>NC_141876.1:526404397-526707427 GCF_056163025.1 Triticum urartu
TGAAATAATCTGAAAATAATATAGGATGTTAAAAAGGCGATGCTCTACTGCCGTATGAAAAAAACACATTAACATTTACCGTTGTTTCGTAAAATGATCTGCAATATTTTTTCATCTAAAAATTCTGTAGTACTAGGTAACAGTTTTTACGAATGTTTTGGTTTTAGAAAAAAAACACCGAATCCAACACCTTGATTCTTTTTTTTCTTTTTGCGTGTACAACCGTTACATACAAATACAAGGGCGTAGTCAAACCCCATGCTACCAGGGGCGTGGCCTGGGGCGTGCTGGCTTGCTCCTTTGTTGTCTGTAGCTACATGATCACTGTTTGACACTGTTTACTAGTGTAGCAATGATGTTGGCCCGGGGCGTGTCTCTAACCTGGCTACGCCACTGATTACATAGATCTGGATTTACGCCACTGATTACATAGATCTGGATTTACGCCACTAATTACATAGATCTGGATTTAGCATCATATGTCTCAGCAACTCTTGCACCACACAATCATTTTATATGTTTGTTTGAGGTTGAATGTTATCTCATTTTTCCGCTTTGTGTTTTCCCTCTAGTGTAAGTTAAGCAACTTTTGTTACTCATTCATATTTTTATTCATATAGAAAACGCCGTGTGTTGACTTGTGTGGATCAAACTGACTTGAAATTGATGGCACTTTAAATTTGCATTGTCTAACTACTGTTGTATTATTCCGACCGGGTTGCTTCCGCTCGATTATATTTAGTTCGTCGTGAAATCCGAAGAGCGTATTTTGTAAACTAAAGTTATAATTATTATGAAACCGTGGTTGTTCGGTCGCACTTGCCAGCCACACCATTGAATGAAGAGCACATTGCACAATCATGACAAGGAGAACAATGATCACAAAAACTTGAAAACTTTCTCATTGTTGATGTTTGGTGGACCCTTCTATAAGATCAAACAAGATACTATGCCTACTTTAACTATCTATTTCTTAGCTCATAAGCAATCTCACTTCACAAGTTTTCTTGGCGGACCCTTGTAGAAAGCCAAACAAGATACTATGCCTACTTTAAGCATCTACTTTTTTTTGCTCATAAGCAATCTCACTTCACAAGTTTTCTTGGTGGACACTTGTATAGGATCATACAAGATACTATGCCTACTTTAACCATTCATTTCTTAGCTCATAAGCAATCTCACTTCACAAGTTTTTTTGGTGGACCCATGTATAAGATCAAACAAGATACTATGCCTAATTTAACCATCCATTTGTTAGCTCATAAGCAATCTCACTTCACAAGTTTTCTTGGTGGACCCTTGTATCAAAGAAGATACTATGCCTACTTTAACTTATCCATTTCTTAGCTCATAAGCAATCTCACTTCACAAGCTTTCTTGATGGACCCTTGTATAAGATCAAATAAGATACTATATGGCTACTTTAATCATCCATTTCTTAGCTAATAAGCAATCTCATTTCACAAGTTTGCTTGACTTTTTGGTCAACATGTTTACTTTGTTACTCAAATCTGAGCCTACAATGTAGCTTCATTGAGAAGGAAACTTGTACGCGAAAGAGCCATTCTGCTCCCATGTGCAAATGCACCACGATGGACAATAAACTCCGACCGTCTAAATCGAGGCAGTGTCATGACCATCTAACGCCATCCATTCGTGCGTACCACGTCAGCCCGACAGATGGGCTCCACCTGTGGGTTTCACTGTTTTTGTGAGCTCAGCCTTAAGATCATGCTATGTGCTACTCGTTTGACGCATAGTTGATGGTTCTGCGTGAGTTGTCCCGAATGTGGTATCAGATTGTTACTCTAGCCCGTTATATGGTGGTTATATGTAATTTGCTCTTTGGTCTATTATATATTTAGTAAATCAATATGTTGGTAACCAAATTTCTTAAGAACCCCGCAGTGTTTAGCATGTAGGTTTACTGCTCCTTTCCAATGTGTTTTGCAAATTTTGGTGCACACTCCCTTGGATTCCTTGACAACTCCCATAAATGTGATCAAGACAAGACTACTTCGTCAGAAGTGAGACCCATCACAACCATACACTCTGCATCAAGCCGCTGTCCATGTATTGCATCTCAACGCCGAAGATAAAACTAGCCAAAGTGAGAGTTGTCAAAACCCACAAATAAGCCTACTTGGGCGTAAGAGATGATTTTTTTTGTACGACAGGGAATTTTATTCACCATTGTAGATGTAGACTCGCGTTATTCGGCTCCGCGAATCATTTGTAAGTAGGAGACGGGGAGAAAGAAATTGGTCATCCTTAGCTGAGTAGGAAATTTCACTAGTTATTAGAAACCGGTTCTTGGAGCTAGTTATTTTTTTAACACAGTATAATCGTAGAAACCCATATACACGCACATACACTCATCCCCGACATCACATCTTGAGATTGACGAAATTATCACATGCGTCTCGTAGTCCACGAAAACGTCTCCTTCAACTGAACGAACATTGCTGGAAAAACTGAAATAAATCTAGAAAAATGCGAACATCAGTGGCAAGCGCAGAACTTAGATCCCGGTAGGCTAGTTTCACCATAAGAAACCTAACCATCAAAGCTAGCTGATGTATCAATTCGATTGTAAAAAAAAAGTCGATGTATCAATCGCATTTGCACTCCAGCTTCTACCCAAAAAAAAATCACGTCTAAAATTTAAATTCATTTACAGTGTATTTGTTCTGCAAATGCTTACGAACACTGGGCGTCTGAAATTATTACGCAAACATTTGCTGGGACTTTTCTAAAAATAATACTGTACTACCTGCACGAACCTGAACTGCCTGAGTCCAACCTGGAGCAGTGGAGCGGCTGCAGAGCCAACTCAAACGTGCGGAGTCGAGCGCGGGCGGGCACGATCCAAATCCGGCGCCCGGAGTCAACTCCACCGCCTCGGCGCGACTCGAATCCGCCGCTCTGCTGCCTGCTTGCCCGCCGGACGGGACGCTCTGCTCCTCCTCTCAGGGCACCTGCCGCTTGGTCGCCACCGGCGGCGATTGTGCGAGGGGGATCCATGGACGTGGAACCCTCCCGCCCCGGGGGCCGCGGCGAGCCCGGCGCGGCGGCGTGGGTGACGGTCGAGGAGTGGGGCGGCTCCTCCGGCTCCGCGCTCTCCCGCACCGCCGTCCTCACCGCCTCCGCCTCCTCCCTCACCTCCAACAGGTGACGCCTCCACCCTCCCTCCCGCTCGGTTCCTTCGTTTCGGCCCGCTCCCGTCTCACGCGCGCGCGCGCACCACCGTCCCAGGTTCGGCAGCCGGTGGGGGCGGATCGGCAGCCGCGTGCTCGGCGCCTTCGTGCCCGAGGTGAGTCAGCCAGCCTGACGCTCTCCACGATCGCCATTAGAGGTTTAGAACACTGTTCTCTGT
Organism: Triticum urartu; assembly: GCF_056163025.1. Taxonomy (NCBI): domain Eukaryota; kingdom Viridiplantae; phylum Streptophyta; class Magnoliopsida; order Poales; family Poaceae; genus Triticum; species Triticum urartu. The sequence continues at coordinate 526,407,774 of NC_141876.1, forward strand.
TCATGTCAGTGACAACCGTTACAGCTGTGAATTATGACTAAGCTGGTGCCTCTGAATTTCGGTCCTGGTGGAGCATTCTTCTCCGTTTCACCTGTGGCAACTCATGAGCGATGACTTTCTGATTGGCAGGGTTTTCCTGGTAGCGTCACTCCTGACTACGTCCCATTCCAGATGTGGGATACCTTACAGGTAGATCCTAAACCCTTCGTTTTTACAGTTACCGTTTGCAAGCTTGTTGGACACCAAAGCTACCTTGGTCTTTAGTTCTGACGCCTTATCCATGGCTGCTTTGCTATAGGGGCTCTCGACATACATCCGTGCAATGTTGTCTACTCAAGTAAGCCTGGCAGTCCAGTGGTTGTTCATCTTTGCTTTGTTTTTGCGTCTTATTGTTTTGCCGGTCTAAATGGAATGCCACCTGAACTGGCTTCAGGCCCTTTTAGGTGCCATTGGCGTAGGTGAGAAATCTGCAACAGTCATAGGTGCCACTTTTCAGGTATTTTTCCTCCACCAATCTCCATATAGGCTTGCGCAAATGCCTGAGCTTGCACTCTTTCCTAGGTGCTAGCACATAACTTACGAATTATCTCATGAACGTGTATGGATGTGCATATACGGACAATATTACTTCTACTATTATTTTGGATCGATATGCCCCTAGTGGCTGTTGCTGTGTGATCCATCATTCGAAGGGGTGTTTTGATTGGCCAACAACCTAGCGATGATTCAGGCCTTTCTCAATTGCATGAGCTGTGTGTTTGATCTGGCCATAAACTCAGCAGCATGACCTGCACCTTTGTTCTCAATTCTCTCCTTTTATTGGGTTTATTGTTGCATTTTCTCCCTTTTTTTCTGAATACATTCTATTCTGCCAGTGGTTTCTCAGGGATTTGACTGGTATGCTCGGAGGTATATTGTTCGCTTTCTATCAGGTACCAAGTTTTCTAACTAATTAGAGTAGTAAACATTATCATCTTACCACTGGAAATGATATTTTCCTTATGAGATAATCGTGGTTTGCTGAGATAATTTGTTTGGCCAGTTCGTCATTTGTCTGTACTCTGTATTCATTATTACTTTTCTTTCTTTTCCACCAGGGATCCAACCTTGATAGCAATGCAAAAATGTGGCGTCTAGTTGCAGACTTTATGAATGACCTTGGTAATGCTCAACTAAATTCACATTAAATACTATACTTCTGTTTCTTCCCTCCCTCTGCATTTCTCTTCTTGCGTCATATAGCCAAGTTAGGTTGGGTGCTAGCACCTTTTGAGTGTGACTTACTGTTCTTATCCCTCATTGCTTACCCAATCCAAGGTTTCTACTATCATTTTGAACTGTGAATGAGTAGGACGTATTTAACTCTTTACAGTATTCTGCTATATTAGGCAGATGGTATGATTCAATGTGCTACATGTTCCTGAAACTACATCTTACATGAAAGCTGGGTCATACGAAGAACACTTTTCCTATACACATGAAACTATAGTAACACCGTTTTGTTGTTGTTTACAGGAATGTTGATGGATCTTTTAAGCCCTTTGTTTCCTTCATCATTGATAGTTATAATGTGCTTAGGCAGTCTATCTCGGTCATTCAGTAAGCCAGTTTACATGTTGAATTTCTACAAACTTTTAAGAGGAATTTTTGGAATGGTTCTTTTCTTAGCTAATTTTTTGCTCATGATGTATAGCCGGTGTTGCCAGTGGAGCAACTAGGGCGGCATTAACACAACATTTTGCACTTGCAAATAATGCCGCTGATATATCTGCAAAGGTACCTTTGAACAATCTCAACATTTCTTGTAGACATATATTAGATGGTAAATTATCACTGAAATGTATCTAAAGGAACACACCCAACTTTTCAGGAAGGCAGCCAGGAGACACTTGCAACAATGTCTGGAATGGGACTGGGTATGCTGTTGGCACATGTTACCAGGGGGCATGATTTGGTTGTATGGGTTTCGTTCCTTTCTCTCACAGTATTCCATATGTACGGTGAGTGTTATTAACTAGTTAGACATTGCCGATTACATTGTTTTCAAAAGAGGACATTATAATCGAAACATCTGTATAATCATGGCTGTTGTTGCCTTACTGTTCCTGTCAAAAACAATTATGGTCTATGGGGTGAAAGGAAGAAAGGCACCCAAAAGAAGAGGAATTAGCAGATGGAAACTAAAGTAATAGAAATATTTGAAGCTGTCCAGTATATGGTGTGCTGCATGAATTCCAGATTCCATTGGGTCCTGTCAATTTGATATAGCAAGATATCCAAACAAGGCAGTAACTTTAGTTTAGCTAAATAATTTTGAATTTGAAATTAAGACCCCCAACCCCAGTCTCCTGTTGGGTTTTAGTCCCACCAGAATTTATTGTCATGAGAAATATCCAGTAACAAAATGTTGACGCAATAGTATAATACATTACCCACTTTCTACTTAGACTCGTTTGAACTGAGATAATATATTCAATTAGTAGCAGAACTGAGTTTTGAACGCACTTCTTGTTTACAAACTTTTGCTTGTTCTATCTATGTGTGTCAATTCAGCAAATTACAAGGCAGTGCAGTCACTTTCACTCAGTACACTAAATTATGAGAGAACATCCATCTTGCTGCAGTATTTTATGGAACATGGTGAAGGTGCGTGTATTGCTTTTCCTTTTCCTGGTTTCATGAAATCCATTCTGTTGTGAATTGCTGTTACTGTAACCATGCAGGATCAGTTAGCATCTAAGAAACTTAGTGGGGTTAAGTTTGTGGTTAGCGGGCCATTACTAGCTGCACAGCCACACCTTTTTTTTGCATGTTGTGAATCTTCATTAATTGTATTGCCCAATATGGTGTGTGTTCCAAGTTCGAGGCTATGCATTTCTAAGGGGCATTTCTTTATTTTGTCATATCTCACATGCGGAATTTAGGTAGATCTGTCTGTGGCATTTTAATTATTGCCTCAAGAATAAGTTTGACTGGTTCATTTTATGAAGCTGCAAAAAATTGATGCAAGAAGTTCCATTATTTGATTATCATACTTTTTGCATGGAATTTTCCTAGTTCTTACACCACAACAGGTTTCCAAGCAAGAGCATATTCTTCCGTTCTGGTCTAGCTGGCGGAAATTACTTAGAGTTAAACTTCCACATGAGCTTGTACACTTAGGTGCTAAAGCCTCAATGCTTACGCACTCCGACATGTAAGTTCTATCTTCTCAACTATGCTTTTATGTGTGACATTGCCTAGGAATTAAAGGGTGAATTATATTTTTTTGTCAAATTTAACAGGATGCTGATTGCAAAAACAAGATCCTACTATACAAATGGTATGATTCTTTTGTTGCTCATGCGGCAGTATAGTGATTGCTGCTGACTTTCTTTACCTCCCGCTTTTGTTCAGCCAACTATTTTTTGCTGGACAAGGACGGCAGTGTTTGTATTTTCATCCACAAGCAGGCAGTGGCAACTGATGTCTTGAAGTCCTTCATACATGGACTCGTCTTAGCACGTTTCATGCAGAAGAGCAAATCTTGTCATACAGAGGCTCACCAATGGATGGATGAGAAATACAACACCTTCATCTCAAAGGTAAAATACTGTCACATTTGCTAAGATCTCCATCTAGTGAACTTGTTGTATGGTTGGTATAGTAGTACTTCACTGGGTTGGAGCCTAGCCTCTCAGTGCCCCTTTATAGGGTTAAAACATTGAAACAGGCGCTCCAGATCAAAGAATCTATTACTGATAATCGTGCATACAGTATTGATGGTAGGCTTACGGAGCTATACTATACCCTCTCTGTGCTTTAACTAAGCACCAAATGGCGTTTTTCCTTTTTATACGGGGAAACAAATTGGTCTCCATGGAATCCATCCATATAGAATCTGAGAATTGCCCTGATGGCATTCCATAATGCTGTTTTCACCACAAACGTACTAATATTTGGCTATTCAAACACCCACAGCGCAGCCATGAGCAGGTTTGTAGGATGGGGCTCTAAATGGCAAAATTTAGTGCCATGAAAGTTTTTCGTTGTAATCTAGTGAATATTCTTTGCAATTAGTTTTGTGTATCTGTTTTATTCTACTATGATGCGTGATGATGGTTCATTTACCCCCAAAATTTTACAGCTGAAAGTGGAAGGCTACTCAACGGAACGACTTCTGTCGCATTCGATTGTTTGGAAGGCACACTGGGTTTATGGTCCCTTGGGTGAGAAGACCAAGTAGGAGGAAAGAGCTGGAGATGGCCATATCCACTTGACTAAGTAGTTGGTTATGCTAGTGGTAAATTTTGTGAGAAGGTGCATGCGAACTGCTGTGTAAACGGAGATCACCAAATCATATCAAAGTTGAAACGGACATACAGATAACCTGCGTCATCAGAGCATCTACATATCCGCCCTAAACGTCCATGCGGTCTGTTCGGTCTACCCAAACCGGACCTGGCAAGCTTGGCCCAAACGTCCAAGCCGACTGGCACCTATACCCAGTACATATGTGAGGTGGATATGGGGACACTCGGATGCGCCCATCACGTCGGACCGACGGCAGGGCCCACGTCAAATCTCTTGAAGACGTCCCTGGCCTGATCTGCCCTCTTCCTCCTCTTTTCTGCTTCGTCCGCACAGCCATCACCATTGTTGCTCCGTGGTTGTCCCCAACCCACAACATCGCTGTTCATGTCGCCAGTGGACAAGTTCGCTTCCTCGGACATACACCTCGTGCTCTGTATTTGATGAAATTTTCGAGCAATTTTTTTGTTCTTTTGGTCATTTGTGGGTCACCGATGAATTCATCATCGAATGCTGTGTATGGAAACACAAACCTTGACGGATTCATATACAAAGAGTTCATTGATTCGTCGGATTCGAATGACGAAGATGCTGAAATGATGATGATGAGCATCCGGAAAGAATTGGAGAAGCAAAAGGAGCATGTATTGAACCTCAAGGGTTCGATAAATGGCAGAAGAGTTGCTCCCTGAGATAGGATCGATGGTGCAAGGCTTCTCTACAATGACTACTTCAAACCGAGCCCAACATACTATGAAGATTTTTTCCGAGTCGCTTCCGGATGAGCAGAGATTTGTTCTTGCGTGTAGTGAATGTCATGGAGGAGGCTGATGACAACTTCAAGTTTGAGGAAGGATTGTTGCGAGAAACTTTCTTTCTCTCCTCTGTAGAAATGCACGACTGCTCTCAGGATGCTTATCAAGATGGGAGAGACCACATGCTTGAACACCGCGGTGCAATTTGTACACATCGTGGTGAAGGTGCTTGGACCAGAGTATCTGAGAGAACCAATTGTGGAGGACACATCAAAATTGTTGGCAATTGGACCATCAAGAGGTTTCTCAGGTATACTCGGTTCAGTTGATTTCATCCATTGACAATAGAAGAATTGCCCCAAAGGTTTGCATGGGCAGTATCAAGGTCACACCAAAGAGACCATAATCATACTTGAAGAAGTGGCATCAAAGGACTTGGATTTGGCATGCTTTCTTTGACACGCTTGGTTCTAACGATGACATCAATATGCTCCAACGATCTCCTTTGTCCAAGAGACTTTGTGATGGGGAGGCTTCAGAGTGCAACTACATTGTCAACGGGCACAACTGCAACATGGGGTACTACCTTGCTGATGGTATCTATCCTTAATGGGCGACGTTTGTGAAGACTATATACGATCCTCATGGTAGAAAATAATCTGTCTTTGCACAAGCGCAAAAAGATGCTAGAAAGGATGTGGAGAGGTCATTCGAAGTGCTCCAAGTTTGTTGGGGTATTGTTCATGGAGCTGCAATGATGTGGGAACCAAGAGACGTTTTGACAACTCATGACATGTTTTGTAATCTTGCACAACATGATTGTGGAGGATGAGGGTGAAGGGGCAACTCACATACTTTGACAACTCACGACATGTTTTGTAATCTTGTACAACATGATTGTGGAGAATGAGGGCGAAGAGTTGCCCACATGATTTGAGAAGTCCGGAGTTCAAGTCCGCCAAGAGGTGGAGCATGTTGCCAACTTTCTTGAGATGCATCGATAACTTAAAGATCAACAAACGCACATGCAACTTCTCAATGATCATATGGAGCATATATGGATCCACGACGGAATCAGCTAACTATGAATTTTATGTTTGAATTATGCACTGTGAGCAAATTTTATATGTATTTTAATGTACAAGTAATTTTTATTTGTGTGCACAATTCATTGTTTCTGTGTGATGATAAAGGCGCATGTGTTTCTGCTAACCATGTTGTCCCTTGTTACTCGAAAGATCAAGAATGGTATATTTGTTTTGACATAACACTAGGCCCACCTAGTACATACATAGAATTATATCCGACTGACTATTCGACTTTGTACCTGTTTTCAGCTTCGAGCCAATACACTGAATACATACATATATGACATGATAATCACCGTCTGTTTTCATAGCCGATTAGTTGGGTAGCAGTTGAGACGACACGCACGCACACAAGACAAGAGCACTTGCGTCGGGTCGGGAGACGAAGGACGGCCTCGGCTATGTTGGTGAAGTTTTGGGTTGCGCTTGGTTGGAGTTGAGGGCAGGACAACCATTGAGCGCGATGCGGCCGTTGACCTTGAGCCTTTTGGTGGCCTCGACAGCAGCATCGGATTCGGATGCTTCCTGCTGCCCTCTCTTCCTGCAATGCCGATGCTGCTGCTTTTGTTCCTCAAACTTGCTCGCAGTCGCAGGCCTGAAAACTTCAGAGCAGTTTCGAGGTGCGGCTGAGGTACTAGCGTTGTTCCTCCAAGACGAAGAGGCACAAGAACCCAGGATATCTGAGAGCCTCTTGGTCTTGGGAAACTCTCGCTCCTCCGAGCTGTCATCCGATTCCACTTCCACGTTGACCTGCTGCACACGTATCAGTTAATTTGATTGATTCATCCCCCCAATGGAAAAAAAAAACATGTCGTGCAGATAGCTTAGGATTCTTTGGTAAACTATGCATTTCTTATTTCAATACATATTTCTGCTGATAAGCTAAGTAGTCACAGAAAAAAAATGTGGATAGGAAAATCAGAGGCATTGATGTTGCTACTGAAAAGAGTCTGTAGTAATCATTTTAGTTAGATAGTAAAAGGCAAAAACAGTCCCTTGCCTTTTACTATTTCTTAAACGAGGGTCCGAAACTTCATTGTAACACAACAAAGCCAAAAGATAAGGGTTCAATTCGGGGAGCAGACCAACAACTACCAAGAAAGAAAACCAGTATGTTTAAAACATCAGAGGGGGTACAAGAGTTTCTTCTTATCGGAAGTACTAGCATACGCGGAGTTGAAATAATTAATGCACAAGCAGAGCATGCATGGAGACCCAGAGATCCAAAATAAATAAATAACCGGACTCCTAACCAGCCAAGGAACAGAGAAATAAAGACCACTGGAGAAAATGGGAATACTGAAACAAGGACAGGGATAATGTTGCACCTTATCATGCTTGATATCCTTTTCATTTGCTTTTCCAATTGGTGGTGTTTTCTCCGTAGCCTTAAAGAATGCTGGTAACCCAGGCTCTTTTTTCACCTCAGCCAATTTAGCAAATCCAGGAGGCCTTGTAATGTTGAGAGAGAACTTGATTGGGGACTTTCTCTCAGAGAAAAGAGTGGAAGCACCGTTTTCTGATCCACCATGTGCTTTTGTAAATCCTGGAGGAGCATCAAGTCTCGGTCCTGGAGTGTCGAAAGCAAGGCTGGGAGAAGAGTTGATATGTGATTCTGCAGTTTTTCCTCTACGAAGCCCACAACGAGCTCTTGTGAAGCCAGGAGGGACATCAAGAGGAAATCGTGAAGGTGGGTCCAAAACAAGGTCTCCGCAAGCAGGAGCTCTCCTAGCAGATTTACATAGAGAATCTGTAGTCCCTGGAAAATACAACGAAAAAACATGAATCAGCAAAAGCAAGTACAGGGGCTGCATCGCTGAGATAGCAAGATCTACCACCCAAACAGCAAAAAAAGGTTGTTACCTGCGGAGTCAGGACTACAAGACCCAGTGAAGAAAGAAACAGCGGGAGCTGCATTACCTTTTGTGTATTTGCCTCCTATCATATCCAGGTCCAAGCCAATATCCTCAGATATATTACAGTCTCCCTTTGAAAGGCCAACATTGCTGATATCTGTATGACTGTCGACTCGGTGCTGCCTCTTTCTGGTACGCTTCTGGAAAACTCCAAAAAGGTAAAGTTCTCCGTCTTTCGCTGTTACAACAGATTCTGCGGAAGTTAGATGATGCTAAATGAATATGAACCTGCATACTAGTTTTTCAAACATTCCAGAAATCATTTAGCAGGTATTGCCTAACTTAACAAAACATCCAGATTGCAGAAACAAAATAGAAGAGAACAGTTTCAAGCATAACATGTCCAATGGAAAACTTCACAAGATATGAATATCAGCTGCATGTCGTGCAATCGGTAAACTCTACCATAGCTATTGCGTATCAGTGGCCTTCGTAAGAGTCAAGTGGACATACTTTGATCATCTTCCGTAAGCAGCTTGGACGAAAATATAAGCAACTCCACGGTGCCGATGTCAGTCCGCAAGCCAATATGTGAAGAAACATTTTCCAGGAGATGGTAAGAGTCCCTATTTGGCCTGTATAAATAGGCAAAATTTAAGCTTATAAGGCAAGCTCATATGCACACACACACACACACACACACACACACACACACACACAGACTGTATACGATGCAAGATCTTTTTATATGGCACCTGGCATGGCTGCAAGTAAGTCTACCATTGCTAATCCTTCTTTAATGTAAGTGGAAGCTAAGATGATGAGTGTACCTTTGACAAGAACTTATGAAGCACAGTCCAATATCTTGAGCAAGAGGTGGTTCCATCTTGAATTTTTTTGGTAACAGGCCAGAAAGAGGTAGAGCCTCTAGCTTCAAGATTTCAGGCATCTGTTTTGAAGCTTCATAAACTTTGCTAGAAATTTCACAAGGGAAATAGGCTTCAAGTCCATCACAAGTGTGTGTTAGCTCTCCAGTTATTTCAAATTTGCCCCTAAAGAAAGCAAATAATGATCCTGAGTGTTCGGCTGAAATAGAATAGACCACAGGGTCCTCTAGTAGGATTCACATCTTTGGAATCGCAGAAGACCTCAGTAAGCATAAACCGTCATCACTTGCCACATGAACATTCTTATCTTATATTCCCTCCATTCACAAATACAAGATATTTTAACTTTTTTCTGAATCGGGTGTATATAGACACGTTTTAGTGTGTGTGTTCACTCATTTCAGTCCGTATGTAGCCCATATTGAAATATCCAAAACATCTTATAGTATTTGTCAACAGAGGGAGTATAATATAGCTTATCGCACAAGTAATTGCTGCCTATACAGCTAATTAACCGCAACACCTAGCAGCCAAGGTTCAAAGCTTATAGCAGGTAGTATAAATGGAGTTTCAAACCCCACACATGAGTTGTGTTTTCTCCTTTTCGTGCTTCTACTTGGGAAGGTAACCTTCTAGTATCGAGTTTGCGCTTGCACAATGAGCCTACAACAATCTTCTATTCTTCTTAGTCGGTAAAATTTCCAAATCATTAAACTCATGCAGCAAACAAATTGCACTGACCCTTCAAATTAGAAGATTCTAATGCGTAAAAGCAAAGTACTTACTTCCAGCAGGCCTCTGGTTGGTATGTCTCCTTGCACAGTGGTGTATGTAGAATTAATTGGGCACCTGTATCCATATCAAAACGTCATAACAACGAATTTTCTCAGAAGAAATATTATAAGATTGCACATAAGGAATAATATGATATTCTCTGTTATATCATTCTGTCCTTGCAAATGCGTGCACTGAACTGTAAAACATCGCTACAGAAATATGGGAAACATAATGTACAATTTTAAAAAGGCTAAAAGTTGGGTTTTCCTATTTAATTCTTCTCTTTTCCTGTATCTAATGTTAGGGCAAAAAGCAAGCAATACTCTCGAGCCCTTTCATGAGGACTGAAGGAATATTCAACATGGTAAACAAAATAAGTTTGAAAACAAAAGGTCCAATTATTGGAACCAAGTGAAGCAAATATCATGCATGCCATTTGTTTTATATACGTAGACTATGAAAAATACAGCTAAATCATGCATCAGGATTTTTTTTTTTGGGTTGAATATGTTACTTTCAGGATAATAACCATACCTGAAGACATGTTACGACTAATTGATGGTTCCTGGTTCGTTTGTTTCTCGACATGGCTCTTAGTGGAAGAAACAACTCTCAAATCATTGGAAAGTTGAGCACATGGGGTTGGAGTTGTAGACTCTGGGCTTTTTGCTTGAGGTATGTTTGTTTCAGGCTGCAGTGAGTCCAGCTTGGATTTTCGATCAAACAAATTTAGTCTGGACGAAGACCTTCCAGTATCTGGACATACCTCGGTGGAACTTGAACTAAGCACAGATGTTGGGCTCAGTAATGGAAGCTTCACAGTAGTTTCTTTTTCCACAATAGGATCTGCGTCTCTTTTTGTGGGCTGACATTTAAGTGCAGATTGATTGCTTGTAGAGCATAACTTTTTGTTGTCAAGTGTGATGACACTCTTAGGAGGTTCTGCCTTTGTATTAAGAGGAACCTTCCTTGAATATGCAGGAGGAACATGCACAGAACTAGGGTTGATGGGATTCATCTCTGACTCTTTCTGCGAAACAGATGGAGGAAATGCACCTCCCTGGACAGCCTTGTAGAGTGGTGATGGCCGATTGAGAGAGAAAAATTGCCTGTTTTCAACTGTCTCAACTCTCTCAGGAGAAAGACACGATGCAACAGGCAGGGGTGGTGTTGTGGGCTTGGGACTAAGAGGTCCCGAGGCCTTGTGAGCTGTCTCAATTCTCTTAGGAGAAAGACACGATGCAACAGGCAGGGGTGGTATAGTGGGCTTTGGACTAAGAGGTCCCGAGGCCTTGTGAGCTGTCTCAACTCTCTTAGGAGAAAGACACGACCCAACAGGATGGGGTGGTGTCGTGGGCTTGTGAGTAAGAGGTGTCGCGGCCTTGTGAGTAAGAGGTGCTGTGGCCTTGTGGGTAAGAGGCGTCGAAGCCTTGTGATTAAGCGGTGGCATGGCCTTGGGAGTAAACGGTGTCGTAGACTTGTGAGTAAGCGGTGTCGATCTCGCAAGAGAAATTTTACGCGAACTCGGAGGAGGAGTGACACTTCGTCTGCAGTGTCTTTTCTGCAGTTTTGCTGAGCCAACTGTTCTACCAAAAGGCTTTCCATGCCGTACATAAGTGATGTCTTCTGCCGGAATCAACTTCACTCTTGCATCAGGTTTTGTATATGTACCGCCAGACGGCTTATGCATGCTGTAAAATAGAGAGGAAGTTACTATACATTTTAAAATAAATAGATTCAGAAATAACATACTGGAATGTGAATTTTGCAAGACATGAATGATATTTAAGTGCAATCCAGGCAACAGAAATGACTTACTGGTATGCCAAGAACCTAAACAATGAAAGATGTAGCTTCCCGAAAAAAATAGAAGTGATATATCATGCTTTAAATAATGTCACTTCACTAACAAGCTTTACAAAATGAAGAAGGCAGTATACCATGCCTCAATGCTCACTACACTTACGCATAACCAAATTATAGAGTGGAATTAAACCGTGAGGCATAAAGCAACATACCAAGAAGCAATATAAATATATTTCTTCTTACATTTTCCCTTTTATTTTATTGCGAGGACGCATGTTTGGTTGGTGTACAAAACTAACCTTACCAATTTTTTGCTCATAGCCAAAAATTTGGTCCTTGTTTGGATGGGTTGCCCGAAATTGGTTGGTATGCCCATATGCAAACTTGCTAACTCTAGTTCATTTTTCTTGCTAACATTAGCCAATCATTGGCAAGCAAAACATTCACTAAAATTTTGGCTACCATTTTTTAGGATGGTGAATTTGGGCTCAAACTAAACATACCCTGTCCTCAGAATCATTCTAATGGTGTAGGACTGAATACGCACTTCTGGATAACAGAGTATTTGTCAGCTTACTACATATAAGATTATCAAATATCATGTTACTGGATCATGCACATTCATATTGAACTCAACCTGAGTTCCCCCGTGCAATTTCTTTAAATGGTCTAGGGAAACCAGATAGCCATGTTTAATCATGCAAACTCAGTCTCACGTGATACATGCATTAGATAAAAGAACTGATTAGATTCAAGTGGGTATTAATAAGGTGTGAGCCTTAAAATATGAAAGGCTATTACGAGATTTATCCAAGATGGGGCCCTTAAATTCCTCCAAATGTGATCCATTGATCACTCATCAGCCCAACATAAAATGGTCAATGTGTGTAGTTCGCACAATTACACCTAGCCAGTGGTTTGCAACTTTGCACTGATATGCTCCTGATCTCCATATTCACGAATGCACGGGTCATTTTTTTAGGTTAAATACAAAAGTGAGGATAAAACCTGATGCAGCATGAGTTTACCAAGTAATAGCTACGAATATTATGAATCTTACAGTCAATTGTTATTTGAACCATAATGGGCCCATGACACAGACAAGGTAGAGTAGTTGACAATCCCCATGACATGATATTTTGGTTCCTAGACTAGGGATATGCTTCACAGAAACATAAGGCATTCACTACAGATAACAATTGTCACGAAGCTCCTGCTATTTAGTCTCAAAAATAAAAACAAGGCGTTTACTAGAACAGTGAAACCAAAGCAGGATGACAAATGTAGAAACAATGACATGATTCCATCATATATAATGCTGTATGTTGGCGGACATAAGCATGAGGAACGTACCCATGCTCTGGAGGCTTTTTGGACTGCCCAGAAAGACCTCTATCGCCATTAGAGGTAGGACAAGGTGCATCCTGCAACAGTAAAACGAAACAAATTGATGTTAAACGATTTCCTCGGCCTCTGTACAAAATTAATTAACCAGGAAAGGCGTGACAAGCATGCTTATCCTAATCCAAGTGCGGAAGTTGGTAATCTAGGCATAGGAAGTTGGATCTTGGATCTATATACCAGCCCAGCCCAGACGGACAAGATGAACAATCATGCGCGAGTGGTAAGAAGACGTAGTAAGAAGAGAATCAAAATCAACCTCAACTTGGGCGATGTTGGCCCCCTGGGGAACAAGCGTTGTCACAATGGTAACAAATTAAGTAGTACTACTCCATATCTATACTCTACCTAATAAAGAAGATAAAATGGAAGTAGAGCGAGCGAATCTCGCACCGGCTGCACCACGCGGTAGCTAACGCAGAACCGAGCGCCGCGATCTATGACAGGCGACTCGTTCAGTACAGGGCAGCCGACGAGCACAAGGAAGCAGAGGGCAAAATCAACCTCGGAATGAAGAAAAGAAAAAGAAAAAGGCATTCGATGGTCGACAAAAACCCCCGTCCCGTCCCGTCCCGGCCCTCCCTCCCTCCATTCCACGCCGCCGCCGCGAGTCCGTACCGTACGCGGGAAACCCTAGGCGGCCCCCGTCCGCGATCGCGCGGGGGATTTGGGGGTGGGGGAAAAGAGGCGGCATGCGCCAATCAATCAAGCAAAGAAATGGAAAAGGGGGGCGATCGTCAGCTCGTCACCTTGGGCCTCGGTGCGGCGTCGGCGCGGCGCGCGGGCAGCGGCGGCGGGACCGAGCGGAAGGCCGCGCAGGGGTTCGGCCTCGCCGCCATTGGATTCCTCTGCTCCATCCTCACGCTCCCCACGCACGCACGCAGGCAGAGCGAGGCAGGGGCAGGGGAGAGTGAATGGACGGGGGTTTTTGGTTGTTGAGTGGAGCGAGGGGGAGGCGGTTGCGAGCAAATAGGCAAGCCTCTTCCCCTTCCGTGCCCCCCTCGCGGTACCCGTTTCGGCAACCCGCCTACCCAACCCGCGTGGCCTGCACCGCGCGACACTGACGGGCCGGCCCCGCGCTAGCCGGCCCCAGGTGTCATGCAGCGAGGATGCTGTGCTCCGCGGTGCGTGCGGCGGAGGGCCACGCTCGGGGTTCGATGGCGGGGGACCGGGGTGGACTGGCTGGCAGCTGCCACTTTTGACCGGGCGCATCCGGCGGTACGCGTGGGCGATCGGACGGCTGGCGGGCGAGCCTGCGTGCGACAAGCCCCTGCTGCGCCCAGGTACGCGCTGCGCCGGCCGCGTCGCGTATGGTCGCTGACGTGTGGGGCCGCGTTTCGGCGGGGCCGGCGTGTCATGGGTAGCGAGGTGTGATTTCGTTGGTGTGGAGTGCGGAGGCGTCGGCTTTTGCCCGGTGGATTTTGCCGGTCACCGAAGCCAGGAGACGGTACGCTGCGCTTTGGGTTTGGGGGCCAATGGGATGGCGGAACGGGAGGATCGTTCCTTCCTTAGTTGATTCCCCGCAGTCGTCTGTGTGGACGCACCGCTGCATGCATTGCGTGGATAAGACAAAGGTTGGTTGGGTGCACACAGTACACACTGGTTAAGTGGTTTATTGACTGACCACACTAATGGAAGCGTAGTTACCCTGCTTTTAGTGCCGGGCACCTAACCACCTCCTTCCTCAGCGTGTAGGCGAAAAATATGTGAATTGATTTAAAAAAAATCTTTCTAAAAATACTCGTACTCCTAGTTTATCTGTTTTTTTCGGATCGCGGATACGGCGCGACGAAGCCCCCCTTGTCCCGGTAGCCGCCGCATGAAATGGACACGTTTGACAGTGCTTCCGCGTGATGAGGGTGAGTGCATGGTAACAAGCGAGTTGTCACGCGTTGGGATTCCTTCTGTAACGAGCACAAGCTGGAGCCGTAACATGCAAGATGACACGCGTTGGGATTCACTCCCCAGCGAGCGCAAGCTGGAGCCATAATGTGCAAGGCGTCACGTGCCCCATTCACTTCCCAGAGAGCGCAAACTGTCACGCGAACGTGCAAGCTGCCACGTGCTGGGATTCACTCCCCAGCGAGCGCAAGCTGGAGCCATAACGTGCAAGCTCCCACGCGAACGTGCAAGTTGTCATGTGTTGGGATTCACTCCCCAGCGAGCGCAAACTGGAGCCATAACATGCAAGCTACCATGTGTCGGGATTCACTCCCCAGCGAGCGCAAGCTCGAGCCATAACGTGCAAGTTGTCACGTGTCGGGATTCACTTCCCAGAGAGCACAAGCTGTCACGCGTCGGGATTCACTCTCCATCGAACGCAAAGTGGAGCCATAACGTGCAAGCTGTCACGCGCTGGGATTCACTCTCCAACGAGCGCAATCTGGAGCCATAAGGTGCAAGCTGTCACGCGTCGGGATTCACTCTCCAGCGAGCGCAAGCTAGAGCCTTAACGCGCAAGCTGTCACGCGTCGGGATTCACTCTCCAGTGAGCGCAAGCTGGAGCCTTAGCGCGTAAGATGTCACACGTCGGGATTCACTCTCCAGCGAGCAAGTTGGAGCCTTAAGGGGCAAGCTATCATGCGTCGGGGTTTACTCTCCAGCAAGCGCAAGCTGGAGCCTTAACGTGCAAGTTGTCACGCGTCGGGGTTCACTCTCCAGCGAGCGCAAGCTGGAGCCTTAACGTGCAAGCTGTCACGCGTCAGGATTCACTCTCCAGCGAGCGCAAGCTAGAGCCTTAACGTGCAAGCTGTCACGCCTCGGGATTCACTCTCGAACGAGCGCAAGCTGGAGCCATAGCGTGCAAGCTGTCACGCGTCGGGATTCACTCTCCAGCGAACGCAAGCTGGAGCCATAACGTTCGAGCTGTCACGCGCCGGGGTTCACTCTCCAATGAGCGCAAGCTGGAGCCATAACGTCCGAGTTGTCATGCGTCGGGATTCACTCTCAAGCAAGCACAAGTTGGAGCCATAACGTGGAAGCTGTCACGCATCGGGATTCAATCTCTAGTGAGCGCAAACTGGAGCCATAGCGTGCAAGCTGTCACGCGTCCGGATTCACTCTCCAGCAAGCGCAAGCTGGAGCCATAACTTCCGAGCTGTCACGCGTCGGGATTCACTCTCCAGCGAGGGCAAGCTGGAGCCTTAGCGCGTAAGATGTCACGCGTCGGGATTCACTCTCCAGCGAGCGCAAGCTGGAGCCTTAACAGGCAAATTGTCACACGTCGGGGTTTACTCTCCAGCGAGCGCAAGCTGGAGCCTTAACGTGCAAGTTGTCACGCGTCGTGGTTCACTCTCCAGGAGCGCAAGCTGGAGCCTTAACGTGCAAGTTGTCACGCGTCATGATTCACTCTCCAGTGAGCATAAGTTGGAGCCTTAACATCCAAGCTGTCACGCGTCAGGATTCACTCTCCAGCGAGCGCAAGCTGGAGCCTTAACGTGCAAGTTGTCACGCCTCGGGATTCACTCTCGAACAAGCGCAAGCTGGAGCCATAGCGTGCAAGCTGTCACGCGTCGGGATTCACTCTCTAGCGAACGCAAGCTGGAGCCACAACGTCCGAGCTGTCACGCGTCGGGATTCACTCTCCATCGAACGCAAAGTGGAGACATAAGGTGCAAGCTGTCACGCGCTGGGATTCACTCTCCAACGAGCGCAATCTGGAGCCATAAGGTGCAAGCTGTCACGCGTCGGGATTCACTCTCCAGCGAGCGCAAGCTAGAGCCTTAACGCGCAAGCTGTCACGCGTCGGGATTCACTCTCCAGTGAGCGCAAGCTGGAGCCTTAGCGCGTAAGATGTCACGCGTCGGGATTCACTCTCCAGCGAGCAAGCTGGAGCCTTAAGGGGCAAGCTATCATGCGTCGGGGTTTACTCTCCAGCAAGCGCAAGCTGGAGCCTTAACGTGCAAGTTGTCACACGTCGGGGTTCACTCTCCAGCGAGCGCAAGCTGGAGCCTTAACGTGCAAGCTGTCATGCGTCAGGATTCACTCTCCAGCGAGCGCAAGCTAGAGCCTTAACGTGCAAGCTGTCACGCCTCGGGATTCACTCTCAAACGAGCGCAAGCTGGAGCCATAGCGTGCAAGCTGTCACGCCTCGGGATTCACTCTCCAGCGAACGCAAGCTGGAGCCATAACGTTCGAGCTGTCACGCGCTGGGGTTCACTCTCCAATGAGCGCAAGCTGGAGCCATAACGTCCGAGTTGTCATGCGTCGGGATTCACTCTCAAGCAAGCACAAGTTGGAGCCATAACGTGGAAGCTGTCACGCATCGGGATTCAATCTCTAGTGAGCGCAAACTGGAGCCATAGCGTGCAAGCTGTCACGCGTCCGGATTCACTCTCCAGCAAGCGCAAGCTGGAGCCATAACTTCCGAGCTGTCACGCGTCGGGATTCACTCTCCAGCGAGGGCAAGCTGGAGCCTTAGCGCGTAAGATGTCACACGTCGGGATTCACTCTCCAGCGAGCGCAAGCTGGAGCCTTAACAGGCAAGTTGTCACACGTCGGGGTTTACTCTCCAGCGAGCGCAAGCTGGAGCCTTAACGTGCAAGTTGTCACGCGTCGGGGTTCACTCTCCCGGAGCGCAAGCTGGAGCCTTAACGTGCAAGTCGTCACGCGTCAGGATTCACTCTCCAGTGAGCATAAGTTGGAGCCTTAACATCCAAGCTGTCACGCGTCAGGATTCACTCTCCAGCGAGCGCAAGCTGGAGCCTTAACGTGCAAGTTGTCACGCCTCGGGATTCACTCTCGAACAAGCGCAAGCTGGAGCCATAGCGTGCAAGCTGTCACGCGTTGGGATTCACTCTCTAGCGAACGCAAGATGGAGCCACAACGTCCGAGCTGTCATGTGCCGGGATTCACTCTCCAACGAGCGCAAGCTGGAGCCATAACGTCCGAGTTGTCACGCGTCGGGATTCACTCTCAAGCAAGCGCAAGTTGGAACCATAATGTGCAAGTTGTCATGCGTCGAGATTCAATCTCAAGTGAGCGCAAACTGGAGCCATAGCGTGCAAGCTGTCACGCGTTGGGATGCACTCTCTAGCAAGCGCAAGCTGGAGCCATAATGTCCATTTATATACTTTGCCTTTTCTTTTCATTACCTTGCCTCTTGCTTGTTTTCCTGTTTTATGGAACCTTGGAGCTATAGTTGACTTTAAGAATCTTTAAAAGGACGAAAGATAGACCTGACTGAAAATGGCCCAATTCCGGCATGGACCGTTAACAGGCCAAAAACACACCGGGACATAATTGGTCCCATATACATAGTGGAATGTTAACGGGCGGGAAGTGCCGATGGGCCATGATAACCTACAAGTATAGGGGGTCGCAACAGTTTTCGAGGGTAGAGTATTCAACCCAAATTTATAGATTCGACACAAGGGGAGCCAAAGAATATTTGCAAGTATTAGCAGTTGAGTTGTCAATTCAACCACACCTGGAGATTAATTATCTCCAGCAAAGTGATCAGTACCATAGTAATACGATAGATTTGATAGTAGTGGTAGCAGCAATAGTAACGGTAACAGTGATAGTAATAGTTTTCTAGCAGTGACGATAGTAACAGCAGCAGCAGTAAGTTAGCAAGATCAATATGTAGGAAAATCGTAGGCATTGGATCGGCGATTTGTTGGATGATATTCATCATATAATAGTCATAACCTAGGGCGATACAACACTAGCTCCAGTTCATAAATATAATGTAGGCATGTATTTCGTAAATAGTCATACGTGCTTATGGAAAGAACTTGCATGACATCTTTTGTCCTACCCTCCCGTGGCAGCGGGGTCCTATTGGAAACTAAGGGATATTAAGGCCTCCTTTTAATAGAGAACCGGAACAAAGCATTAACACACGGTGAATACATGAACTCCTCAAATTACGGTCATCACCGGGAAGTGTCGCGACTATTGTCACTCCGGGGTTGCCGAATCATAACACGTAGTAGGTGACTATAACTTGCAAGATCGGATCTAGAACATAGATATAATGGTGATAACATAAACGCTGTTAGGGTTATGACTAGAGGTGGTAAGATGACCCAGGAACCTTTGTATCCTGAGGGCCATCCTAAGAGAGTTGAGCAGGATTCTTAGAGAACTAATACTGATGCATCTAGTCTTCGTACTAAAAAGAAAAAGAAAACTGATAGGACTTTGCATGCTAGTGAACCTGCTATAGATACACCTGAGAATCCCAATGATATTTCTATTTCTGATGCTGAGACACAATCTGGTAATGAACATGAACCTAGTGCTAATGTTAATGATGATGTTCATGTTGATGCTCAACCTAGTAATGATAATGATGTAGAGATTGAACCTGCTATTGATCTTGATAGCCCACAATCAAAAAATCAATGTTATGATAAGAGAGATTTTGTTGCTAAGAAACATGATAGAGAAAGAGAACCATGGGTTCAGAAACCCATGCCCTTTCCTCCTAAGCCATCCAAGAAAAAGGATGAAGAGGATTTTGAGCGCTTTGCTGAAATGATTAGACCTATCTTTTTGCGTATGCGTTTGACTGATATGCTTAAAATGCCTCCTTATGCTAAGTACATGAAAGATTTTGTTACAAATAAAAAGAAGATACCGGAAGCTGAAGTTTCCACCATGCTTGCTAATTATACTTTTAAGGGTGGAATACCAAAGAAACTTGGAGATCCCGGAGTACCAACTATACCATGCTCCATTAAAAGAAACTATGTTAAAACTGCTTTACGTGATCTTGGAGCCGGTGTTAGTGTCATGCCTTTCTCTTTATATCGTAGACTTGAATTGAATAAGTTGACACCTACTGAAATCTCTTTACAAATGGCTGATAAATCAACTGCTATACCCATCAGTATTTGTGAGGATGTGCCTATTGTGGTTGCAAACGTTACTATCTTAACGGACTTTGTTATTCTTGATATTCCTGAGGACGACAATATGTCGATCATCCTTGCTAGACCTTTTTTGAATACTGCAGGGGCTGTTATTGATTGCAACAAAGGCAATGTCACTTTTCATGTTAATGGTAATGAGCATACGGTACACTTTCTGAAGAAACAATCTCAAGTTCATAGTATTAATTCTATTGGAAAAAATTCAACTATTACTATTGGAGGTTTTGAATTCCGTCTTCCTACTGTCAAAAAGAAATATGATATTCTTATTGTTGGGGAAATGCATATCCCCGTTGAGGTAACCTAGTGTTATTCGAAAATTCTCCGGTTTCATGTCAGTCGGAAGAAGTTTATTAATAAGACTTGATCAACCTTGTTAATGGATTGCTTTTGATGAGCATGAGATGGATGAATTTAGAAGCACAAACTTTTTGTACCCATCTTTTACTTTCTGTTATTTAGATTAAATAAAGTAAAAATAGTATTTTCTGTCAGTTTTCTGAATTATCCATGCAATAGAAAATGTCCCGAAAATAAAAGTTCTCCAAATGCCCTGAAAATTTGATATGATTTTTTATATAATATTTAGGAATTTCTGGTGCAAAGAACACATCAGGGGGCCTCACCAGCTGGCCACAAGGGTGGAGGGCGCGCCCCTGACCTTGTGGGCCCCACGTGCCCCCTCCACTTATTCCAACACCCATCCACTCCTTCTTCCTCTAGAACAAAAATCACTCCATAGCTCAAACTCGTTTTCTTGCTCATCTTGCTGCCATTTGTGATCTCCTTGCTCAAAGCTCCATTAACAAAATTGTTTGGGGGGGGATTGTTCTTCGGTATGTGACTCCTCCAATGGTCCAAATAGTTTTTGTTCTAGTGCTTTATTTATTGCAAATTGTTGCTACCTTGGTGACCCTGTTCTTGAGCTTGCATGTCAAATTTATATGGTCCAAAGTAGTTTTGATGCATGATATAGCCTCTAGGCACTTGTAGGAGTAGTTGCTATCAATCTTGTTGAGTTTGGTTCACTTTAATTTTGAGTCACTAAAAATTTCAGAAATTTTTCAGAGGAAGAAAAATGTCTAGGAAAATGTACCAAGGTGGTCCTTCAAGGAAGCAAGGACCAAGTCCTACGATTCGTGAGAAGGACCTTGAACCGCCAAGGGAAGCTCAAGTGAAGCCGTGTGAATGGTCGTTGGATGAATTTATGGATCACGCAGGTTTCAAGGATGAATTCTATGCGTACATACAAAATGCCGACCTCGAGGACTTCTTATCGGACCAATGCTTACAATACTATTATCTCACCGATTCCTTCATGCAGAGGTTTGAGTTCTCATCCAAGCATAATACTCATATTGTCTTGTTTGATCTTTATGATGAATCTTATACCATGGACCTAGAAGACTTTTGTGATGCATGCAAAATCCCACAATGGGGTAGTCTTAGTGAGCCTCATAAATCTGAATATAATGATTTCCTTGCTAGCATCACCGTTGGAGAAACTAGAAATATCACACAAGCCTCCATGGGGAGCATTCATTTTCCTGCCATACGTTATTTTGCTCTCTTCATAGGCAGATGCATTAATGGTAAACATGATCATAGCCACCTTTGTGCATCGGATCTTAGTGTCCTCAAGTGTGCAGTGTTGGGTGATAAGCGATATAATCTAGGGGCCATTATTGCTAGGAGGTTACACCTTAATTCTAAAGATGGAGATTTATTTGGTGGGATTTATGCAACACGCTTAGCTAAATATTTGGGTGTACCCATCAGAGGGTACGATATTGAGTTGCCACCTACTTTTCTAGATTATGAGGCTTTGGTACGATATCAGTTCCTTAAGAGGAACAAATAGATCCTCCAGTACCGACTAATCTTTGATAGACGGCATGCCGTCCTTGTTACTCTTCCTGCTCCTGCTTTCTTTAACTTTCAGGCAAGTGGGCGATACTTTATAACTAGAGAGGAGGAAAATGAGTATGAGAGAACAGAGGAGGATGCTCGCCTCCATGCTGCAGCCCTTCAGGTAGTAGCTGATGCGTCTCAGTACAATAGTAACGGTAATAGTGATAGTAATAGTTTTGTAGCAGTGACGATAGTAACAACAGCAGCAGTAAGTTAGCAAGATCAATATGTAGGAAAATCGTAGGCATTGGATCGGTGATTTGTTGGATGATATTCATCATATAGTAGTCATAACCTAGGGAGATATGGCACTAGCTCCAGTTCATAAATATAATGTAGGCATGTATTCCGTAAATAGTTATACATGCTTATGGAAAGAACTTGCATGACATCTTTTGTCCTACCCTCCCGTGGCAGCGGGGTCCTATTGGAAACTAAGGGATATTAAGGCCTCCTTTTAATAGAGAACCGGAACAAAGCATGTATTCACTAAGTGCTAATGCTTTGGTCCGTTTCTCTATTAAAAGGAGGCCTTAATATCCCTTAGTTTCCAATAGGACCCCGCTGCCACGGGAGGGTAGGACAAAAAAGATGTCATGCAAGTTCTTTTCCATAAGCACATATGACTATATTCGGAATACATGCCTACATTATATTGATGAACTGGAGCTAGTTTTGTGTCACCCTATGTTATAACCGTTGCATGATGAATGCCATCCGACATAATTATCCATCATTGATCCATTGCCTACGAGATTTTCACATATTGATCTTTGCTAAGTTACTTTTCCGTTTCCACTGTTACGATTGCTACAAAACTGTTACTATTACTTGTGCCACCGTTATCGCTACTTCCATACTACTTTGCTACTAAATACTTTGCTGCAGATATTAAGTCTATTAGGGGTGGTTGAATTGACAACTCAGCTGCTAATACTTGAGAATATTCTTTGACTCCCCTTGTGTTGAATCAATAAATTTGGGTTGAATACTCTACCCTCAAAAACTGTTGCGATCCCCTATACTTGTGGGTTACCAACCTGCGAGCCTATGAAAGAATGACTCACTCCCAGTGGAGAGCATCATGGAATTGGTGATGGAGGAGGGTTGGTGATGACAAAGACCGAAGATTCCCCTCTCCAGAGCCCCAAACGGACTCCAGATCTGGCCTCCCAATAAAGAACAGGAGGCGACGGCGGCTCCGTATCGCGAAACGAGATAATTCTTCATCCCTGATTTTTTTTGGAAACATGTGATTTTATAGCGTCGATTTTAGGGTCTGCGGGGCCACTAGGTGGGGACAACCCACCTTGGCACGTTTGGAGGGGGGCGCACCCTGGTGGGTTGTGCTCACCCAGGGGCCCCCCTCCGGTGGTTCTTGGCTCCAGTATTTTTCTTTATTCATATAAAAATTCCTCGCAAAGTTTTGTTCCAATCCGAGAACTTTTATTTCTGCACAAAAAAACACCATGGTAGTTCTTTTGAAACAACGTCAGTCCGGGTTAGTTTCATTCAAATAATGCAAATTAGAGTCCAAAACAATAGGAAAAGCGTTAGGAAAAGTAGATACGACGGAGACGTATCAACTCCCCCAAGCTTAAACCTTTGCTTGTCCTCAAGCAATTCAGTTGATAAACTGAAAGTGAAAAAGAAAAACTTTTACGAACTCTTTTGCTCTTGTTTGCATAAATAAGCTTAAACAACACCCATGTTTTCAGCCAAGATTATAACTAACCATGTCGACTATAAATCTTAAAAATTATATTAACTCATATCAATGACATAATCAGCTAGCGAGCAATAATAAGATATCTCAAACAACAACACGTTGTCAAAACAACCATGATATAATGTGACAATAGTGGTATCTCGCTAGCCCTTTCTGGGACTGCAAAATATAAATGCAGAGCACCTCCAAAGTTCAAGCAGCGACTAAACATTGTAATTCATGGTAGAAAAGATCCCGTCATGATGCACCCAACATTAGCTACACACAATGCATGAGCATGACAACAGTGCTCTCAGGTTTTGGCACTTATTTGAGAAGGTGATGACACAACATAAAAGTAAATAGATAGTCCCTTCGCAGAGGGAAGCAGTGATTTGCAGCGGTGCAAGAGCTCAGGTTTTTAAAACAGAGGTAAATGAAATTTTGAGAGGTGCACCCTTCTTGTTTACTTCGCGACCATTAGTTATCAATATCTTCCATGCTAAACACATTAGTGGTGGTTCCCAAGCGATAAAGTAAAGGTTATGACTCTGCAGGAGTTTTTGTTTGATTATTTGTAAGCTCTTTTCTTTTTGTAGTTCGGGACTGGGAATCCCTATTACCGCCCCTTCTCGTGCAATGACAAGTGAATAAACACTCATCATGAGATTAACCCTCTTAGCATGGAAGATACCGACTACCTCCTGTCGTTCTATGAACAATCCAGGCACACAAAAAGGATATTTATTTGAAGTTTTTAGAGGTGGCACATGCAAATTTACTTAGGATGGCAGGGTAATGCCGCATATAGGTAGGTATGGTGGACTCATCTGTGTTGGAAATATGCCCTAGAGGCAATAATAAAATGGTTATTATTATATTTCCTTGTTCACGATAATTGTCTATTGTTCATGCTATAATTGTGTTATCCGGAAATCGTAATACATGTGTGAATACATAGACCACAACACGTCCCTAGTGAGCCTCTAGTTGACTAGCTCGTTTATCAAAAGATAGTCATGGTTTCCTGACTATGGACATTAGATGTCATTGATAACGGGATCACATCATTAGGAGAATGATGTGATGGACAAGACCCAATCCTAAGCATAGCTCAAAGATCGTGTAGTTCGTTTGCTAGAGCTTTTCCGAATGTCAAGTATCATTTCCTTCGACCATGAGATCGTGCAACTCCCAGATACCGTAGGAGTGCTTTGGGTGTGCCAAACGTCACAATGTAACTGGGTGACTATAAAGGTGCACTACGGGTATCTCCGAAAGTGTCTGTTGGGTTGGCACGAATCGAGACTAGGATTTGTCACTCCGTATGACGGAAAGGTATCTCTGGGCCCACTCGGTAATGCATCATCATAATGAGCTCAATGTGACCAAGTAGTTGATCATGGGATCATGCATTACGGTACGAGTAATGTGACTTGCCGGTAACGAGATTGAACAAGGTATTGGGATACCGACGATCGAGTCTCGGGCGAGTAACGTACTGATTGACAAAGGGAATTGTATACGGGATTGATTGAATCCTCGACATCGTGGTTCGTCTGATGAGATCATCGTGGAATATGTGGGAGCCAACATGGGTATCCAGATCCCGCTGTTGGTTATTGACCGGAGAGTCGTCTCGGTCATGTCTACGTGTCTCCCGAACCCGTAGGGTCTACACACTTAAGGTTCGGTGACGCTAGGGTTGAAGAGATATTAGTATGCGGTAAGCCAAAAGTTGTTCGGAGTCCCGGATGAGATCCCGGATGTCACGAGGAGTTCCGAAATGGTCCGGAGGTGAAGAATTATATATAGGAAGTCCAGTTTCGGCCATCGGGAAAGTTTCGGGGGTCACCGGTATTGTACCGGGACCACCGGAAGGGTCCCGGGGTCCATCGGGTGGGGCCACCTATCCCGGAGGGCCCCATGGGCTGAAGTGGGGAAGGGAACCAGCCCCTAGTGGGCTGGTGCGCCCCCCTTGGGCCTCCCTCTGCGCCTAGGGTTGGAAACCCTAGGGGTGGGGGGCGCCCCACTTGGCTTGGGGGGCAAGCCACCCCCCTTGGCCGCCGCCCCCCCTTTGAGATCCAATCTCTAGGGCCGGCGCCCCCCTAGGGGCCCTATATATAGTGGGGGGGGGGGGAGGGAGGGCAGCCGCACCAAGTCCCTGGCCCCTCCCTCTCCCCTCGTAACACCCCCCTCTCTCTCTCTCGTTGGAGCTTGGCGAAGCCCTGCTAAGATCACCGCTGCTTCCACCACCACGCCGTCGTGCTGCTGGATCTCCATCAACCTCTCCTTCCCCTTGATGGATCAATAAGGAGGAGACGTCTTCCCAACCGTACGTGTGTTGAACGCGGAGGTGCCGTCCGTTCCGCGCTAGGTCATCGGTGATTTGGATCACGACGAGTACGACTCCATCAACCCCGTTCTCTTGAACGCTTCCGCTCGCGATCTACAAGGGTATGTAGATGCACTCCTTTCCTCTCATTAATAGAAGACTCCATAGATTGATCTTGGTGATGCGTAGGAAATTTTAAAATTCTGCTACATTCCCCAACAGTGGCATCATGAGCTAGGTCTATGCGTAGTTTCTATGCACGAGTAGAACACAAAGAAGTTGTGGGCGTCAATATTGTCAATTTACTTGTCGTTACTAGTCTTATCTTGATTCGGCGGCATCGTGGGATGAAGCGGCCCGGACCGACCTTACACGTACGCTTACGTGAGACTGGTTCCACCAACTGACATGCACTAGTTGCATAAGGTGGCTAGCGGGTGTCTGTCTCTCCCACTTTAGTCAGATTGGATTCGATGAAAAGGGTCCTTATGAAGGGTAAATAGAAATTGGCATATCACATTGTGGTTTTGGCATAGGTAAGAAACGTTCTTGCTAAGAAACCTATAGCAGCCACGTAAAAACTTGCAACAACAATTAGAGGACGTCTAACTTGTTTTTGTAGCATATGCCGTGTGATGTGATATGGCCAAAAGGATGTGATGAATGATATATGTGATGTATGAGATTGATCATGTTCTTGTAATAGGAATCACGACTTGCATGTCGATGAGTATGACAACCGGCAGGAGCCATAGGAGTTGTCTTAATTTATTTATGACCTGCGTGTCAACATAAACGTCATGTAATTACTTTACTTTATTGCTAAACCGTTAGCCATAGTAGTAGAAGTAATAGATGACGAGACAACTTCATGAAGACACGATGATGGGGACCATGATGATGGAGATCATGGTGTCATGCCGGTGACGATGATCATGGCGCCCCGAAGATGGAGATCAAAAGGAGCAAATGATATTGGCCATATCATGTCACTATTTGATTGCATGTGATGTTTATCATGTTTTTACATCTTATTTGCTTAGAATGACGGTAGCTTAAATAAGATGATCCCTCACATAATTTCAAGAAAGTGTTCCCCTAACTGTGCACCGTTGCGAAGGTTCGTTGTTTCGAAGCACCACGTGATGATCGGGTGTGATAGATCCTAACGTTCGAATACAACGGGTGTAAGCCAGATTTACACACGCAATACACTTAGGTTGACTTGACGAGCCTAGCATGTACAGACATGGCCTCGGAACACGGAAGACCGAAAGGTCGAGCATGAGTCGTATAGAAGATACGATCAACATGAAGATGTTCACCGATGTTGACTAGTCCGTCTCACGTGATGATCGGACACGGCCTAGTTGACTCGGATCATGTTTCACTTAGATGACTGGAGGGATGTCTATCTGAGTGGGAGTTCATTGAATAATTTGATTAGATGAACTTAATTATCATGAACTTAGTCTAAAATCTTTACAATGTGTCTTGTAGATCAAATGGCCCACGCTAATGTTGCCCTCAACTTCAACGCGTTCCTAGAGAAAACCAAGCTGAAAGATGATGGCAGCAACTATACGGACTGGGTCCGGAACTTGAGGATCATCCTCATAGCTGCCAAGAAAGATTATGTCCTAGAAGCACCGCTAGGTGACGCACCCATCCCAGGGAACCAAGACGTTATGAATGCTTGGCAGTCATGTGCTGATGATTACTCCCTCGTTCAGTGCGGCATGCTTTACAACTTAGAACCGGGGCTCCAAAAGCGTTTTGAGCAACATGGAGCATATGAGATGTTCGAAGAGCTAAAAATGGTTTTCCAAGCTCATGCCCGGGTCGAGAGATATGAAGTCTCCGACAAGTTCTTCAGTTGTAAGATGGAGGAAAATAGTTCTGTCAGTGAGCACATACTCAAAATGTCTGGGTTGCACAACCGCTTGACTCAGCTGGGAGTTAATCTCCTGGATGACGCCGTCATTGGCAGAATCCTTCAGTCGCTTCCACCGAGCTACAAGAGCTTTGTGATGAACTTCAATATGCAGGGGATGGAAAAGACCATTCCTGAGGTATATTCAATGCTGAAATCAACGGAGGTGGAGATCAAAAAGGAACATCAAGTGTTGATGGTGAATAAAACCACTAAGTTTAAGAAAGACAAGGGTAAGTAGAACTTCAAGAAGGACGGCAAGGGGGTTGCCGCGCCCGGTAAGCAAGCTGCCGGGAAGAAGCCAAAGAATGGACCCAAGCCCGAGACTGAGTGTTTTTATTGCAAGGGAAATGGTCACTGGAAGCGGAACTGCCCCAAATACTTAGTGGACAAGAAGGCCGGCAACACTAAAGGTATATGTGATATACATGTAATTGATGTGTACCTTACCAGTACTCGTAGTAGCTCCTGGGTATTTGATACCGGTGCGGTTGCTCACATTTGTAACTCAAAGCAGGAGCTGCGGAATAAGCGGAGACTGGCGAAGGACGAGGTGACGATGCGCGTCGGGAATGGTTCCAAGGTCGATGTGATCGCCGTCGGCACGCTACCTCTACATTTACCTACGGGATTGGTTTTAAACCTCAATAATTGTTATTTAGTGCCAGCTTTGAGCATGAACATTGTATCAGGATCTCATTTAATTCGAGATGGCTACTCATTTAAATCTGAGAATAATGGTTGTTCTATTTATATGAGAGATATGTTTTATGGTCATGCCCCGCTGGTGAATGGTTTATTCTTAATGAATCTTGAGCGTAATGTTACACATATTCATAGTGTGAATACCAAAAGATGTAAGGTTGATAATGATAGTCCCACATACTTGTGGCACTGCCGCCTTGGTCACATAGATGTCAAACACATGAAGAAGCTCCATGAAGATGGACTTTTGGAGTCTCTTGATTACGAATCATTTGACACATGCGAACCATGCCTCATGGGTAAAATGACCAAGACTCCGTTCTCAGGAACAATGGAGCGAGCAACCAACTTATTAGAAATCATACATACTGATGTGTGCGGTCCAATGAGTGTTGAGGCTCGCGGTGGCTATCGTTATGTTCTCACCCTCACTGATGACTTGAGTAGATATGGGTATGTCTACTTAATGAAACACAAGTCTGAGACCTTTGAAAAGTTCAAGGAATTTCAGAGTGAGGTTGAGAATCAACGTGACAGGAAAATCAAGTTCTTGCGATCAGATCGTGGGGGAGAATACTTGAGTCACGAATTTGGCACGCACTTAAGGAAATGTGGAATAGTTTCACAACTCACGCCTCCTAGAACACCTCAGCGTAATGGTGTGTTCGAACGTCGTAATCGCACTCTATTGGATATGGTGCGATCTATGATGTCTCTTACTGATCTACCGCTGTCATTTTGGGGCTATGCTTTAGAGACTGCCGCATTCACTTTAAATAGGGCTCCATCGAAATCCGTTGAGACGACACCATATGAATTATGGTTTGGGAAGAAACCTAAGTTGTCGTTTCTAAAAGTTTGGGGATGCGATGCTTATGTGAAGAAACTTCAACCTGAAAAGCTCGAACCCAAATCAGAAAAATGCGTCTTCATAGGATACCCTAAAGAAACTATTGGGTATACCTTCTACCTTAGATCCGAAGGCAAGATCTTTGTTGCCAAGAATGGATCCTTTCTAGAGAAAGGGTTTCTCTCGAAAGAAGTAAGTGGGAGGAAAGTAGAACTTGATGAAGTATTGCCTCTTGAACCGAAGAGTGGCGCAACTCAAGAAAATGTTCCTGAGGTGCCTGCACCGACTAGAGAGGAAGTTAATGATGATGATCATGAAACTTTAGATCAAGTTGCTACTGAACTTCGTAGGTCCACAAGGACGCGTTCTGCACCAGAGTGGTACGGCAACCCTGTCTTGGAAATCATGTTGTTAGACAACGGCGAACCTTCGAACTATGAGGAAGCGATGGCGGGCCCAGATTCCGACAAATCGCTAGAAGCCATGAAATCCGAGATAGGATCCATGTATGAAAACGAAGTATGGACTTTGACTGACTTGCCCGATGATCGGCGAGCCATAGAAAATAAATGGATCTTTAAAAAGAAGACAGACGCAGATGGTAATGTGACCATCTACAAGGCTCGACTCGTTGCTAAGGGTTATCGACAAGTTCAAGGGGTTGACTACGATGAGACTTTCTCACCCGTAGCGAAGCTGAAGTCCGTCCGAATCATGTTAGCAATTGCCGCATTCTATGATTATGAGATATGGCAAATGGACGTCAAAACGGCATTCCTTAACGGCTTTCTTAAGGAAGAATTGTATATGATGCAGCCGGAAGGTTTTGTCGATCCTAAGAATGCTAACAAGGTGTGCAAGCTCCAACGCTTAATCTATGGGCTGGTGCAAGCATCTCGGAGTTGGAACATTCGATTTGATGAGATGATCAAAGCGTTTGGGTTTACACAGACTTATGGAGAAGCCTGTGTTTACAAGAAAGTGAGTGGGAGCTCCGTAGCATTTCTCATATTATATGTGGATGACATACTGTTGATCGGAAATGATATAGAATTCTTGGAAAGCACAAAGGCCTACTTGAACAAGTGTTTTTCAATGAAGGACCTTGGAGAAGCTGCTTATATATTAGGCATCAAAATCTATAGAGATAGATCGAGACACCTCATTTGTCTTTCACAAAGTATGTACCTTGACAAGATATTGAAGAAGTTCAATATGGATCAGTCGAAGAAGGGGTTCTTGCCTGTATTGCAAGGTATGCAATTGAGCACGGCTCAATGCCCGACCACGGCAGAAGATAGAGAAAAGATGAGTGTCATCCCCTATGCCTCGACCATAGGGTCTATTATGTATGCCATGTTGTGTACCAGACCTGATGTAAACCTTGCCGTAAGTTTGGTAGGAAGATACCAAAGTAATCCCGGCATGGAACACCGGACAGCGGTCAAGAATATCCTTAAGTACCTGAAGAGGACTAAGGATATGTTTCTCATTTATGGAGGTGACGAAGAGCTCGTCGTAAAGGGTTACGTCGATGCTAGCTTCAACACAGATTTGGATGACTCTAAGTCACAAACCGGATACGTGTATATTTTGAATGGTGGGGCAGTAAGCTGGTGCAGTTGCAAGCAAAGCGTTGTGGCGGGATCTACATGTGAAGCGGAGTACATGGCAGCCTCGGAGGCAGCACAAGAAGCAATCTGGGTGAAGGAGTTCATTACCGACCTAGGAGTCATTCCCAATGCGTCGGGCCCGATGACTCTCTTCTGTGACAACACTGGAGCTATTGCCCTTGCCAAGGAGCCCAGGTTTCACAGGAAGACCAGGCATATCAAGCGTCGCTTCAACTCCATTCGTGAAAGTGTTCAAAATGGAGACGTAGATATTTGTAAAGTACATACGGACCTGAATGTGGCAGATCCGTTGACTAAACCTCTCCCTAGAGCAAAACATGATCAACACCAGGACTCTATGGGTGTTCGATTCATCACAATGTAACTAGATTATTGACTCTAGTGCAAGTGGGAGACTGTTGGAAATATGCCCTAGAGGCAATAATAAAATGGTTATTATTGTATTTCCTTGTTCATGATAATTGTCTATTGTTCATGCTATAATTGTGTTATCCGGAAATCGTAATACATGTGTGAATACATAGACCACAACACGTCCCTAGTGAGCCTCTAGTTGACTAGCTCGTTGATCAAAAGATAGTCATGGTTTCCTGACTATGGACATTAGATGTCATTGATAACGGGATCACATCATTAGGAGAATGATGTGATGGACAAGATCCAATCCTAAGCATAGCTCAAAGATCGTGTAGTTCGTTTGCTAGAGCTTTTCCGAATGTCAAGTATCATTTCCTTAGACCATGAGATTGTGCAACTCCCGGATACCGTAGGAGTGCTTTGGGTGTGCCAAATGTCACAACATAACTGGGTGACTATAAAGGTGCACTACGGGTATCTTCGAAAGTGTCTATTGGGTTGGCACGAATCGAGACTGGGATTTGTCACTCCGTATGACAGAGAGGTATCTCTGGGCCCATTCGGTAATGCATCATCATAATGAGCTCAATGTGACCAAGTAGTTGATCACGGGATCATGCATTACGGTACAAGTAAAGTGGCTTGTCGGGAACAAGATTGAACGAGGTATTGGGATACCGACGATCGAGTCTCGGGCGAGTAACGTACCGATTGACAAAGGGAATTGTATACGGGATTGATTGAATCCTCGACATCGTGGTTCATCCGATGAGATCATCGTGGAACATGTGGGAGCCAACATGGGTATCCAGATCCAGCTGTTGGTTATTGACTGGAGAGTCGTCTCGGTCATGTCTACGTGTCTCCCGAACCCATAGGGTCTACACACTTAAGGTTCGGTGACGCTAGGGTTGAAGAGATATTAGTA
This sequence comes from Triticum urartu, assembly GCF_056163025.1. Classification (NCBI taxonomy): domain Eukaryota; kingdom Viridiplantae; phylum Streptophyta; class Magnoliopsida; order Poales; family Poaceae; genus Triticum; species Triticum urartu. Next base: position 526,439,876 of record NC_141876.1, read on the forward strand.
TGCGGTAACCCGAAAGTTGTTCAAAGTCCCGGATGAGATCCTGGACATCACGAGGAGTTCCGGAATGGTCCGGAGGTGAAGAATTATATATAGGAAGTCCAGTTTTGGCCGTCGGGAAAGTTTCGGGGGTCACCGGTATTGTACCGGGACCACTGGGTGGGGCCACCTATCCCGGAGGCCCCCATGGGCTGAAGTGGGGAAGGGAACCAGCCCCTGGTGGGCTGGTGCGCCCCTCTTGGGCCTCCCCCTACGCCTAGGGTTGGAAACCCTAGGGGTGGGGGGCGCCCCACTTGGCTTGGGGGGCAAGCCACCCCCCTTGGCCGCCGCCCCCCCTTTGAGATCCAATCTCTAGGGCCGGCGCCCCCCTAGGGGCCCTATATATAGTGGGGGGGGGGAGGGAGGGCAGCCGCACCAAGTCCCTGGCCCCTCCCTCTCCCCTCGTAACACCCCCCTCTCTCTCTCTCGTTGGAGCTTGGCGAAGCCCTGCTAAGATCACCGCTGCTTCCACCACCACGCCGTCGTGCTGCTGGATCTCCATCAACCTCTCCTTCCCCTTGATGGATCAATAAGGAGGAGACGTCTTCCCAACCGTACGTGTGTTGAATGCGGAGGTGTCGTCCGTTCGGTGCTAGGTCATCGGTGATTTGGATCACGACGAGTACGACTCCATCAACCCCGTTCTCTTGAACGCTTCCGCTCGCGATCTACAAGGGTATGTAGATGCACTCCTTTCCTCTGTTGCTAGAAGACTCCATAGATTGATCTTGGTGATGCGTAGAAAATTATAAAATTATGCTACGTTCCCCAACAATCTGGAATAATTTGGGTTCAAGGTTTTTGATGCACAAGCAGAATTTCCGCTTAGTACAGGCGAAGGCTAGCAAATAGGTTGAGAAGCAGCCAGCTAGAGAGCAACAACGGTCATGAACATGCATTATGCATAAGTAACATTGGATACTAGCATGAGTAGGATATGAACACCATGAACATAAATATCATAGAGGCTATGTTGGTTTTGATTGAACTACATGCATGAACATGTGCCAAGTCAAGCCACTCGAACATTCAGAGGAGGATACTGATGAAGCTATGTACCTAGGGTAGGGTCATGGATCTTTCCAACATACCCTCCCCAAGGACATCTCTATAAAGAATCAGAAGCAGTCGAAGAGAAACCATCATCCACTCGATCATGAAGATGAGTTCACTCGACCACCTTGAAGACACTCGACCACCAGAAGATGAGAAGCCCTTCACTCCGCAACAGTCGGGGTTTAAACCATAGCTTTATGGACATTTATAGCACTTTACTTCGGACTACCAGTAACGCTCCTCCTTTATGAACATTGAACCCTGTGTAACGGAGGGGAGCTGGGGTCCTGGCGCACTCTATATAAGCCACCCCCTCCTCTGGGACAAGGGTTCGCATCTTTTGTAAACTCACACACACACATATAATCCAGTCGACCGCCTCAGGGCACCGAGACGTAGGGCTATTACTTCCTCCGAGAAGGGCCTGAACTCGTAAAACTCGTGTGTACAACTACTCCATAGCTAGGATCTTGCCTCCTCATACCTACCCCCCATTCTACTGTCAGTCTTAGATCCACGACAGTTGGCGCCCACCGTGGGGCAGGTGTCTTAGCGACTTGTTGGAGAAGTTGCAATTTTTCTGATCCCCTTCATCATGGTTTCAGGCGGAGGTTTGGCTGAGGGCCGCGAGATCCGTCTCGGCGCGCTCATGTTTGTCGCTGACAACTCCGCTTGGCTTCAGGAGGCTCCACTCGACGTCAACGCGCTCCCCGCCCGCGGGGCGACGCACTTTCGCGCGTGCGTCCGCGGCATCCTTCTGCGGCTGCCGTCGACCCAGTATCAGTCGGCTCCAGCAGCTTTCCCCCTCCCTGTGGCCCACCGGAGCAAATGTTCCAGTCGGTCGAGACTTCAGCGGTGGGTGAGGCATGCAGTGGCATGCTAGTCGGCCACCCCTCAAGTCACGGCGATCGAGCCCGACAAAACTCTCTACAGCCTGTTCGATTTGTCGACTGGCTCCGTAGAGACCGCATCCGAGTGCGACAGCAGCGACCCAGCGGCTGAAGTTCTGATGGTCAATGGACCACACAGCCCTCCTGGCTTCACCCGTGAAGACGGAGGCGACGAGAACGGCGATCCGTCGTGCGTTCATGAAGAGTACCGCCCCGAACCCCTCTCTTCGCAGCAGAGGGAGGAACTTCACCGCCGGAACATGGATGCACTGCATACTCCTATAGTTGGAGAAACCCCTGAGGCCCAGGCCTTGGAGCAGGCGCGCTTGGCCAACTTGGCTGAGCGCACTCGACTGGAGAACCTCCAGCGCGCACTTGACAATCGCGCTCGGCAGCGTGCTCCTGAATCCAGTCGACGCCAACTTTTTCCTCCTCCGACTCAGGTATACCGAACCCCGATCCAGAATCTAGCAGCTGCTGCCAGGATAGCGGAGTCGATTCAACCTTCCCAGTCAGAAGCTGGCCGAGTTCTGGTGCAAATCCGAGCCTTGCTCCGGGCGGCGGGAGAACAGAATACGGTTGTATCCTAGTCGCGGGATAGGATACATAGCAGGTCCGTGGTTGCGGACACAGTTCAGTCGGCCCATAGCCCAAGATCGCCCCCGAGGCGTGAGGGACATGGAGATCAACGAGATCAGTACAGGAACCGTGAACAGTATGATCACCGAGTCGATCGTGATGATCGTCGTCGAGTGCCCACTCCTCCCCCAAGGAGTGGGTCGTACGTGCCTTGGCAACATGAAGACAGATGCCCTCACAGTGTTGGGCGAGGTATTCCAGTCGACCCCAGGGAGCCAGGCTTTGATGCGAGGTCTATTCTCGTTCAAGGTTTGGTCGACAGAAATAGAGCTCACCGAGAAGGCCATGACAAGGGTCCGCAAACCAGCAACAGAGCGCATGTCTCAGGTCCAGAGTGCTTCAGCAGAGCTATCAGAGCTGCAGTGATTCCCCCCAACTTCAGGTTGGCGACTAGAATCAGTAAGTTCACTGGTGAGTCCAAGCCTGACACTTGGCTTGAAGACTCCCGAGTGGTTGTCCAGATTGGTGGCGGCAATGATGAAGTGGCCATGAAACACCTTCCTCTGATGTTGGAGGGCTCGGCTAGAGCATGGCTGAATCAGTTGACACCTGGCAGTATTTATACTTGGGAAGATCTCGCCCGAGTGTTTGTTAGAACATTCGAGGGCACTTGCAAACGGCCGGCAGGTTTGACAGAATTACAGTGTTGTATTCAGAAACCGAATGAAACTTTGAGGGATTATATCCAGAGATGGATCACCCTATACCACACGGTAGAGGATGTGTCAGATCATTAGGCAATTTGTGCCTTTAAGGAAGGTGTCAGGTATCGGGAGTTGAATATGAAATTCGGCCGGACGGGAAATATGACTCTGGCTCGGATGATGGAGATTGCCACCAAGTATGCCAATGGTGAAGAAGAAGAATGACTCCGGAGTGGCAAGCACAAAGCAGTCGCCGACGAAGCCGGAGGAGGAAACTCCGGTCGGAAACAGAAGCGCAAGGCCGAGCCAGCTGCTCTTGGTGAAGCCTTGGCTATGGTTCAAGGAAAGTTCAAGGGGAAGCCTAAAGGGCCGTGGAACCCCAAGAAAGTAAAAGATCAAGATGGAAATGACGTGTTGGATCTGCCGTGCCACATCCACACCAAAAAATATGAAGAGGGTAATTTCATTTACCCGAAGCACACCACTCGGCAGTGTCGGCTCCTAATCCAGCAATTCCGAGAGAAACAACCCAAGGAAAAGGAGAAGGAAGCAGACAAGGCTGAGGATGAGGAAGAGGATAATGATGGTTATCCCCACGTGAATTCCACTATGATGATTTTTGCTGACGTTGAGAGCAAAAGTCGATTGAAAGTCATCAATAGAGAAGTGAACATGGTCGCTCCGGTGACACCCAGTTATTTGAAGTGGTCACAGACTGCCATTACATTCGACCAGTCTGATCATCCAGCGCACATAGCCACCCCTGGGAGGCAAGCACTGGTGGTCGACTCGGTGGTCGAAGGCACTCGACTGACAAAAGTCTTGATGGACGGTGGCAGTGGCCTGAACATACTGTATGCAGAGACGTTGAAGGGAATGGGCATTCCGATGTCCAAACTCAGCGAGAGGAATATGAGTTTCCATGGGGTCATTCCAGGCAAGAAGGCTGCATCACTCGGCCAGATTGCTCTCGACGTATTTTTTGGTGATTCCAAGAATTACCGCAAAGAAAAGTTGACATTTGAAGTTGTGGATTTCCAGAGTGCTTATCATGCCATTCTAGGCAGGCCAGCTTATGCACGTTTTATGGCTCGACCATGTTACATGTATCTCAAATTGAAGATGCCCGGTCCCAAAGGGGTGATCACTATCTCTGGTAATCAGAAGAAGGAAGAAGAGTGCTTCCCGAAGGGCTCAAAGATCGTTGATGCTCAGATGGCTGTGGTAGAATTGCAAGAATACCAGAAAAATGCAGATCCGAGTGATTTGTTGCGAGCCAAGAAGCGAGCCACAGATTCAGCATTCCAGTCATCCGGTGAAACGAAGTCGATTCACATTCACCCGACAGATCCCAGTGCTGCTCCGAATCACATTTCAACCACACTTGACTCAAAATAGGAAGAAGCGCTCATCCAGTTCCTCCGTGAGAACTGGGACATCTTTGCATGGAAGCCTTCTGACATGCCGGGTGTTCCCAGGGGACTGGCTGAGCATCATTTGCGAATCGACCCAAAAGTGAAACCAGTCAAAGAACATCTTCGACGGTCCGCCGTACAGAAGAGAAAGGTAATCGGTGAAGAGGTGGCTCGGCTTTTGGTAGCTGAGTTTATCCGAGAGATTTACCACTCCAAGTGGTTAGCCAATGTTGTCATGGTCCCAAAGAAGGACGACTCACTTCGCATGTGCATTGGTTTCAAGCATATCAATCGGGCCTGCCCGAAAGATCACTTTCCTCTCCCTCGCATCGACCAGATAGTCGACTCGACTGCAGGGTGCGAGCGTTTGTCCTTTTTGTACGCCTACTCCGGGTACCACCAGATCCGTCTGTACGGACCCGACAAGATAAAGATAGCTTTTATAACCCTGTTTGGGTGCTTCTGTTATGTCACAATGCCATTCGGTTTGAAGAACGCTGGAGCCACATTCATGCGGATGATTCAGAAGTGCCTGCTCACTCAGATCAGTTGGAATGTGGATGCATACATGGATGACATTGTGGTCAAGTCATGTAAAGGTTCCGACCTACTGACTGACCTTGCTGAAACCTTTGCCAGCCTCAGAAGGTATGATATCAAGCTCAATCCATCAAAGTGCACGTTTGGAGTTCCGGGCGGAAAATTACTCGGTTTCCTCGTTTCCGAACGAGAAATCGATGCTAACCCAGAGAAAGTGGGTGCTATACTCCGAATGAAATGCCCTGTGCGTGTGCATGATGTCTAGAAGCTTACTGGTTGCTTGGCCGCCCTAAGTCGATTCATTTCTCGCCTCGGTGAAAAGGCGCTGCCTCTTTACCGAGTGATGAAGAAATCAGATAAGTTCGAGTGGACCCCAGAAGCTGATGCAACATTTGCAGAGCTAAAATCCCTGCTTTCCACCCAGCCGGTGCTTGCTGCTCCAATCAGCAAAGAGCCTCTACTGCTTTATATAGCAGCCACTGGACAAGTCGTCAGTACAGTACTTACGGTCGAGCCGGAAGAAGAAGGAAAAGCTTATAAAGTTTAGCGCCCAGTTTATTATATTTCTGAAATCCTGACTCCGTCAAAGCAGAGGTGTCCGCACCATCAGAAGCTTGTCTATGGGATTTACATGACCACGAAGAAGGTTGCACACTATTTCTCTGATCACTCTGTTACAGTCGTCAGCGATGCTCCATTGTCAGAGATTCTGCACAACAGAGATGCAACTGGTCGAGTGGCAAAATGGGCGATTGAACTCCTTCCCTTGGATATCAAGTTTGAGGCAAAGAAAGCTATCAAGTCCCCAGCAATAGCAGATTTCCTCGTCGAGTGGATCGAACAGCAACTGCCGACTCAAGTTCACTCGGAGCACTGGACCATGTTCTTTGACGGATCCAAAATGCTGAATGGTTCTGGTGCTGGGGTAGTACTGGTATCCCCCCAAGGAGACAGACTCAGATATGTCCTCCAGATTCACTTTGATTCCTCCGACAATGAAGCAGAATATGAAGCACTCCTGTATGGGTTGCGCATGGCCATCTCACTCGGCGTCCGTCGCCTCATGGCCTATGGCGACTCAGATTTGGTAGTCAATCAAGTGATGAAGGAGTGGGACGTCAGAAGCCCAGCCATGACTGGTTATTGCAACGCGGTGAGGAAGCTGGAAAAGAAGTTTGAGGGGTTAGAGCTCCATCACATACCACGACTAAAAAATCAAGTAGCTGATGACTTGGCAAAGATAGGTTCCAAGAGAGAAGCCATTCCCAGCAATGTGTTTTTGGAGCATATTCACATGCCGACAGTTCAGGAAGATCCTTTTATTGAAGAGCCCCCGCAGCCTAAGAGCGCCACAGACCCGACTGAAGTCGAGGTCCTAGTCATGGTCGACCTGATCATGGAGGTTCTGGCCATTACTCCTGACTGGACAGTGCCCTACATTGCGTACATCCTCAGGAAAGAACTCCCAGAGGATGAGGAAGAGGCTCGACAGATCGTCCGTCGATCCAAGGCCTTTACTATGATAAGAGGGCAACTGTTCAGAGAAAGCGTGACTGGAGTCGGTCAGAAATGCATAACACCAGAAGAAGGTCGCATGATCCTCAATGACATCCACTTGGGGACCTGTGGTCACCATGCGTCCTCTCGGGCCATCGTGGCTAAAGCATACCGAGCTGAATTCTATTGGCCACGAGCAAATGAAATGGCGAAAGATATAGTCGACAGATGTGAAGGTTGCCAGTTTTACTCCGACATGTCTCACAAGCCAGCGTCAGCCCTGAAGACCACCCCCCTCATCTGGCCCTTTGCTGTTTGGGGACTGGATATGGTTGGACCACTGAGAACTGGCAGGAGCGGCTTCACTCATGTGCTTGTTGCAGTCGACAAGTTTACCAAATGGATCGAAGCTAAACCTATCAAGAACCTTGAGGCCAGCACCAATGTCAGTTCTATCAGAGAATTGACATTCAGATATGGAGTTCCACACAGCATCATCACGGACAACGGGTCGAACTTTGATTCTGATGAGTTTAGAGCTTTCTGCACTTCTCAAGGCACTCGAGTCGACTATGCTTCAGTCGCTCACCCGCAGTCGAACGAACAAGCAGAATGAGCCAATGGCCTAATTCTCAAAGGACTGAAACCCCGACTGATGCGTGATCTCAAAAACGCAGCAGGCGCTTGGGTTGATGAACTTCCGTCAGTTCTGTGGGGTTTAAGGACAACCCCTAATCGGTCGACCGGACGAACTCCTTTCTTCTTAGTCTATGGAGCCGAAGCTGTTCTGCCAAGTGACCTGCTCCACAACGGACCCTGAGTCGAGCTCTTCTCCGAAGAGGAAGCAGAGCAGGCCCGACAAGATTCAGTCGATCTCTTAGAGGAGGAAAGAGAGATGCCTTGATCTGGTCGACCATTTATCAGCAAGACTTGCATCGATTCCACGCCAGAAATGTGAGGGGTCGAGCCTTTCGAGAAGGAGACCTGGTTCTTTGAGTGGATCAACAGAAACCACACAAGCTCGCCCCGACTTGGGAAGGCCCCTTCATCATCACCAAAGTTCTCCACAACGGAGCATACCATCTTTACAGTGTTGAGCATCAGAAAGACGAGCCATGGGCTTGGAACGCGGAGCTGCTCCACCCCTTTTATACTTAAGCACTCATTCGAATAAAATGTAATAAGAAACACCTTTTGTAATTTGTTTATCAAAGACAAGGGCTTACGATCCTCTCATACGATTGTTGTTGTTGTTGTTGTTGTTGTTCTTATTTACTTCTGAAATCCCCCAGTGGGTGGGCTTAGTCATGAATTCGTTTCGCCTAAGTTCAAAAGAAAATCCTACCGAGTGGAGAGCAATCCTCCCACTCGGGGGCTTAGCTGCAGTCCAGTACTCGCCTAAGTTCTCTCACTCGGAGACTTAGCTGCAGTCCAGTACTCACCTAAGTTTGAAAAAATCCTACCGAGTGGAGAGCAATCCTCCCACTCGGGGGCTTAGCTGCAGTCCAGTACTCGCCTAAGTTCTCTCACTCGGAGACTTAGCTGCAGTCCAGTACTCGCCTAAGTTTGAAAAAATCCTACCGAGTGGAGAGCAATCCTCCCACTCGGGGGCTTAGCTGCAGTCCAGTACTCGCCTAAGTTCTCTCACTTGGAGACTTAGCTGCAGTCTAGTACTCGCCTAAGTTTGAAAAAATCCTACCGAGTGGAGAGCAATCCTCCCACTCGGGGGCTTAGCTGCAGTCCAGTACTCGCCTAAGTTCTCTCACTCGGAGACTTAGCTGTAGTCTAGTACTCGCCTAAGTTTGAAAAAATCCTACCGAGTGGAGAGCAATCCTCCCACTCGGGGGCTTAGCTGTAGTCCAGTACTCGCCTAAGTTCTCTCACTCGGAGGCTTAGCTGCAGTCAAGTACTCGCCTAAGTTCGAAAAAATCCTACCGAGTGGAGAGCAATCCTCCCACTCGGGGGCTTAGCTGCAGTCCAGTACTCGCCTAAGTTCTCTCACTCGGAGGCTTAGCTGCAGTCCAGTTGTCACAACCCTAGAATTTGATTGCATTTAGTTTCATAAGCATCCATGCATCATGTCTATATTTGTTTGAAAATTGAAATGGGGATGACAAACCCTAGCACCAAATGAATCCAACTAGGTTAAAATAAAAATATTTTTAATGAACCCAAAATGCCCTGCAGAAAAGTTCATCATTTTTGAATTGGCTAAAAACCTCTTCCAAAAATGGTGCACATATTTCTAGGACATTCTGGATTTTTGAATTAATCCTTATTGTATTTGAATTGGGGCATTTAAATTCTACAAATAGTTTAAATGTTCTAATAATGGTGAAACTAGTTGAGGGCTGTTGGAAATAATTTCAAAAGTGCCCACAAATATTTTCAGCATTTTACAAAATGGTTTGGTATTTTATTACTAAATCAAAACAGAGGAAAGAATAGAAAAAACAGATACAGAACTAGAAAGAGAGAGAGAATACATGGCCAAAACCTACATGGCTGGCCCAGGTCCTGTGTAGCCCACCTACGCGGCCCGCTACTGTGTACCCAGCTGCCAGTCGTCTTCCCCGCCGCGCCAGGAGGATGCGGGCGTGTGCCCGACGCGTGCCGGCCACCTCCTGCCTGCCTGCCTGCACCCCCCGACGCCCTGGACGACTCTGGCATCACCACGCGACCCCTGGACCCTCTTTCACTCTCCCTCGTCCTCCACTCCTCTTCTGTCTCTGTCTCCCGCGATCGCCGTGACCGCTCGAGAACGCCGACGAGCATCCCCGTGACCACTGTGCTCCCCTCGCCTCCCCGCGCTGTCCATGGCCTCCGCCATCGTCCGACGCTCCGCCCCACCCTGGCCCCGAGCGCTGGGACGGCCTGCATCGCCGGCTGCCTCATCTTCTTCCTCCTCGGCCACCGAGGACCGCCGCCGTCGATTCATCGCCGTCAGGTCTTCCCCGAGCCCGCTGAGCAGCTCGTCGCACCGCCGTGAGCTCCTCTTCCACTCCCCTCCTCTCTCAAGCTCGCGCTCGTCCCGTAGCTCCATTGCCCACCGCGGCCGAGAGCTTCTCGCCATCGGCCATGGCGCAACCGTGGCCACAGCCGCGCAAGCTCACAACGGAGCGCCTCACCGTGCTCGCACACACCCACTCGCCCTCCCGTGCACCGTAGCACCAATCCAACCTCGCCCGAACCCCGGCCACCGCTGTGAGCTTCGTTCCGGCGAGCTCCGGCGCCCCCGCGGCCACCCACCTGCTCCTCTGGATGCGGGAGAGCACGGGCTACGCCTCGGTGGTCTCCGCGAGTCCAGTCGCCGCCTGTAGCTCAAGCCCGGCGAGCCTCCGCCATTGTTTTGGTCGCCGGCGGGTTAACTCCGGCCGTGCCGACGTGGCACCGTCATTAGTGGCTAATGACGCCACTAACGAACCCCCTCTCTCACTGACTATGGGCCACACACCTAAATTAACCCCAGGATTTATTCCCTGTTTAGTTTAGGTTAATATAGCCGGCCCCACATGTCATTTTGACCATGCCACGTCAACGTTGACCCGGACCCACTGGTCAGCCTTTGTCCCTTCCCTATTACACTGACGTGCAGGACCCACTGGTCAGGTTTGACCTGGACCGTCCCAGTTGACCTGCTGACATCAGCCTTGCGCAATGCTGATGCAGTAAAGCATTTTCTGGATTTAAGTTTATTCAGAAAATTCCAGGAAATAGTATAAACTTCTAAAAATCATAGAAAATCAACCATAACTCCAAATGAAATAATTTATATATGAAAAATGATTAGAAAAATTCAAGGAATCCATCTGTACCATTTTCATGCATGATTGAACAAGTTAACCTCACTGAATTGGATAAATCATGATTAGGGCAATTTATGAACTAGCATTTGGAGTTGGAGTTTAACCCTGTTTGAATTCCACTTCAATTAACTTGGCTTACTGCTGCATTAGGTCAATTCAGTTCCTTAACATGACATGGCATTCATTTGATTGTGCATTGCAGTGAATGTTGGTTCTTTTGTGTTTGCCGGTGATTGTCCCCTCTCAGTAGACATTGCTTCGATGATGTGATCGTTGACACCGATGAAGAGATATACTATCTTCAGAAGTGCCAGGCAAGCAAAACCCCCTTGTTCATTCCGATACAATCCCACTCTCTCGCTCCTGTTCTCTTTTACTGCATTAGGACAACAATGATTCATTTGTTACTTGCTGCGGTAGTTGAACCCCTTATCCTCTGCATGACCTGTCATTGCCACAGTAAATAGATGAAACCCACTAGCTTGAGTAGGAGTTGTTTGAGCCCTGATGTGCCTACTCATTCATGCTTGTTTGTCATGCCTGCTATTGCTTAGAGTTGTGTCAGGTCTGATTCATCGGGGATGAATTGGAAAGTTGTGAACATGTCCTACTGTGTGTGAGCTAAGTATGTGAACACGATTTGGTAAAGGTAGCGGTGAGAGACCATGTAGGAGTACATGGTGGGTTGTCTCATTGAAACCGTTCTCAAGAACTGAGTTCTGTGTTTGTGATCCATGAACAGCTACTACCACTCATTGGGATCCTTAATTGACCCTCTCGACTAATTAACTCCCCTAGTCCTCTTTCCAGGAGTTGCAACTAGTTTCTGGTGTTTATAGGATATGTGTTGGCGGCCGTGCGTAGCACTGACCCTAGGGGTGGGCTATGATGCGGTAGATACACCGTGGCATGGTGTACCGGGCGCCCGTTTGGTGTCTCGGGAACCCTGCACACATCGTTTGGGGCTGTGAGCGAAACCCCGGCCGGATCTCCTCGCGGATGGAACCGAAATAGGCGATAAACCTGGACTAGAGACTTGTGTGGTTAGTCAGGTCGTGGCCGACACCCTCGCCAGGCTTCCGCTTGAAGGTTGCCGAGATACATGACATGTATATGGTGATAAGTGGTGGGAGCGTGTGTGAAGAAGTACACCCCTGCAGGGTTATCATTATCTATTCGAATAGCTAGATTCCTCGGATATGGAAACTTGGACCCCTTGCATAGTTCATAGACAAGTGAAAGTGGATAGTCTAAAACTCGCAAGATAAGCATGAGTGCTATGGATGGCCTTCTCGTAGGGAGACGGGAGCGGATCCATAGTGGTGTATTGATATGGTGAATATGTGGACTCGTGTGCGCCACCTCAAAAGAGTTGCTTGCAGTCGTAGTTCAGGTTAGCCACTGAGTCAAAGCTGGCTTGCTGCAGTTAAACTCCACCACCCCCCCTTGTTGATACCGATGCATATGTAGTTAGTTCTGATGTAAGTCTTGCTGAGTACATTTGTACTCACGTTTGCTTAATTTATATTTTGCAGAGAGACGTCAGTATCGCTAGTAGTTCCGTGTGGGCTTCGACGTTTAGCTTGCTACCTCAGCTACGATCTTGTGCCCTCGGCAGGATCTGGTAGATAGTCAGGCTTCTCAGCCTTTTTCATTTGTAGATGTCTGTACTCAGACATGTTAAGCTTCCGCATGTGCTTGATTTGTATGCTATGATTGTTCGGTCATGAGACCCATGTTTGTAATATCTCACTCCTCGGAGCCTAATGAATAAATGCTTGAGTCGTAGAGTTATGTTGTGATGCCATGTTGTATCTACACATATCGGGCATATTGTGTGTATGGTTGAAATGCTTGGTGTCGGTGTCAAAACCGGCGGATCTCGGGTAGGGGGTCCCGAACTGCGCGTCTAGGCCGGATGGTAACAGGAGGCAAGGAACACGATGTTTTACCCAGGTTCGGGCCCTCTTGATGGAGGTAAAACCCTACGTCCTGCTTGATTAATATTGATGATATGGATAGTACAAGAGTAGATCTACCACGAGATCAAGGAGGCTAAACCCTAGAAGCTAGCCTATGGTATGATTGTTGTATGATGAAGTTGTCCTACGGACTAAAACCCTCCAGTTTATATAGACACCGGAGAGGGTTAGGGTTACACAAAGTCGGTTACAATGGTAGGAGATCTTGAATATCCGCATCGCCAAGCTTGCCTTCCATGCCAAGGAAAGTCCCATCCGGACATGGGACGAAGTCTTCAATCTTGTATCTTCATAGTCCTGGAGTCCGGCTGAAGGTATAGTCCGGCTACCCGAACACCCCCTAATCCGGGACTCCCTCAGTAGCCCCTGAACCAGGCTTCAATGACGACGAGTCCGGCGCGTAGATTGTCTTCGGCATTGCAAGGTAGGTTCCTCCTCCAAATTCTTCATAAAAGTTTGTAAACACCAAGAGTAGTGTCCGGCTCTGCAAAATAAGTTTCCACGTATTGCCATAGAGAGAATAATATTAACACAATCTAATCTGCTGACTTATTCCGCAGCGTGACATCACACTACGACCAAGCCTTTATTCGAATCGTTTTCACTTTTCCACCTCAGCGTGTTTTGCGAGGTGGTTTCCTTGGCACGTCTTGTCAAAGCAGAGATCGTGTCCCCCATTTACGGGATTCTCATCAATACGGACGTGGGTAACCCAACCGCGCCATTTATCACGACGCTTGGGAGGCAAGCGAGTTTTACTAGGCTGGTGGGGACGCATAGTCGCATCCGCTCATATAAGGGGATAAGGATCCACCTTTTTACCTACGCCTTCTTCCTCCTTTGCCTATCCATCTTCTACGCACCCGAGCTCCAGCGCCCAAGCCCGCACTTCCTACCTCAACCTTCTCCAACAATGTCCGGAGCGGGAGGCAAGTGGATGGTCTCCTCCATCACGGAGGGCCATGTCAAAAAGCTAAGGAAGGCCGGATACCTGTCCAAAGACATCGCGCACCGGCTTCCTGAGGAGGGGTAGCTTCTCCCCACCCCAAGGCCCCATGAGAGGGTAGTATTTATTCCCCACTTCCTCCGCGGACTGGATTTTCCTCTCCACCCATTTGTTCGCGGGCTCATGTTCTACTATGGCCTAGATTTCCACGATCTGGCCCCGAACTTCATCCTCAATATCTCGGCATTTATCGTCGTGTGCGAGGCTTTCCTCTGCATCCGCCCCCATTTCGGCCTCTGGCTCAAGACCTTCAACGTCAAGCCAAAGGTGGTGCGCGGCAACTAGGCGGAGTGCGGAGGTGCCATGGCAGGAAAAATGGCCAACGTCCTATGGCTCGAGGGCTCCTTTGTGGAGACCTTGAAGGGGTGGTAGTCAGGGTGGGTTTACATCACCGAGCCACGTGATCCGAAGTGGATCGTAGCCCCTGAATTCTGATTCGGACCCCCTACGCGGCTCACGTCCTGGAAGGAGACGGGCTTGTCGTGGGGTGATGAAGAAGAGGTGACCGGACTGCAAAAATGCATCCAGTCCCTGGTGAACAAGCAGCTCAAGCTTGTCAACGTAGTCCAGGTCATGCTCGTCCGCCGGATCCTTCCGTGTCAAGAACGGGACTTCAATTTGTGGGAGTTCAACCCAGCGTAGCACCAAACTCTGAGCAGGCTCTTCGACACGATGTACGAAGATGTCTGGAAGGGGCTAACCAAAGGTGCCGAGGCTCCCACATCCACCTCTGAAGACCGCGAATTCAGCTCGCAGCGTCCTGCTGGCGAGGTAAAATATTTTCATCTTTTACAAGATGTTAAGTTTTCTTCATAGTTTGACTCTATGCGGGATCTAAACTCCCTCACCTTTGACAGGATTGGCAGGCGAAGTCCGGACTGATTAACTGTCCGGCTCCCTTGCCTGAAGACCCAGCCCCTGCTCTCCTAGTGAAGCTGCTGGTTCCGACACCTTATGTGGTGCCGGAGAAGAAGGCCAAGAAGAAGAAGGAACTCGAAAGAGTTCCCGGCATATGGTGGTGTCGGACTCGTCGTCCGATGAGTCCGAGACGCACTCCTCCCGTGAAGATGAGGAGGAGGAAGAAGAGACCTCTCCCCCTCCCGCGGGGGGAGGAAAGAAGAGGAAGGCCGCCCTAGTAGGGGAGGCCGAAGGGTCCAAGAAGAGGAAAACCCCTCCGCCGGACCACGCCCCCGACGCCGACGAGGACGAAGAGGAGTGGCCGGACAGGGCCAAGCGTCCGGCGAAATTGTAAGTGTTCGGATACCAGAGTAACTCATGATATTCCTTTTATTGCGCAACTTTCCCTAATGTCGAATATAATCATGCAGCCCGCCCAAGGATGGGCTCGACGAGTCGTCGAGCGGCTCCCTGGATTCATCGGACGTGAATTCAGTTCCGCCCGCTACCTCCCCCTGTGCTGCGGATGACGCCGAAGTGGCGTCGCGACAAGCTCCGAGGCAAGAGGAGGTGGTCCAGGAGGAGCCGCGAGGCGACCTCCCGGATTCCAGGAGTAAAGGGGACAAGACCCCCCAGGGCTCCAAGCCCGGCTTTAAGCCAGACACTGCGCCGGAATCATCAACGGTTCCGGAACGCGGCAGGCAAACTCCTGCCAAGAGGAGCAAGCCTATTGAGCCGGCGTCCTCCATCCAACCGGAGGCGCCGGACAATCTGCTGGAGGTGCTTAAGGGCGCCTCCATCGACGAGGAGCACCGTACCATCATGAGTACGGTGGTCCAGAAGGTTTGGTCCGCCAAAAGCGGACTTACTGAAGCTTGTGCTAGCCTTCTAACAGGCTTCGAGGTAAGTAGAAATATGTAAAAATATTACCGCATAGACAGTAGCCCCTGATGCTCTGTTTGGCGTTCGGAAAGAAAAGCCGAATAGAGGATCTATTAGATATCGCAGGAGTCTAACTAAAAAGGAGTCAATATACGTATGCAGGCTTCGCTGCTGGCCACCGCCGCACTGACTGCGGAGGTGGGTGCCCTGAAGCAGGGCCTCGAGCGGACCGAGCAAGAGCTCGGCCTTGGCAAACGGCAGCTCGAGGAGAAAGAAGGTAAGAGATACCTTATGGAAAAAATGCCTATAAGAAGACGCAATTGCAAAAAATGACAGGAGTATACTGCTTATTGTAGGGGCCACAACTGAGGTGGCGACCCTCAAGCAGGTGCTGTCCGAGGCCAAGAAGAGAGCGGCCACGGAGCGCACCGAGCGGGAGAAATTTGAGGCGCAGGTCGGCGAGGTGCAGCAAGAGCTTCAGGCTCTCATGAAAAAACATGAGAGTTTGGAGCTCGACTCGAAGACGCGAGCGTCCGAGCTTGCTGCGGCCCTTAAAACTGCCAAATCTGCCAAGGCCGAAGCCCAGAAGGCCCCCCAGGAATTGGATGCGGTGAAAAAGATAGCGGCGGGTAAGGCATTCTCTATGCAAAGCAGACATATAAAAGTAAACTACTTGTTACTTACCCGAATCCGGAGCTCTCCAGGGGCATTCGTAGATCTTGCCCGCAGCGTATCCGATGCCACCGCATTCTACCGAGCCGAGGAAGGCAGCTCGACGGAGAAGGTGTTCTGGTCTCAGTACGCTGAGGCCGGGCACCCTGTGCCCTTGAGCGACCAGCTGAAGCAGCTGGTCGAGCTCCACAAGGCGGCCGAACAGGCCCTGAAGGGCTTCATAGTTCGGCTGTGGCCTGGAGAGGCCCTGCCTGGGAGCTACTTCAGACTCGTGCGGCGGCTGGTGGAGGCTTGTCCAAGGCTCGAGGTCATCAAGCGCTCCGTCTGCATTGAAGGTGCCCATAGGGCCCTTGCCCGTGCAAAGGTGCACTGGGGTAAGCTGGACGGTGAGAAGCTTGTGAGGGACGGGCCGCCGCCGGGGAAGGAGCATCGCAAGCCCGAGAACTATTACAAGGATGTTCTGGCCGGTGCCCGCCTTATGGCGGATGAATGCACCAAGGATGTAATTTTTGAATGAACTCGCTCGTGTTATCCTGTGCGCTGAAAACTTGTTCATATGCGCTAAGCAATGCTTGAATTTGAAATATTACTTTCTGTGCGGCCATTTATCAAAAAATTGAGAGATGGCCAGTCGTCGGCTTCTGCCCCCATGCCACTAGTGCTGGGGTGTTCGGGATAAACCTGAGCGCTCTTTTTCCCATGATTGGGTCCGTCGAGGGAGGCGCTCAGCACAACGAACAAGGCAATTGGACTATAATGCTTGAACACTCTCACTTAGCCATAGAACTCTATAATGTTAAATTTCGGCGAAGCCCCTAGTATTCGGAAGACCGAGTTCGGGGCGCTATCCACGCCTTGGCCGGACAAAGCTGGTTCCTCGCTCGAAGCGGCATAAGTCTTTAAGGACTCGAAAAACCTCTCGAACAGCGACCAGTCTCTCGCCTCATCATGACAGTCAGTTTTAGCTTTCTCTACTGAGGTGCTCAGCCCAGCTTAACTGGGGCACAATCGCAGTAGTTCTCCTAGTGCTACCTTAGCCGATATAGCGGAATGTAAGGCACCAAAACATAGGAGCCGGGCAAACCCAACTATTAACCCAAATCATGATTCAGAGCCGATGCATATAGTGCTATAAGTTCGGGGTGCCGCACTTGTGAAAGTGTACGGACTTCTCACGCCATATTGATGGGTACTGAAGCCCCTGGCGTATTTTTGCCGTACCACACTGTACGGATGCAACATGTTATTAATAAACATATATATATATAAAGAGGATAATGCAAAAAATAGACAAAAAGCTATGCATTGTTTATAGAAAGGCTGCTATGAAAGCGGAACGATACAAATAGTGCGACAAGCAAAAGAAATTGGACTATTTAACATGTCCTGGCCAGGGGAAGGCCGCGGAATTGTATTAAAAAACAGGTATACTGCTCGCAATAGAGACCACCTGGGAGTTCCATAATGCGGCGTGGCTTGTCTGCTTTCCTGGATCTTGCATCGTTTGTGCAGCAGTTGAATTGCCGAACGGGTCGTCCGAAGTATGGAGTCCTGAGAGTAAGAGAAAAAAAAGAAAAAAAAGGAATCCGGCAGCCCCTGGTGCGGTTTAAGCCGTATTTCGGGCGTGCCGTGATAGTGCCCCTTCCCCTGTGCCCATGGTATTTCAAGAGCGTAGTTATGTACGTGAAGCACTGGTTTCGCTATATCGCGAGGGCTAGGGTTGGGGCCGCATTGCTACGCTAGCTCAGAACGTGCCAGGCGGTCTTGTTGTAGGGTACTCCGGGCGCGCTTGACAGTGTCCGACTTTTTGAAGGCCGAACTGGAGAACTGCCTAGAGAGGCTGCTTTGTACTTCTGCTGCGAGCGCTGCCGTGTGCTCCTACGTTCGGAGGGAGCGTTCAGTGTTCCCATTGACCGTGATTACTCCTCTAGGGCCTGGCATCTTGAGCTTGAGGTATGCATAGTGCGGTGCCGCGTTGAATTTTGCGAATGCGGTTCGCCCAAGCAGTGCGTGATAGCCACTACGGAACGGGACTATGTCGAAGATTAACTCCTCGCTTCGGAAGTTATCCGGAGATCCGAAGACCACTTCCAGTGTGACTGAGCCTGTACAGTTGGCTTCTACACCTGGTATGACGCCTTTAAAGGTCGTTTTGGTGGGCTTGATCCTCGAGGGATTTATGCCCATTTTTCGCACTGTATCCTGGTAAAGGAGGTTCAGGCTGCTGCCGCCGTCCATGAGGACTCTTGTGAGATGAAATCCGTCAATGATTGGGTCTAGAACCAATGCGGCGAAGCCGCCGTGACGGATGCTAGTGGGGTGGTCCCTTCGATCAAAAGTGATCGGGCAGGAGGACCATGGGTTGAACTTTCGGGCGACTGGCTCCATCTCATATACGTCCCGTAACGCACGCTTCCGCTCCCTCTTGGGGATGTGGGTTGCGTATATCATGTTCACCGTCCGCACTTGCGGGGGAAATCCCTTCTGTCCACCGTTGTTCGGCGGCCTGGGCTCCTCCTCGTTGTCGCTATACAGCCCCTTGTCTTTGTTTTCGGCTCTTAACTTGCCTGCCTGCTTGAACACCCAACAACCCATGTTGGTATGATTGGCTGGCTTTTCAGGGGTGCCATGTATCTGGCACAAGCGGTCGAGTATTCGGTCCAAATTGGACGGGCCCTGAGTATTTCTTTTGAATGACTTTTTCCGTTGACCGGATTTGTAGCCTCGGAATCTAGCATTAACTGCCGTATCCTCGTTGCTGTCGCTGTTAACGCGGCGCTTTTGTTTGTTCCGACGCGACCTGTCGCTTTTGTCCTTGGTATTCGAATTACCAGGGCTCTTGGTTAAATTGTTGCTGCAGGCTAGCCAGCTGTCTTCTCCAGCGCAAAAGCGGGTCATGAGTGTCGTGAGGGCTGCCATAGATTTCGGCTTTTCCTGTCCCAGGTGCCGGGCAAGCCACTCGTCACGGATATTATGCTTGAAGGCCGCTAAGGCCTCTGCGTCCGGACAGTCGACTATCTGGTTTTTCTTTGTTAGGAACCGTGTCCAGAATTGCCTGGCCGATTCCTCTGGCTGCTGAATTATGTGGCTTAGGTCATCGGCGTCCGGTGGTTGCACATAAGTGCCCTGGAAGTTGTCAAGGAATGCGGCTTCCAGGTCCTCCCAAGAACCGATTGAGTCTGCTGGCAAGCTATTAAGCCAATGCTGGGCCGGTCCCTTAAGTTTGAGTGGGAGGTATTTGATGGCGTGTAGACCATCACCGCGGGCCATGTGGATATGAAGGAGATAATCCTCGATCCATACCGCAGGATCTGTTGTGCCATCGTACGATTCGATGTTTACGGGTTTGAAGCCCTCAGGGATTTTATGATCCATTACTTCATCTGTGAAGCATAGTGGGTGTGCGGCACCTCTGTATTGGGCTATATCACGACGCAGCTCGAAGGAGCTTTGTCTGTTGAGTTCGGCCCGGCCGGATTTATTGCATCCGGAGTGACGATCACCGTCACGTGCCGTGGGGCGCCTGCGCGATCCGTAGATCGATCTTGTTTGCCTTGCCTTGTCCTCCAGTATGTCGCGCAGGTCGGGTGCATTTTCCCGTGCCTTAGTATGCTTGACGCGGTGTCGGGGCATGGCTTGAGTGGAGGGCCAAGAGGCCTCTCTGTCGCGGCCACGAGGTGGCCGGTCGGCCATGTCATGCGCTGGTGATGTAGGTGCTTCCTCCTCTAGTCGGGGTAGCAGCCTGTGCTTTGGGTAACTCTTGGAGGGGCGTTCGAGTTCATACTCTTCGGCCGCAAGGACTTCAGTCCATCTGTCAGCTAGCAAATCCTGATCAGCTCTAAGCTATTGCTGCTTTTTCTTGAGGCTGCTTGCCGTGGCCATAAGCCTGCGTTTAAACGCTCTTGTTCGGCGAGATCCTCTGGCACGACGAACTCGTCGTCGTCGAGGCTTGCCTCGTCTTCGGAGGGAGGCGTATAATTATCGTCCTCAACCTCTTGGTCCACCGCCCTCTCATGAGGGCTGGCTTCTCTGTCCTCCTATGCTGAATCTTGCTGGAGGGGGTGTTCTTCGGCGCTATCCGGAGTAGTATTATCTCCCGTGCCGGAATCACCGTTTTTGCTTTGGCGGGATTTAGAGCGGCGCCACTGACGCCGGCGCTTGGGCTGTTTCTTAGAGGTATCGTCCCCCGCTGTTCCATCGCCATCTCCATCCTTTGGAGTGTCCACCATATATATGTCATATGACGAGGTGGCCTTCCAGCGCCCTACAGGTGCTGGTTCTTGTTCGTCTCCTGCATCGTCGTCCATGCCGTCGATGTCTTCGGAGTCGAAGTCAAGCATGTCAGTTAAGTCGTCGACAATGGCTATGAAGTGGGTGGTGGGTGGGTTTTGAATTTCTTCATCGTCCGTATCCCAACCTTGCTGACCGTAGTCCGGCCAGGGCTCTCCTGATAAAGAGATAGACTTTAGAGAATTCAGGATGTCGCCGAAGGGCGAGTGCTGAAAGATGTCCGTGGTGGTGAACTCCATTATCGGCGCCCAATCGGATTCGATCGGCAGGGGCGCGGGGGGCTCGGAGTTCGGAGAGGAATCCGGCTCCTTGGAGTCACGGGCCATGCGGAGTGCGGGGCTGGAGTTCGGCTCGATCGCCTCTGAGATCGCAGCCCCTGAGGCAGCGTCCAACTGCTGATCCTCGATCGGCGCAGTATGCTCCGAATCAATGGTCGGAACCGATGTGTGTGCGGCCTCCATGGCGCTGTTCGGCGGCAGAGCTATATCATGCCCATCGAGACAGTGCGGCGCGCTTGGCTGTGGCTCGAATCCGTCGAAGATCAAGTCCCCGCGGATGTCAGCCGTGTAGTTTAGGCTTCCAAACCTGACCTGATGGCCAGGGGCATAGCTTTCGATCTGCTCAAGGTGGCCAAGCGAATTGGCCCGCAGTGCGAAGCCGCCGAAGATGAAGATCTGTCCTGGGAGAAAAGTCTCACCCTGGACTGCATCGTTGTTGATGATCGAAGGAGCCATCGGGCCTAAAAGCGACGACACAGAGGAACTCTAAATGAAAGCACCAATGTCGGTGTCAAAACCGGCGGATCTCGGGTAGGGGGTCCCGAACTACGCGTCTAGGCCGGATGGTAACAGGAGGCAAGGAACACGATGTTTTACCCAGGTTCGGGCCCTCTTGATGGAGGTAAAACCCTACGTCCTGCTTGATTAATATTGATGATATGGATAGTACAAGAGTAGATCTACCACAAGATCAAGGAGGCTAAACCCTAGAAGCTAGCCTATGGTATGATTGTTGTATGATGAAGTTGTCCTACGGACTAAAACCCTTCGGTTTATATAGACACCGGAGAGGGTTTGGGTTACACAAAGTCGGTTACAATGGTAGGAGATCTTGAATATCTGCATCGCCAAGCTTGCCTTCCACGCCAAGGAAAGTCCCATCCGGACACGGGACGAAGTCTTCAATCTTGTATCTTCATAGTCCTGGAGTCCGGCTGAAGGTATAGTCCAGCTACCCGAACACCCCCTAATCCAGGACTCCCTCACTTGGTATGTGTGGGATCCAAAAATCTAGTTGTTTATCCTTGGCAGCCTCTCTTATGGGGAAATGTAGTCTAGTGCTTCCATGAGCCATAGTTGTCCGCTACAGCCCGGTTCACCGGAGTCCTGCTAGCCCAACACTACTGCTCAGGACACTTGACTGGCCGGCATGTGTTTCACTTCGTTCCTGTTTCTGTCCCTTCGGGGAAATGTCACGCGGTGACATCCGGAGTCCTCCCTAGCCTGCTACAGCCCGGGTTCCCGGAGTCCTGTTTGCCCAGTGCTACAGCCCGGATTCACACGTTGCTGACCGACATGCTCGATGTGATTCATGTATGCCTGTCCCCATAGGTTGGTGCCGTTTTGGGTGCACGACTAGCCATGTCAGCCCGGGTTCTCTGTCATATGGATGCTAGCGACACTATCATATACGTGAGCCAAAAGGCGCAAATGGTCCAGGGCCATGGTAAGGCGACACCATGGGAATACTGTGCGTGAGGCCGCAAAGTGATATGAGGTGTTACTGGCTAGATCGATGTGACTTGGAATCGGGGTCCTGACAGCTTTGGTATCAG
Organism: Triticum urartu; assembly: GCF_056163025.1. Lineage (NCBI taxonomy): Eukaryota > Viridiplantae > Streptophyta > Magnoliopsida > Poales > Poaceae > Triticum > Triticum urartu. Next base: position 526,461,962 of record NC_141876.1, read on the forward strand.
AGCCTGACTGCCTGTAGGATTACCAAGCCAAACCGGTCGAAGTTGTGTCTAGAAATGCTTTAGTTATGTAGGGGAATTGATTGTGGAAGGGAACGTATGGCTCTTTTTACTCCTTTACCCTATGCCCTCTGATCTGAGTCATTCTCTTCTCATTATACGCGGGTTAAGAAACTAGGCCTTCTCATCTATCTATCAGGATGACATGTTACTAAATCGTAGTTGCCTAGGATTGTTGAGTTCAAGTCTCAGTTCAGTTTATACTACTTCTTTGTATTCATAGCTGGCCTCATAACCTTGATATTGTGATGCTGAGTGGTCATGCCACTATTTTGCAGGATGTCTCAAATCTTTTTGAGCATTTACAGCCATTATGCTGTCCGAGTCATCCCAGGTCTCTAACTAGTCTGATGCATTTGCAAATCCCTTCTTCCTGTTTCCGATGTTCTTTTGGGCCAGATTAAGCACACTAACGGTCTGTTGAGATACTCTACTGCCTCGACATATATGTTGGGGTTATTATTACGACCCTAGGTGTTTCAGGGAGTCACCTAGTGATCTAGCCATGTTTTGTATCCCCAGTGTGTGATTCTGGCCATTTTTCTCGAAAGCATCCCGTGATGCCATGTAGTAGTAGGTATTCTATTCATGGGTTCTTGAACCCGAGATTCACCCTACTTACCTCATGTTGATAGTGTTTGATAGTTCCTTTAGGATATTAGTAAACTTTGCGATAGTCCTCGAGGTCCGTGGTACAACGTTCTTCCAATACCATGAACCAATATGGCAGGAGTTCTCTTGAACCAAAAGATCACAACAGGAGTGCTCTCGATGAGTTCTCCATTCTATATTGTGACTCTGCCAGTTCAACATTTCTGCATGGGTTATCCAGAAGAAATAACATGCTAATCCATGCATCCATAACTCAGAAAATTATATGTTCCTTTGAGTTGTCCCTCTTTAGTTGTATTCTGACCCTCGTCCATCAATTGTTGGTCAAGAGTAGTTGTGCATTGGTGTTATCGATGCCTATTATTCATGTGATCCGTCAAGCCATTCTATTCCGGAATGACTAGGAAAATAAACTCCAGTACCTCATCCATATCTAGGATTGGGTCAAAGCAGTTGTACTCCGCAGATCAAAGTGCCAATCCAGCTTTTGATTCTGTTCTACCCTGAAGTATTGCCCTCTTTATGTCAGGAATATCATAGGAATTGCACAACCTCCTATGAACTCTTGATACAGTGATACTTCTCGCCATCATTATTCATTCCTCGGTCCCATGTTGTTGTAACCGGAATGCCGACAAGTAAACTGTGATGTTGAAATCAATACTCCTAGCAACCCCGTTGCTTGGTAGATAATGGACAATAATATTATCCTTAGTGTGTTGATTATTGAATCATCACCCTAAGGTTTATCGTGCTATCTAGTCCTTATTTCCGGTGCACATTTCGATCAATGAGTTAGGATAGTGTCAACCCTTGCTTATTTGATCATATCGTCTTGCCCTGAAAAGCAAGATTGTTCTCGAGCTTAGTGACATATCGGTGGTTGGTGATTTTTCGTATATCTTCTCGGAAGTATAACCAGGTTGTCACCTGACCGCTATGTTGAGTTCGTGATCAAATTGGTTTCTTATAAACCACCCCTTTCTCCAAGAATCTATGTTGGATACCCCTGAGCTAGTTGGTTAAGCTAAACAACAACTTGGAGAGTTGGAAGATAAAATCTTGCCCAACTTAGTTCATTCCAAAGGGATATCTTTTGTGTGTGTGTGTTGAAGAAAGATGATATCTCCATCGATTGGTCCTCGTGATCAGTTGTTGGATCTATTGCCTTGTCAAAACTTTGACTTGAGTATGGACTATTGTCAAGTCAAATCAGAACCAACGATGTTCGCAATGTTGTCTTACTCGTGGTTGATCCCCGAGCATACACCATTACATCTTTTGGTCTGACCAATGCTATCACCGCGTTCACATGATGGTGGAAGTCAAGTGATATGGAAATTCCGATGAGTTGCTATTGAGCCCAACAGCAGCATTTTGTCTCCCCCATGATTCATGTTGAACATTACACTAGTATTGGAAACTTTGTAAGCATTGCCTTCATATTCCGCTCATGAGGTATACGTTTGGATGAAAGGAGTGACTTCCTCTAATTCACGTGCATTTGATGTGAGTTTCCGCCGTGAATTCGAGAAAGCTTGTTTTTGCTTCCTTCGGAACCATCTCAAGTCAGTCATGCATATGTGCGAAGTATTCTATGGTTTGAAGACTTGCAACCTTTAGCCCATATGTATTCCCTAGCACCCCAAGCCACTGATTGATTTGTTCACGGAAAAGGAGTTGCTGTGCGAATACTAGTTCATGCACAAGACTTCGATATCCTTGTTGATGGTGCCCCACCTGAACTCGGTAGTGTTTTATTATAAGACTACTACGCGGTCATGCTTGTCTGGGACAATGTGTTCACTTGTATGTAGTAGAACCAGATCATGATTTGGAGCTTGCTATCTTAGTTCATTCCTCGAGAATCTCGCAACGCCATCTCGTCGAATTGTGTTGCAAACTTTCTCTTCAGACATGCTGAGTCTGAAGTATCCTATCACCAATCGGATCTGAATCTCAGGCAGATATGATGGTTGGAACATTCCCAAGAGTTGCATTTTGTTCCCACCTTGCACCGCCATTGTGCCAATTCCCCATGGGCTGCCCTTCTCGGTAGTTGCTGTCCAATATCATCTTCAAAAGTGGACTTACCCTGGGTCCCATCCATTTCCGATGATAAGCAAAATCATCCATCGCGTTGTCTTCAACAAGGTAGTCCACATCATCCATTCTAGTCCGATTATGTCATTCTTTGAACTCCTTCAAATGATCGTTTGGGAATTGTCTTAGGCTGGTATAGAGAATTTCAATGATCCCTGAATCAAAAGTAATTCTTTTTGCCACTCAAGGGATATTTCTACGAGCCACCTTCCCTAAGGTGCCCCATTATGGAATCATAGCAATTCATCTCCTTGCTACTCTTGCACCATCTTACTCAAGCGTGGAATTGTTGCCTACCAAAACTGAAACTCATCATCGGGTTCGGTCCATACCTCTCGATGACTGGAGATGTTTCAACATCTCAATCCATGAGTTGATCTTGAATTTCTCGATTTTTGAGGGATCGATTTCTGTAGAGTTTCTTTCTGCCATCATCGTGTTGGACAAAGATCTCGAAAGCAAAGACGCCAAGATCAATGTGATGCAATGGATCAATATATTCGAGAAGAGCAGTTGGATCATGAAGATTGTATTAGATTTGTGTCCCGGTTGTCTTCTTACCTCACGTCTTGAATCTCAGGACGAGATTCTTGTTTAGTGGGGGTGAGTTGTCATAGCCCTAGAATTTGATTGCATTTAGTTTCATAAGCGTCCATGCATCATGTCTATATTTGTTTGAAAATTGAAATGGGGATGATAGACCCTAGCACCAAATGAATTCAACTAGGTTCAAGTAAAAATATTTTCAATGAACCCAAAATGCCCTGCAGAAAAGTTCATCATTTTTGAATTGGCTAAAAACCTCTTCCAAAAATGGTGCACATATTTCTAGGACATTCTGGATTTTTGAATTAATCCTTATTGTATTTGAATTGGTGCATTTAAATTCTATAAATAGTTTAAATGTTCTAATAATGGTGAAACTAGTTGAGGGCTGTTGGAAATAATTTCAAAAGTGCCCACAAATATTTTCAACATTTTACAATGGTTTGGTATTTTATTACTAAATCGAAACAGAGGAAAGAATAGAAAAAACAGAAACAGAACTAGAAAGAGAGAGAGAGAGAGAGAGTACCTGGCCAAAACCTACCTGGCTGGCCCAGGTCCTGTGCAGCCCACCTACGCGGCCCACTACTGTGTAGCCCAGCTGCCAGTCATCTTCCCTGCCATGCCAGGAGGACGCGGGCGTGTGCCCGACGCGCGCCGGCCACCTGCTGCCTGCCTGCGTGCACCCCCCGATGCCCTGGACGACTCTGGCATCGCCACGCGACCCCTGGACCCTCTCCCACTCTCCCTCATCCTCCTCTCCTCCTCTGTCTCTCTCTCCCGTGACCGCACGAGAACGCCGACGAGCACCCCCGTGACCACCGTGATCCCCTCGCCTCCCCGCACTTTCCACGGCCTCCGCCATCATCCGACGCTCCGCCCCACCCTGGCCCCGAGCGCTGGGACGGCCTGCATCGCCGGCTGCCTCATCTTCTTCCTCCTCGGCCACCGAGGACCACCGCCGTCGATTCATCGCCGTCAGGTCTTCCCCGAGCCCGCTGAGCAGCTCGTCGCACCGCCGTGAGCCCCTCTTCCTCTCCCCTCCTTTCTCAAGCTCGCGCCCATCTCGTAGCTCCATTTCCCACCGTGGCCGAGAGTTTCTCGCCGCCGGCCATGGCGCAGCCATGGCCACAGCCATGCAAGCTCACAACGGAGCGCCTCACCGTGCTCAGGAAGCCCCCAGGAGTCTAACGCACACACCCACTGGTCCTCCCGTGCACCGTAGCACCAATCCCGACCTCGCCCGAACCCCGGCCACCACCGCGAGCTTCGTTCCGGCGAGCTCCGGTGCCCCCGTGGCCACCCACCTGCTCCTCTGGATGCGGAAGAGCACGGGCTACACCCCGGTGGTCTCCGCGAGTCCAGCCGCCGCATGTAGCTCAAGTCCGGCGAGCCTCTGCCGTTGTTTTGGTCGCCGGCGGGTTAACTCCGGCCGTGCCGACGTGGCACCGTCATTAGTGGCTAATGACGCCACTAACGAACTCCCTCTCTCACTGAATATGGGCCCCATGCCTAAATTAACCCCGGTATTTATTCCCTGTTTAGTTTAGGTTAATATAGCCGGCCCCAGATGTCATTTTGACCATGCCACGTCAACGTTGACCCAGACCCACTGGTCAGCCTCTGTCCCTTCCCTATTACACTGAGTGCGGGACCCACTGGTCAGGTTTGACTTGGACCGTCCCAGTTGACCTGCTGACATCAGCCTTGCGCAATGCTGACGCAGTAAAGCATTTTCTGGATTTAAGTTTATTCAGAAAATTCCAGAAAATAGTATAAACTTCTAAAAATCATAGAAAATCAACCATAACTCCAAATGAAATAATTTATATATGAAAAATGATCAGAAAAATTCAAGGAATCCATCTGTACCATTTTCATGCATGATTGAACAAGTTAACCTCACTGAATAGGATAAATCATGATTAGGGCAATTTATGAACTAGCATTTGGAGTTGGAGTTTAACCCTGTTTGAATTCCACTTCAATTAACTTGGCTTACTGATGCATTAGGTCAATTCAGTTCCTTAACATGACATGGCATTCATTTGATTGTGCATTGCAGTGAATGTTGGTTCTTTTGTGTTTGCCAGTGATTGTCCCCTCTCAGTAGACGTTGCTTCGATGATGTGATCGTTGACACCGATGAAGAGATATACTATCTTCAGAAGTGCCAGGCAAGCAAAACCCCCTTGTTCATTCCGATACAATCCCACTCTCTCGCTCCGGCTCTCTTTTACTGCATTAGGACAACAATGATTCATCTGTTACTTGCTGCGGTAGTTGAACCCCTTATCCTCTGCATGACCTGTCATTGCCACAGTAAATAGATGAAACCCACTAGCTTGAGTAGGAGTTGTTTGAGCCCTGATGTGCCTACTCATTCATGCTTGTTTGTCATGCCTGCTATTGCTTAGAGTTGTGTCAGGTCTGATTCATTGGGGATGAATTGGAAAGTTGTGAACAAGTCCTACTGTGTGTGAGCTAAGTATGTGAACACGATTTGGTAAAGGTAGCGGTGAGAGGCCATGTAGGAGTACATGGTGGGTTGTCTCATTGAAACCGTTCTCAGGAACTGAGTTCTGTGTTTGTGATCCATGAACAGCTACTACCACTCATTGGGATCCTTAATTGACCCTCTCGACTTATTAACTGCCCTAGTCCTCTGTCCAGGAGTTGCAACTAGTTTCTGGTGTTTATAGGATATGTGTTGGCGGCCGTGCGTAGCGCTAACCCTAGGGGTGGGCTACGATGCGGTAGATACACCGTGGCATGGTGTACCAGGCGCCCGTTTGGTGTCTCGGGAACCCTGCACACATCGTTTGGGGCTGTGAGCGAAACTCCGGCCGGATCTCCTCGCGGATGGAACCCGAATAGGCGATAAACCTGGACTAGAGACTTGTGTGGTTAGTCAGGTCGTGGCCGACACCCTCGCCAGGCTTCCGCTTGAAGGTTGCCGAGATACATGACATGTATATGGTGATAAGTGGTGGGAGCGTGTGTGAATAAGTACACCCCTGCAGGGTTATCATTATCTATTCGAATAGCCGGATTCCTCGGATATGGAAACTCAGACCCCTTACATAGTTCATAGACAAGTGAAAGTGGATAGTCTAAAACTCGCAAGATAAGCGTGAGTGCTATGGATGGCCTTCTGTAGGGAGACGGGAGCGGATCCATAGTGGTGTATTGATATGGTGAATATGTGGACTCGTGTGCGTCACCTCAAAAGAGTTGCTTGCAGTCGTAGTTCAGGTTAGCCACTGAGTCAAAGCTGGCTTGCTGCAGTTAAACTCACGTTTGCTTAATTTATGTTTTGCAGAGAGACGTCAGTCTCGCTAGTAGTTCTGTGTGGGCTTCGACGTTTAGCTTGCTACCTCAGCTACGATCTTGTGCCCTCGGCAGGATCTGGTAGATAGTCAGGCTTCTCAGCCTTTTTCATTTGTAGATGTTTGTACTCAGACATGTTAAGCTTCCGCATGTGCTTGATTTGTATGCTATGATTGTTGGGTCATGAGACCCATGTTTGTAATATCTCGCTCCTCGGAGCCTAATGAATAAATGCTTGAGTCGTAGAGTTATGTTGTGATGCCATGTTGTATTTACACATATCGGGCATATTGTGTGTATGATTGAAATGCTTGGTATGTGTGGGATCCGACAATCTAGTTGTTTATCCTTGGCAGCCTCTCTTACGGGGAAATGTAGTCTAGTGCTTCCATGAGCCATAGTAGTCCGCTACAGCCCGGTTCATCGGAGTCTTGCTAGCCCAACACTACTGCTCAGGACACTTGACTGGCCGGCATGTGTTTCACTTCGTTCCTGTGTCTGTCCCTTCGGGGAAATGTCACGCGGTGACATCCGTAGTCCTGCCTAGCCTGCTACAGCCACGGTTCCCGGAGTCCTGTTAGCCCAGTGCTACAGCCCGGATTCACACGCTGCTGACCGACATGCTCGATGTGATTCATGTATGCCTGTCCCCATAGGTCGGTGCCGCTTTGGGTTCACGACTAGCCATGTCGGCCCGGGTTCTTTGTCAGATGGATGCTAGTGACACTATCATATACATGAGCTAAAAGGCGCAAACGGTCCCGGGCCATGGTAAGGCGACACCCGTGGGAATACCGTGCGTGAGGCCGCAAAGTGATATGAGGTGTTACCGGCTAGATCGATGTGACTTGGAATCGGGGTCCTGACACCAGTACTTGCCTAAGTTTGAAAAAAATCCTACCGAGTGGAGAGCAATCCTCCCACTCGGGGGCTTAGCTGCAGTCCAGGACTCACCTAAGTTCTCCCACTCAGAGGCTTAGCTATAGTCCAATACTCGCCTAAGTTCGAAAAAATCCTACCGAGTGGAGAGCAATCCTCCCACTCGGGGGCTTAGCTGTAGTCCAGTACTCGCCTAAGTTCTCTCACTCGGAGGCTTAGCTGCAGTCCAATACTCGCCTAAGTTCGAAACGAGTGGAGAGAAATCCTCCCACTCGGGGGCTTAGCTGCAGTCCAGTACTCGCCTAAGTTCAAAGCATACCCCTATTCGCAAGGACGATGAGGTGTAGGTCGACTGCAACCTTCTCCTTCGGAGCTACGGCACAAGTACAACGTACGCTCCATCCCTATCCGCAAGGACGATGAGGTGCAGGTCGACTGCAACCTTCTCCTTCGGAGCTACGACACAAGTACAACGTACGCTCCATCCCTATACGCAAGGACGACGAGGTGCAGGTCGACTGCAACCTTCTCCTTCGGAGCTACGACACAAGTACAACATACGCTCCATCCCTATCCGCAAGGACAACGAGGTGCAGGTCGACTGCAACCTTCTCCTTCGGAGCCACGACACAAGTACAATGTGCGCTCCATCCCCATCCGCAAGGACGAGAAGCGCAGGTCGACTGGAGCCACCACTTCAGAGCTGCATCTCCAGTGCAAAGACTATTCCGAATAGTGAACAAAGTCCATTCGAAGGCAAAACGCAAGCACATTCGGAGATAAACCAAATTCGGATGAATCCTAAAGTTCCAAGCAACAAATCAAAAGTATCCGGGCATCAAGCCCAAAGGAGTTTAACGGTTACAGCAATCACTCGGCATTCCGAGGAAAATTTAAAGCAGATTCAAGTCTCATAAGTCTGTTCACTGGACAGGAGGAGGGCTGGCAGGCTCCACGAATGAGTCCAGGTCGATCCCATCAGTGATCCGAGTAGTGGCAGCAATGAAAGTCTCCATGAAGGACTAGAAGTCATGCTTTTTTGTGTTAGCAACTTTGATCGCAGCTAGCTTGTCTTCACGAGCCTCCTTGCAATGGACTCGCACCAAGGACAGCGCCACGTCAGCACCACACCGGGCGGATGACTTCTTCCATTCTTGTACTCGGTCTGGGACCTCGTTCAGTCAAGCCATCAGGGATTCCAGGTCATTTTGAAGCGTCGCCCTCGGCCAAAGCGATGAGTCGATTCGGGAGACTACCTCCTTCAGGCGCACGAGGTAGCTTGTGGCGCTGGCGATACGGGACTCCAGTCGGAGCATGTTCATTGCAGTTTCGTCACAAACTGGAGAAGCGATAGGGTCCAGGCCCGTCTCGACCTTTCCAGTTTCCTCGTTGAAGTGTTGGCAGAATTCTGCAGCCAAAAATTAGTGAGTCAACCGAGCAAGATCCGATCGCAAACTTCAACACAGTCAGTTTAAAAGAAATACCTTCCAGCGTGAGATAGAGCTTCTTGGCAAGAGTCCTCAGATAAGCTTCCGTGTCATTCCTCTTGCGGATCACGGACTCCAGCTGTTCATTCAGGGAAACCTTGTCCTTCTTCAGACTAGTCACTTCACGGTTAGCTTCATTGAGGCAAAATTTCAGTTTGTTCACCTCCCCTTCCAATGTTCCGACTGAAGCGAGCTTCTAGTCTGCGAGAGCAGTTTTATCTTGGACTGCTTTTTGCGCGGCGGCGAGGTCCGAGTCCTTCTTCTCCAGAGCCAACTTCATTTTCTCTGCAAAAGAAGCAATTGAATCAAACAAGAGATCAAAGAAATATATTGAAAGTCGGTCGATAGCCAGTTACCTTCCATACCAGTAGCTTCGTCTTGAGCTTTCTTCAGATTCTGCTGGGCCAATTCCAAGTCGAGGTTGAGTTGCCTCTGCTTCTCCTCAAGTTCAGCAAACTTGGAAATAAGAGTACAAGACTTCTGCAGAAGGCAAAAGATGGGTTAGTCGATAAGATCAAAGGTTGTTTACTTCCGAGTGAATAAAACCTAAAGAAGTTCGCTTAGACCCTAGCCGACTGCACAAAGTCGACTGCGGTCTCGGGGGCTACACCCAGCGGGTGCACTTGGCGTGCCCCCGCTGATTAAGACCCAACTCGACCGGTCCGCCCGGACCAAGTAAAAAAAAGCTGTTCAGACCACAGTCGACTACCAGCAGTCGACTGCGGTCTCGGGGACTACACCCAGTGGGTGCACTTGGCATGCCCCCACCGGTTCAGATCCTACTCGACCGGTCCGCCTGAGTCGAGTGTAAGAAAAGAAAAAGAAAGGAAGGTACAACTCAGACCCCAGTCGGCTGCTAGCAGTCGACCGCGGTCTCGGGGACTACACCCAGTGGGTGCACTTAGTGTGCCCCCACCGGTTCAGATCCCACTCGCCCAAACTGAGTGGAAGAACGCAACTACCAAAGACAACAAAACACCCAGTGGGTGTTCTGATTTGATGCAAACAACAGGAGATTGTGTAGAAGAAAATTTTCCGGGTAGCATATCCTCATAGAACAAGAGGAGTCGGAAAGTCTACTCACCTGGACATTAGCCCAAAGAGCAGCGCTGGCGTCGTAGGCAGCCTGGCTATTCTCATGCACTGTCTTCACCCGCTCCATCATCACGTCAGCCTGTAGGATGGCTTCCGCAGCCGCTTCCAACTGGTTGTCTGGGACGGGGTAGCTGGTGAAAAAGAGAGCAGACGACCCAGGTGTGGTTACTTGGAGCTCCGTGGCGTGGAGTTGGACGACTGAAGGAATCACAGGTGCAGTCGACGGTGCGGGGTGCTCACTCGACAAGGGTGCAGCGAAGGTCACAGAGGCCCTGCCCGCGTCTTCAGGTTGACGGATGGGTGGTGTTGTTGTTGGCCCTTGCCGAGACATCTTGCCAGCTGTTACCTTCTTCCTCTTCCTGGGCTTAAGAGCCACATCTTCATCGTCATCTGGAAGATCGATGACGTTGGGTGGAGCTGCAAGGCAGATCATTCGACCGAAAGTGAACCACTACAATGCAATCGACCAAGGAATCAAGAACAAGATCATAAGAGTTTCTACCTGGGTTAGAGGTAACCGCGTCTTCCATCTCCTCGTCTCGGTACTGGAGAGAAGAGGTTCCTGACGTAGCAGCACTGCAAAGACCCGCATCCAGTCGGTTACGTCCCGTTACTCGAGTCGACGAAAAGAACAAGTCAGATGATTACCTGGAGATAGTAGGGACGGTCACTTTGATCCTAGGCAAAGCCTTTGGCAGTTTGGAGGAGGTGGCTTTCGGTGCTGGAGGTGGCACAACTTTGGGCTGCTTCGGAGCCTTCTCAATCGGCGTTGGGGAAGACGTCCTGGGATGCTTCGAAGACTGCCCAATCGGCGCGGCCACCAGGCCCGGAGCGCTCGCCGGGTCATGAGCGTGTTTGGATCTCCTCTCCCTGCGAGGAGGCGAGTCGACCTCTTCATCATCAGTCGATTCGTCGCTCTCCTTGTGCTCCTCGGCATCCGAGTACCCTTCGCCGCTCTCACCCCCGCTCGCTCCTTCCTTGACATCTTGCTCTTGCACTCCGTTGGGCATTGAGTACATGTCGATGTGGGCCTGAAAAGACAACGATCAAAAGATATTCAGTCGACCATCAACAAAATGTCACACAGTGAATCGGAAAGATACTTGATAAAACAGAATCATACCTTCTCCGGATGACGCGAGTGGTCGAATGGAATCACCCTCCTAGACCCCCCGAGGGTTGTCTTTGTTGCTGGTGATCCCCATCAGCCACTTCTCCAAGGTGTCCTCGCTGACGTCCTCCGGGTGGATCCGAGTGGAATCCTCTAGCCCAGAGTACATCCACATCGGATGATCACGTGCCTGAAGCGGTTGGATGCGTCGACCGAGAAAGACCTCCAGCAGGTCCATCCCGGTCACCCCGTCGCGGACGAGTTGGACGACCCGCTCGACCAACACCTTGACCTGCGCCTTCTCTTCTGGAACCACCTTCAGGGGGGCGGGCTTCTCCACTCGAGCCAAAGAAAAGGGAGGAAGTCCAGTCGACTGGCCCGGGGTCGGCTGGTCCATGCAGTAAAACCAAGTCGACTGCCAGCCGAGACCGAGTCAGGAAGGATCATTGCTGGGAAGGTGCTCTTGCTCCTCATCTGGATCCCCAGGCCCCCACACATCTGGATCACTTGCATCCTCTCATCACTCGGATTGGCCTTTTTGACCGACTGGGAGCGGCAGGTGAAGATGTGTTTGAAAAGACCCCAGTGCGGTCGACAGCCCAAGAAATTTTCACACATCGACACGAAAGCAGCCAGATAGACTATGGTGTTTGGAGTGAAATGGTGGAGCTGAGCCCCAAAGAAGTTCAAAAAGCCCCGGAAGAAAGGATGGGGAGGCAGTGAGAATCCTCGATCTACGTGGGTGGCGAGGAGAACACACTCACCCTCCCTTGGCTGCGGCTCGGTCTCATTCCCCGGGAGCCGTGCCGACTTGTGGGGGATCAGTCCCCCCTCCACCAAGTCGTCGAGGTCGTCCTGGCTGATCGTCGAGCGGATCCAGTCGCCCTGGATCCAGCCCGGCGGCAGGCCGGATCTCGACGAGGATCCGCCCCTGCTGGTCCGCTTGCCCTTCGCCTTCGTGGTCGCCTTCTTCGCGTGCTCCAGCGCCACCGTCTTCTCTTTCCGACAGATCGAATTCGAGTGAGGGTCTGGCGACGGGGGCAGAAGCGAGCGTTGCGGGGAAGTCGGAGGAAGAAGAAAAGAGAATGCGAACGCACGGGGCAGAGGCCTAGTCCGGTGCCCTTTATAAGGTCGTTCCCCGAGTGACTGACCGATGGACCCAGACGATCTAAACAAATCCCGCAACAGTCGCGCGCGCAGTACGTGGCGAAAAAGGTGGTGCGGGGATCGAGGAGACTTGCCTAATCCGTCCCGATTACCATGGTCTCGCCCGCCTGGCACGCTTCCCAAAATTTGAATCCCACGAAATCCGCGGAGAGCAGAGCAACTTGCCAGACTGAAGACAAACGCCCTCTACATTACCATTCGGAATTCTACCGTGAAAATTCACTCGACAAAAACCAAGAATGGACCAAGGCGACTGAAAAAGGAGTCGACGTCGTCTCCTCAATTCATTGTTCCAGAGCAAGATATACTCGTAGCACAAAGAATGAGTCGGAAGTGTTCCCAACTCCTTCCCCACTCAAACCCTGATCCATTCAGGGGCTAATGATGAAGCTATGTACCTAGGGTAGGGTCATGGATCTGTCCAACATACCCTCCCCAAGGACATCTCTACAAAGAATCAGAAGCAGTCGAAGAGAAACCATCATCCACTCGACCATGAAGATGTGTTCACTCGACCACCTTGAAGACACTCGACCACCAGAAGATGAGAAGCCCTTCACTCCGCAACGGTCGGGGTTTAAACCATAGCTTTATGGACATTTATAGCACTTTACTTCAGACGTTACCAGTAATGCTCCTCCATTATGAACATTGAACCCTGTGTAACGGAGGGGAGCTGGGGTCCTGGCGCACTCTATATAAGCCACCCCCCTCCTCTGGGACAAGGGTTCGCATCTTTTGTAAACTCACACACACACATATAATCTAGTCGACCGCCTCAGGGCACTGAGACGTAGGGCTGTTACTTCCTCCGAGAAGGGCCTGAACTCGTAAAACTCATGTGTACAACTACTCCATAGCTAGGATCTTGCCTCCTCATACCTACCCCCCATTCTACTGTCAGTCTTAGATCCACGACAAATACCATACCATCATACTACATCACAATCATTTTAACCTAATGTTGACATCCAAGAGAAATCATTATCCACTCCTAGCTACTTATGCATGGCATGAGAAACTATAATCTCTAATTGTCATTGCAAACATGTTTGATCATAATAGGATGAATCATGGATACTAGGTTAAAGATATTTACAAAAATAGAACAAGTCGAGTTCATACCCGTTTCTCTCTACCACTGCCAGTTCATCAAATATCGTCATTATTGCCTTTCACTTGCACGACTGAACGATATGAAAAAAATTATAGTGCAATAGTGCCGTGGACTAAGCTGGAATCTGCAAACATTTTATTCAAAAGGAGAAGACAAGGTAATACGGGCTCTTTGTTAGATCAACAGTAATGCATATGAGAGCCACTCAACATTTTCACCGCGGTCTTCTCCTCGGTATGACTCAAAAGAAAGAAAAAGAAATTCAGAGAAACACACTGAAATATTTTTGGAGTTTTTTTCGTAAACATGCAAATAAAAGGGAAAAGCAAAAATGAGAAAAACTATTTACACGGGAAAGCTCCCAACAAGCAAAAGAAGAATAAGGAAATATTTTTGGGTTTTCTTTTTAGATACTACAACTAACTACGCTAGAAAGAAAATAAAAATGAAGTTGGATTTTTTTGTATTTTCTCAAAGTTTTTCAAACACACAAGAAGAAAGTGAGAAAATAAATTTAGCATGGATAATACAATGAAAGAGTGTGGACACCGACAACTGAAATGAAATGTGTGAACATGAATGTAATGTCGGTGGAAATACGTACTCCCCCAAGCTTAGGCTTTTGGCCTAACTTGGTAATTGATACGTCTCCAATGTATCTATAATTTTTTATTGTTCCATGATGTTATATTATCAATCTTGGATGTTTTTATAATCATTTTATATCATTTTTTGGTACTAACCTATTGACATAGTGCCAAGTGCCAGTTGCTGTTTTTTATGTTTTTTACATCACAGAAAATCAATATCAAATGGAGTCCAAATGCAATGAAACTTTACGGAGATTTTTTTGGACGAGAAGGAACATAATGGGCCCTGGCTGCGCCTGGAGGGTGCTCTGAGGAGAGCACAACTCACCAGGGCGCGTCAGGAGGCCCAGGCGCGCCCTGGTGGGTTGTGCCCACCTCGGGTGTCCCCGGACCGCCTCTTTGCTTTATAAATACGCCAATATTCCCAAAACCCTAGGGGAGTCAACGAAATATTCATCCAACCGCCGTAGAGTCCAGAACCACCAGATCCAATCTAGACACCATCTCGGATGGGGTTCACCACCTCCATTGGTGCCTCTCCAATGATGCGTGAGTAGTTCTTTGTAGACCTTTGGGTCCGTAGTTAGTAGCTAGATGGCTTCCTCTCTCTCTCTCTTGATTCTCAATACAATGGTCTCTTGGAGATCCATATGATGTAACTCTTTTGTGGTGTGTTTGTTGGGATCGATGAACTTTGAGTTTATGATCAGGTCTCTCTTTTTATATCCATGAAAGTATTTGAGTTTCTCTAATCTCTTTTATGCATGATTTCTTATAGCCTCATATTTATTCTCCGATATTTGGGTTTTGTTTGGCCAACTTGATCTATTTATCTTGCAATGGGAAGAGGTGCTTTGTAGTGGGTTCGATCTTATGGTGCTTGATCCCAGTGACAGAAGGGGAACTGACACGTATGTATCGTTGCTACTAAGGATAAAACGATGGGGTCTATCTCTACATAGATAGATCTTGTCTAGATCATGTCATCATTCTTATTGCATTACTCCATTTCTCCATGAACTTAATACACTAGATGCATGCTAGATAGCGGTCGATGTGTGGAGTAATAGTAGTAGATGCAGGCAGGAGTCAGTCTACTAATCTTGGACGTGATGCCTATGTAATGATCATTGCCTGGATATCGTCATGATTGTTTGAAGTTCTACCAATTGCCCAACAGTAATTTGTTCACCCATTGTTTGCTATTTTCTCGAGAGAAGCCACTAGTGAAACCTACGGCCCCCGGGTCTCTTTCTCATATATTTGCCTTTGCGATCTACTTTTCCTTTGCATTTATTTTCAGATATATTAATCCAAAAAATACAAAAATACTATGCTGCACTTTATTTTATTTGCGATCTATTTATTCAATTTATTACAACTTTATACCGTCCGCGCACCAATTTCTGGCGCCGTTACCCAAAAGGGATTGACAACCCCTTTAACACGTCGGGGTGCGAGTGGTTGTTATTTGTGTGTAGGGGCTGTTTACGTTGTGTTGCTTGGTTCTCCTACTAGTTCGATAATCTTGGTTTCATATCTAAGGGAAATACCTAGCTCCATTGTTGCATCATCCCCTCCTCTTTGGGGAAATACCGACGTAGCTTCAAGAGACATTAGTAATCACCACTCGAAGAAGCCGTGGGGTCCGATGTTGAAGTGTGGGGGAGCGGGTACCTGAGGGTCCCACTCCCGAGGCTCCTCCTCTGCCGCAGCCAGGTTGTTCCGGTAGGCGACAATGTCCTCAGGCATAATCCTATATCTGCCCGTGGCAATAGGATCAAACAAAGCAGGTGCATGCAGTGGGATAATATCACGAGTGTACACACTAAAAACCAGGTTAAAAGGAATAGGAATGTTGGTGTAATCGCCAGCAATAAACTGGCGGTGTTCCATGATACGTCTCCAATGTATCTATAATTTATGAAGTATTCATGCTAATATATTATCATTCTTAGATGTTTTACAATCATTTTATAGCAACTTTATATCATTTTTGGGACTAACCTATTGACCCAGTGCCAGTTGCTATTTTTTGCTTGTTTTTTACATCGCAGGAAATCAATATCAAACATAGTCCAAACACCGCAAAACTTTTTGGAGATTTTTATGGACCAAAACACCCAAGATGGGCCAGATAAGCACTTGGGGGTGCCCCGAGGGGGGCACAACCTACCAGGGTGCGCCTGGGCCCCCAGGCGCGCCCAGGTGGGTTGTGCCCACCTCGGTGGCCTCCCGTACCCCCTCTTTACCCTATAAATTCCCAAATATTCCGAAAACCCTCGGGGTTAACCTAGATCAGAAGTTCCGCTGCCGCAAGGCTCTATAGCCACCTAAAACCAAACTAGACCCTGTTCCGGCACCCTGCCGGAGGGGGGAATCATCACCGGTGGCCATCTTCATCATCCCGGCGGCCACGACGATGATGAGGGAGTAGTCTAGCCTCGGGGCTGAGGGTTTGTACCAGTAGCTATGTGTTTAATCTCCCTCTCTCGTGTTCTTGAGATGTCACGATATTGATGAATCGCGGGCTTTGTTAATATAGTCAAATCATATGTGTTTTCCCCTCTCTATCTTGTTGTGACGAATTGAGTTTTTCCCTTTGAGATTTTGTTGTTATCGGATTGAATACTTTTATGGATTTGAGAGCACTTGATATATGTCTTGCGTATGAATACTCGTCGTGACAATGGCGTATCATATTGTTTCACTTTATATGTGTTTTGGTACTCAACTTGCGGATTCCCGCAGTGACATTGGGGTAATCTATGCATAGGGGTTGATGCACGTTCTCGTTTTTTGTTTCTTCGGTATAAATCTTGGGGCAGTCTTTGAGGTTCTTTGTGTTGGATTGAATATTAGGAATCTGAATTTGCTTTGGTTTTATTTTAGTACGAACTCTTGGTTAAATCGATCGGAAAGAATAGCTTCATGTTATTTTAGTACGAACTCTGGGATAGATTGATCGGAAAGAATAGCTTTGAGGTGGTTTCGTACCCTACAAACAATTCTGTCTTATGTTCTCCGCTAGATGGGAACTTTGGAGTGATTCTTGATTGCACGTTGAGGGATCGTTATATGATCCAATTATATTAGCATTGTTGAGAGATTGCACAAGCGAAAGTACGGACCCTAGGCCTCATTTTCAAGCATTGCAATACCGTTTTTGTGCCCGTTTACTATTTGCTACATTGCTGTTTTTATTTATTCAGATTATAAAAAAATATTTCTACCATCAATATTACACTTTTATCACCATCTCTTCGCCGAACTAGTGCACCTATACAATTTTCCACTGTATTGGGTGTGTTGGGGACACAAGAGATTTCTTGTATTTGATTGCAGGGTTGTTTGAGCGAGACCATCTTCATCCTACACCTCCCACGGATTGATAAACCTTAGGTCATCCACTTGAGGGAAAATTGCTACTGTCCTACAAAACTCTACGCTTGGAGGCCGAACACGAGTCTACAAGAATAAAGTTGCGTAGTAGACATCAAGCTCTTTTCTGGCGCCGTTGCCGAGGAGGCAAGTGCATGAAGGTTTATCTTTAGATCTTGCAATTGAATCTTTTAGTTTATTGTTTTATCACTAGTTTGGTTTATAAAAGAAAACTACATAAAAATGGAATTGAGGTTGCATCATATTATTGATCATCTTTATAATATCTTCCTTGAAAATGATGGATCGGAAAATTGTGCTCAATTGTTAGAAGAAGAAGTCAATAAAATATTTGGCACAAAATATTTGAATGATGAGCATGATTGCAATGTTGTTAGTATGAATTCTTTGAATATCCATGATGCTAATGATATGCAAAGCCATAAGCTTGGGAATGCTATGTTTGATGAAGATGATACTTTTAGCCCCCCAAGTTTTGCTGAGAAAATTTATTATGATGATTGCACACCTCCTATTTATGACAATTGTATTGATGAAAGTGGATTCAGAGAGGTCATGACTTTATTTAATGATGAATCCACTATTTTGGAAGAGGTTGCAATTGACTATGACAACAAAGTTGCTATCTATGATGATTATGGTGATGACATGTATGCTATAAGGAATAATGATAACCATGAAACTTATCACAATGATTTTAATTTTCAATCCCATGATAGTTATTTTGTTGAGTTTGCTCCCACTACTATTCATGAGAATAAATTTGCTTATGTGGAGAGTAATAAAATTTCTATGCTTGTGGATCATGAAAAGAATGCTTTATGTGATAGTTATATTGTTGAATTCATCCATGGTGCCACTAAAAATTATTATGAGGGAGGAACATATGGTTGTAGCAATTGCAATAATATCAAGTTTCCTCTGTATGTGTTGAAAATCTTGAAGTTATGTTTGTTTTGCCTTCCTATGCTAGTTGATTCTTGCTCCCAAAAGTTATTTGCTCACAAAATCCCTATGCATAGGAAGTGGGTTAGGCTTAAATGTTCTTGACATGTGTTTCATGATGCTCTTGTTATGTTTCAATTTTTATCTTTTATGCGAGCATCATTGAAATCATCATGCCTAGCTAAAAGGCATTAAAGAAAAGTGCTTGTTGGGAGACAACCCAACATTTACCCCTACTGTTTCTGTGTGTTCACATGATTAATCTACTGTATTAATCATGTTTTATAGCTTTCATTCCAATAAAGTGCCAAGTAAGACCTTTGGGATGGCTTACGGTGATAGTTTATTTGATCTTGCTGAAAAACAGAAACTTTTGCGCTCAGGAAAACAATTCTCATTTTTAACAGAAGCGTGATAAAATGCTGATTCTTTTGCAGAAGATTAATAGACAAATTACCCGGGTTTTCCTATTTTTTTAGAACTTTTGGAGTAGCAGAAGTACGGTTGGAGTACAGATTACTACAGACTATTCTGTTTTTGACAGATTCTGTTTTCAATGCATAGTTTGCTTGTTTTCTAGTTTCTATGGCTTATATTGCTCAATATAAATTGTGTAAATTATATGATACAGTAGGCATTGTGTGGAAACAATTATGAATCTTGTCTTTGATAGTACCAAAGTGAAATGGTATGCTCTTTATCATACTAACCTATCTCACAAAGTTCCGTTAAGTTTTGTGTGATTAAAGTTTTCAAGTTTTGGGTCAGATGTCGTTATGAGGAGAATAAGGAGTGACAATACCCTAAGATTAGGTATGCCCAAGGCACCCCAAGGTAATATTCAAGAAATATCCAAGCAACTAAGCTTGGGGATGCCCAGAAGGCATCCCCTCTTTCGCCTCCAACATTATCGGTAACCTCACTTGGAGCTATGTTTTCATTCGTCACATGATATGAGTTTTGCTTGGAGCATCATTTTATTTTGTTAGGATTTGCTAGCTATTATTTATAATAATGTTTTGCATATTTTATTTCAATAAAAGTGGCAATGATAGCCTTCACTATGCTTATTTTGCAAGCCTACATGTTTCTGTTGGAAAATGGAAAGTTTATTGCTGTTGAAAAAATTCCCTAGAAAAGTCAGAATGTGATAAAATGTTGAAACATTTTGCAAAATGGTATTTTATAAATTTTATACAGTTTTTAAAAATTTCATAACCTTTTGAGTTTAATAAGTATTGATACTCTTGCATTCTTTACAGACTGTACTGTTTTGGCAGATTGCTGTTATGTTTGCATATGTTTGCTTGTTTAATGATTCTATTTGAGGATGGGAGTATTAAATATGCAGAGGCATTTAGTGTGCAATTTTTAATAATAATTTTAGTGATTTTCTAAAATAGAGAATGATAAGGTTTTTGCATTGGTTTATACTAACTTATCTCATGAGTTCTTGTTGAGTTTTGCGTGGATGAAGCTTTTGAGATTTAGGAAAACCGTGATATGAGAAGAATTAAGGAGACACAAAAGCTCAAGCTTGGGGATGCCCAAGGCACCCCAAGTTAATATTTCAAGAAGTCTCAAGCATCTAAGCTTGGGGATGCCCCGGTAGGCATCCCACCTTTCTTCTTTAATAATTATCGGTTAGTATCGGTTGAGTCTAAGTTCTTGCTTCTTCACATGACGTGTGCTATTCTTAGAATGTCATTTTATTTTCATTTTGCTTGCTGTTTTAATAAAATACTTAGATCTGAAAGTTTTTAAATAAAATAGAGTCCTCAAATAGTTGTCAGGGAGGTTTGGTAAGCGGCATTCACATCCCGTCAACGAAGCTCTTTTCTATGGAATTGCTCTAGTGCTCCACTTATATCTTTTTGAGCACGGTGTGCTTTAGTATTTTTTAAGAAATTCTCTCTCGCTTCACTTAAATTAATTTTAGAGAAAGAAATATTATGCTCATGTTCTTCATTTATATCTTTTTGGAGTAGCTTGTCATTTACTCGTGTGCTTCCCTTATATCCTATGAGTAAATTGTTGAATAAATTGAATGTCATGAAGTTGAAATCATATCATGCCTAGTGGTAGCTTCACATTAGGTTTAGAAAGTTAATTTTTTTGAGGCTTGATAATCACAATATTGGTCACACAAGCAATTAACGAATAATTAGTATAAGGAAGAGAACTTTCACATGCAAATACACTATCTTGGAAATCTTTTGTGATTGTGAGTCCCCATCAAAATATTATATGCCAAAATTGTTGACGTTGGACAAGGAAGACAACGTAATGGTTTATGTTTGTTCATATTCACATAAAGTTATATTGTCATAGATCCTTCAACATGTGGTGCTTTCCCCCCATCCTTGCTAGCCAAAAATTCCGCACCAAGTAGAGATACTACTTGTGCATCCAAAAAACCGTTAAACCCAAATATTATCTTCAAGAGTCCACCATACCTACCTAAGGATTGAGCAAGATCCTTCAAGTAAGTTTTCATCGGTGCAATAAGGCAATAAAAACTGCTTCTAAAAGTGTTAGATCATTTAGTGTAAGAGAAAATTGAGCGTTGTATGAACTTGTGATGGCAAAGAATAAAAGCGACAGACTGCATAATAAAGGTTGCTATCATAATGGGCAATATACCATGATGTTCTTTTGCACTAAGGGGTTGAGCATACAAACAAATAAGCGCATGACAACATCTGCTTCCCTCTGCGAAGGGCCTATCTTTTACTTTTATGCAAAGAGTCAAAGTTCTTCTCTCTATTCCTTTTTATTTTTCTCTTTTGGCAAGCATCATGTGGTGACGAAAGATCTAGGCACATATATCTAGTTGAATATGGGTAACATTTGTTATTATTGTTGACATCACCCTTGAGGTGAATACGTTGGGAGGCAAAACAATAAGCCCCTATCTTTCTATGTGTCTGGTTGAAACGTTTTGCTCATGTGTATGCGGTGAGTGTTAGCAATCATAGAAGACTATAAGATGGTTGAGTATGTGGAGCTCTTACTTAAACTCCGTTGAATAAGTTGAATTGCATTTGCTTGGTGACTAAGAACATAGGTTGTTGAGTTTCAAGAGAGTTCATTGTTTGAACCTTAACATGTTGAGTTGGTTGCTACTTTAACATGAGAAATTTTATGAGAAAGAATTGTTGTTATGATGCCAGGAAAAGTGATTGAAATTGTCATTGATCAAACTTGTGCACTTTGCTAGCATTCACACTTCATAAATTATTTCTTTTATCATTTACCTACTCGGGGACGAGTAGGAATTACGCTTGGGGATGCTGATACGTCTCCAACGTTCTATAATTTATGAAGTATTCATGCTAATATATTATCATTCTTGGATGTCTTACAATCATTTTATAGCAACTTTATATCATTTTTGGGACTAACCTATTGACCTAGTGCCCAGTGCTAGTTGCTGTTTTTTGCTTGTTTTTTACATCGCGGGAAATCTATATCAAACGGAGTCCAAATACCACGAGACTTTTTGGAGATTTTTATGGACCAGAACACCCAGGATGGGCCTGAGAAGCACCTGGGGGTGCCCCGAGGGGGACACAACCCACAGGGCACGCCTGGGCCCCCAGGCGCGCCCAGGTGGGTTGTGCCCACCTCGGTGGCCTCCTGCACCCCCTCTTTACCCTATAAATTCCCAAATATTCCGAAAACCCTCGGGGTTAACCTAGATCAGAAGTTCCGCCGCCGCAAGGCTCTGTAGCCACGTAAAACCAATCCAAACCCTGTTCGGGCACCCTGCCGGAGGGGAGAATCATCACCGGTGGCCATCTTCATCATCCCGACGGCCACCATGACGAGTAGGGAGTAGTCCAGCCTCAGGGCTGATGGTTTGTACCAGTAGCTATGTGTTTAATCTCCCTATCTCATGTTCTTGAGATGTCATGATCTTGATGAATCGCGGGCTTTGTTAATATAGTTAGATCATATGGTGTTTTCCCTTCTCTATCTTGTTGTGATGAATTGAGATTTTCCCTTTGAGATTTCGTTGTTATCGGATTGAACAGTTTTATGGATTAGAGACACTAGATATATGTCTTGCATATGAATACTCGTGGTGACAATGGGGTATCATATTGATTCACTTGATATGTGTTTTGGCACTCAACTTGCGGATTCCCGCGGTGATGTGTAATTTATTGATATGTCTCCAACGTATCTATAATTTTTAATTGTTCCATGCTATTATATTATCTGTTTTGGATGTTTACTGGGCTTTAATATGCATTTTTATATTATTTTTGGGACTAACCTATTAACCAAAGGCCCAGTGCAAATTGTTGTTTTTTTTGCCTATTTCAGTGTTTCGTAGAAAAGGAATATCAAACAGAATCCAAATGGAACAAAACCTTTGCGAGGATCTTTCTTGGAACAAACGCAACCCAAGAGACTTGGAGTACAAGTCTGGAAGTCCGCGAAGCTTCCGCGAGGCAGGGGCACGCCCAGGGGGGTAGGCGCGCCCCCACCCTCATGGGCCCCATGGAGCTCCACCGACGTACTTCTTTCGCCTATATATACCCATGTACCCTAAAAACATCCAAGAGAGCCACTAAACCACTTATCCATCGCCGCAACCTTCTGTACCCATGAGATCCCATCTGGGGCCTTTTCCGGCGATCTGCCGGAGGGGGATTCGATCACGGAGGGCTTCTACATCAACACCATAGCCTCTCCGATGATGTGTGAGTAGTTTACCACAGACCTTCGGGTCCATAGTTATTAGCTAGATGGCTTCTTCTCTCTCTTTGGTTCTCAATACAAAGTTCTCCTCAATGTTCTTGGAGATCTATTCGATGTAATACTCTTTTGCGGTGTGTTTGCCGAGATCCGATGAATTGTGGGTTTATGAATTTGATTATCTATGAATATTATTTGGTTCTTCTCTGAATTCTTATATGCATGATTTGATATCTTTACAAGTCTCTTTGAATTATCGATTTAGTTTGGCCTACTAGATTGATCTTTCTTGCAATGGGAGAAGTGCTTAGCTTTGGGTTCAATCTTGCGGTGTCCTTTCCCAGTGACAGCAGGGGCAACAATGCACATATTGTATTGTTGCCATCGAGGATAAAAAGATGGGGTTTATATCATATTGCTTGAGTTTATCCCTCTACATCATGTTATCTTGCCTAATGCGTTACTCTGTTCTTATGAACTTAATACCCTAGATGCATGCTTGATAGCGGTCGATGTGTGGAGTAATAGTAGTAGATGCAGAATCGTTTCGGTCTACTTGACACAGACATGATGCCTATATTCATGATCATTGCCTTAGATATCATCATAACTATGCACTTTTTTATAAATTGCTCGGCAGTAATTTGTTCACCCACCATAATATATGCTATCATGAGAGAAGCCACTAGTGAAACCTATGGCCCCCGGGTCTACTTTACATCATATAAGTTTCCGATTTATAATTATAGTTACTATTTATTTTACAGTCTTTTTTTTCCAATCTATACAACAGAAATACCAAAAATATTTATCTTATTATCTTTATCAGATCTCACTTTTGCAAGTGGCCACGAAGGGATTGACAACCCCTTTATTGCGTTGGTTGCAAGGTTCTTGATTGTTTCTGAAGGTACTAGGCGACTTGCGTGTAGTCTCCTACTGGATTGATACCTTGGTTCTCAAAACTGAGGGAAATACTTACGCTACTTTGTTGCATCACCCTTTCCTCTTCAAGGGAAAACCAACGCATGCTCAAGAGGTAGCAAGAAGGATTTCTGGCGCCGTTGCCGGGGAGATCTACGCTCAAGTCAAGACATACCAAGTACCCATCACAAACTCTTATCCCCCGCATTACATTATTTGCCATTTGCCTCTCGTTTTCCTCTCCCCCACTTCACCTTTGCCATTTTATTCGCCCTTTTCCGTTCGTCTCTTTTCTCTTGCTTCTTATGCATCCGTGTGTTAGTTAGTTTGTTTTGCTGTCATGGCCAGTCCTTCTATCATTGTTAGTACTCCCGATAATGAAGTTCTTAATTTTAAACAAAGGGAGGGAGAAAATCCAAAAGATGCTTGGTATAGAATTTGCAATGCTCAGAATAGATCCACTAGGAAGCAATCTATTTCCGTTCTTCTTTGCAATTTTTACGTAGGCATCACTCCTTGGAATAGATATATTCTTGATACCATTACCGGAGGGAATTTCTTGGGTAGCCATACTTTTGATTCTTATAATGCTATGATAGATTTGTTAGGCCCACTACCTCTTTTGGTTAATGGAACTATTTTAACTTTGGAACATGTGATGCAAAGGCTTGAAATTATTGAAAATAAAATTGCCACTATAGAGTTGATCTAGAATTTGGATAAAAAGATCCACAACCAAATTACCCAATATGGATCTAAGGTAGGAGTTACTTTGAATTTTTTCAGAGAAAAGGAACCCATAGTTAATGAAAAGATAGATCAGGATTCCACTAGAATTGATAAACTTGAGGATATTATTACCAACTTAGGGTTTGCCTTTTCTGCCGTTAGAAACACGTCAAACCCTCCTCCTACCAAAGTTTCCAAGTTTATGTATGTTCCTATAAATAAGGGTGAATCTTCTAGTAAGGAGAATGAAGATCTCAAATCAATAAGTGTTCACCCCAACTTTTTCGCTATTTTTAAGGAACCTTTTGCTACAAATGAATTTCTTGATTTCTTGCCTAGGAGTTTTATCATCAACAAAAAGAAAGAAACTCCTAAGGGTTATAAGTGTTCAATTGAAGAATTACATACCAAAGATGATAATACCTAGATCTATTCTTTTTTTTATGCCTAGCTAGGGGCGTTAAACAATAGCGCTTGTTGGGAGGCAACCCAATTTTATTTTTGTTCCTGTTTAGTAATAAATAAATCATCTATCCTCTTTTATTATTGTGTTTTTATGTTTTAATTAGTGTTTGTGCCAAGTAAAGCCTTTAGGATCTTCTTGGGTGATTGTTGTTTGATCTTGCAGAAAAAACAGAAAGTATGCACTCACGAGAATAATTTTCATTTTTTACCAGAGAGCGATAAAATAACAATTCCAAATGTAGTAAATAAATATACAATTATATAGGTCTTCCTAACTTTTCACAATTTTTGGAGTTACATAAGTATTCGAAACCTCCAGATTGCTAGAGACTGTTCTGTTTTGACAGATTCTGTTTTTCGTGTGTTGTTTGCTTATTTTGATGAATCTATGGCTAGTATTGGGGGGGTATGAATCATAGAGAAGTTGGAATACAGTACGTTTAAGACAAATATAAATAAATAATGAGTTCATTACAGTACATTAATGTGGTGGTTTGTTTTCTTATACTAACAGAGCTCATGAGATTTTCTGTTGAGTTTTGTGTTGTGAAGTTTTCAAGTTTTTGGGTAAAGATTCGATGGATTTTGGAACAAGGAGTGGCAAGATCCTAAGCTTGTGGATGCCCAAGGCACCCCAAGGTAAAATTCAAGGACAACCAAAAGCCTAAGCTTGGGGATGCCCCAGAAGGCATCCCCTCTTTCGTCTTCGTCTATCGGTAACTTTACTTGAGGCTATATTTTTATTCACCACACGATATGTGTTTTGCTTGGAGCGTCTTGTATGATTTGAGTCTTTTATTTTTAGTTTTACACAATCATCCTTGCTTTACACACCTTTTGGGAGAGACACACATGAATCGGAATTTATTAGAATACTCTATGTGCTTCACTTATATCTTTTGAGCTTGATAATTTTGCTCTAGTGCTTCACTTATATCTTTTTAGAGCACGGTGGTGGTTTTATTTTATAGAAATTATTGATCTCTCATGCTTCACTTGTATTATTTTGAGAGTCTTTTAGAACAGCATGGTAATTTGCTTTGGCTATAAAATTAGTCCAAATATGATAGGCATCCAAGATGGGTATAATAAAAACTTCCATATAGAGTGCATTGAATACTATGAGAAGTTTGATACTTGATGATTGTTTTGAGATATGAAGATGGTGATATTAGAGTCATGCTATGTAAGTAATTGTGAAATTGAGAAATACTTGTGTTGAGGTTTGCAAGTCCCGTAGCATGCACGTATGGTAACTGTTGTGTGACAAATTTGAAGCATGAGGTGCTCTTTGATTGCCTTCCTTATGAGTGGCAGTCGGGGACGAGCGATGGTCTTTTCCTACCAATCTATGCCCCTAGGAGCATGCACGTAGTGCTTGGTTTTGATGACTTGTAGATTTTTGCAGTAAGTATGTGAGTTCTTTATGGCTAATGTTGAGTCCATGGATTATACGCACTCTCACCCTTCCATCATTGCTAGCCTCTTCGGTACCATGCATTGCCCTTTCTCACCTCGAGAGTTGGTGCAAACTTCGCCGGTGCATCCAAACCCCGTGATATGATATGCTCTTTCACACATAAACCTCCTTATATCTTCCTCAAAACAGGCACCATACCTACCTATTAGGGCATTTCCATAGCCATTCCGAGATATATTGCCATGCAACTTTCCACCGTTCCATTTATTATGACATGCTTAATCATTGTCATATTGCCTTGCATGATCATGTAGTCGACATCGTATTTGTGTCAAAGCCTCCGCTCATAATTTTTATACATGTCACTCTTGAATCATTGCACATCCCGGTACAACGCCGGGGGCATTCATATAGAGTCATATTTTGTTCTAGTATCGAGTTGTAATTTTTGAGTTGTAAATAAATAGAAGTGTGATGATCATCATTATTAGAGCATTGTCCTGTGAGGAAAAAAAGAGAGAAAGGCCAAATAAAAAAAAGAGAAGGCCCAAAAAAAATGAGAAAAAGAGAGAAGGGGCAATGTTACTATCCTTTTTTCCACACTTGTGCTTCAAAGTAGCACCATGATCTTCATGATAGAGAGTATCTTATTTTGTCTCTTTCATATACTAGTGGGAATTTTTCATTATAGAACTTGGCTTGTATATTCCAACAACGGGCTTCCTCAAAATGCCCTAGGTCTTCGTGAGCAAGCAAGTTGGATGCACACCCACTTAGTTTATTTTGTTCAGCTTTCATACATTTATAGCTCTAGTGCATCCGTTGCATGGCAATCCCTACTCCTCGCATTGACATCAATTGATGGGCATCTCCATAGCCCGTTGATTAGCCGCGTCAATGTGAGATTTTCTCCTTTTTTGTCTTCTCCAAACAACCTCCATCATCATATTCTATTCCACCCATAGTGCTATGTCCATGGCTCGCGCTCATGCATTGCGTGAAAGTTGAAAAAGTTTGAGAATACTAAAGTATGAAACAATTACTTAGCTTGTCATCGGGGTTGTGCATGATGGGAGCATTTTGTGTGACGAAAATGAAGCATGGCCAAACTATATGATTTTGTAGGGATGAGCTTTCTTTGGCTATGTTATTTTGAGAAGACATAATTGCTTGGTTAGTATGCTTGAAGTATTATTGTTTTTATGTCAATATTAAAGTTTTGTCCTGAATCTTTCGGATCTGAATATTCATGCCACAGTAAAGAAAATTACATTGAAAATTATGTTAGGTAGCATTCCACATCAAAAATTCTGTTTTTATCATTTACCTACTCGAGGACGAGCAGGATTTAAGCTTGGGGATGCTTGATATGTCTCCAACGTATATATAATTTTTGATTGTTCCATGCTATTATATTATCTGTTTTGGATGTTTAATGGGCTTTAATATGCACTTTTATATTATTTTTGGGACTAACCTATTAACCGAAGGCCCAGTGCAAATTGCTGTTTTTTGCCTATTTCAGTGTTTCACAGAAAAGGAATATCAAACGGAATCCAAATGGAACGAAACCTTCGCGAGGATCTTTCTTGGAACAAACGCAACCCAGGAGACTTGGAGTACAAGTCTGGAAGTCCGCGAAGCTTCCACGAGGCAGGGGTGTGCGCCCAGGGGGGTAGGCGCACCCCCACGCTCGTGGGCCCCATGGAGCTCCACCGACGTACTTCTTTCGCCTACATATACCCATGTACCCTAAAAACATCCAGGAGAGCCATGAAACCACTTTTCCACCGCCGCAACCTTCTCTACCCGTGAGATCCCATCTGGGGCCTTTTTCGGCGATCTGCCGGAGGGGGATTCGATCACGGAGGGCTTCCACATCAACACCATAGCCTCTCCGATGATGTGTTAGTAGTTTACCATAGACCTTCGGGTCCATAGTTATTAGCTAGATGGCTTCTTCTCTCTCTTTGGTTCTCAATACAAAGTTCTCCTTGATGTTCTTGGAGATCTATTTGATGTAATACTCTTTTGCGGTGTGTTTACCGATATCCGATGAATTGTGGGTTTATGAATTTGATTATCTATGAATATTATTTAGTTCTTCTCTGAATTCTTATATGCATGATTTGATATCTTTACAAGTCTTTTTGAATTATCGATTTAGTTTGGCCTACTAGATTGATCTTTCTTGCAATGGGAGAAGTGCTTAGCTTTGGGTTCAATCTTGCGGTGTCCTTTCCCAGTGACAGCAGGGGCAACAATGCACATATTGTATTGTTGCCATCAAGGATAAAAAGATGGGGTTTATATCATATTGCTTGAGATTATCCCTCTACATCATGTCATCTTGCCTAATGTGTTACTCTGTTCTTATGAACTTAATACTCTAGATGCATGCTGGATAGCGGTCGATGTGTGGAGTAATAGTAGTAGATGCATAATCGTTTCGGTCTACTTGACACGGACGTGATGCCTATATTCATGATCATTACCTTAGATATCATCATAACTATGCGCTTTTCTATCAATTGCTCGGCAGTAATTTGTTCACCCACCGTAATATATGCTATCATGAGAGAACCCACTAGTGAAACCTATGGCCCCGGGTCTTCTTTACATCATATAAGTTTCCGATTTATAATTATAGTTACTATTTATTTTACAGTCTTTATTTTCCAATCTATACAACAGAAATACCAAAAATATTTATCTTATTATCTTTATCAGATCTCACTTTTGCAAGTGGCCATGAAGGGATTGACAACCCCTTTATCGCGTTGGTTGCAAGGTTCTTGATTGTTTGTGCAGGTACTAGGCGACCTGCGTGTAGTCTCCTACTGGATTGATACCTTTCTTCTCAAAACTGAGGGAAATACTTACGCTACTTTGCTGCATCACCCTTTCCTCTTCAAGGGAAAACCAACACATGCTCAAGAGGTAGCATCTATGCATAGGGGTTGATGCACGTCTCGTCTTTTGTTTCTCCAGTAGAAATCTTGGGGCACTCTCCGAGGTTCTTTGTGTTGGATTGAATATTATGAATCTGAATTTGCTTTGGTGTTATTTTAGTACGAACTCTTGGTTAGATCGATCAGAAAGAATAGCTTCGTGTTATTTTAGTACGAACTCTAGGATAGATTGATCGGAAAGAATAACTTTGAGGTGGTTTCGTTCCCTACAAACAATTCCGTGTTATGTTCTCCGCTAGATAGGAACTTTGGAGTGATTCTTCGTTGCACGTTGAGGGATCGTTATATGATCCAATTATATTAGCATTGTTGAGAGATTGCACTAGCGAAAGTATGGACCCTAGTCCTCATTTTCAAGCATTGCAATACCGTTTTTTGTGCCCGCTTACTAATTGCTACCTTTTTGTTTTTATTTATTTATATTATAAAAATATATTTCTACCATCAATATTACACTTTTATCACCATCTCTTCGCCGAACTAGTGCACCTATACAATTTGCCACTGTATTGGGTGTGTTGGGGACACAAAATATTTCTTGTATTTGATTGCTGGGTTGTTTGAGGGAGACCATCTTCATCCTACATCTCCCACGGATTGATAAACCTTAGCCATCCACTTGAGGGAAAATTGCTACTGTCCTACAAAACTCTGCACTTGGAGGCCCAACACGAGTCTACAAGGATAAAGTTGCGTAGTAGACATCATTCCATAGCCTGATGATCTAAATAAACCTTAGGTAAAGGATAATCATGCTGGCGTATCTGAACGTTAAAGTGAGTCGCCAAGTGAGCGTAAATACCACCATGTATTTTGCCCTTGGATCTGTTAATGTGGAGGTGACGTGCCACAATAGCTTCTAAGCTATAAGTGTTGTCGCTGAAAAGTGCACGACATAAAACAACAAAGTCTGGAGCACTGAGTGCACCTACCTTTTCTCTAGCAAGTAAACACTCCGCAATAAATAGAGCAAAATAATGCACAACTGGAAAGTGCAAGCTAGTGGCGGTGACACATGACACCCCTCTCTCATCCCCCATAGTCAGAGTGCGGTAAAAACCAGCAAACTCCGCGGGCCTAGGCTCAACTAAATCCCCGTCAGAAGGGATCATGCAAATGTCACAAAAGTCAGTAAGTGGTATCTGATGGGTTTCAACATATAAATTAAACTGCACCTCAGGGGGATTATTCCTAGGAAGGAAATGAAAACTTTGCACAAAGTAATTTGTGAGGAGATGATACTGTTCACATTCAGCTGCGATGAAGTCGGTGAGGCCGGCATTAGAAGCATATTGTGTAAACTCTTGAAGGATTACGACCCCTTCCATGAACGGGTTATGCGGCCATTCGCACTGCCGTACCTCCACCATTCTTTGGGTGTGGACATCACTGTCAGATGAATCCCCGATAACTCCCTTGTACTTCTTCTTGGAAGCAAACATCCTAAAGATACTCCTCTTTTCCCTATGAACAAAATTCTGAAATTTTTAGTCCACAATTTTTTTTCTCAACAAAACTTCACAAGATTGAAAGCAACTACTCATAGGGATACATAGAGGCCATATCAAGCATTCAAACTACTTAGAATTCTAAGAATTCAACATGCAAGCTCATCTACAGCAGAACCAAGAATAGCTAATTATTCAAAATATAAACCGCTAAAGCAAAAACTAATTGGACATATGGAGGAGTCACATACCAAGCAACAATCCCCCAGAACAGTTTCAGAAACGGAGCTTCGAGGAAAGAAATCGAAATCTGTGGGTTTGGGAGCAAGAACATGAGAGAGAGAGAGAGCAATGGTGATTCTTTTTCTGGAGGTAGGTGGTGACGTGGGATGTAGAGATAAGTGAGGGGGCCACGTGGGGACCACAACCCACCAAGGTGCGCGTGGGGGTCCTGGCGCGCCTGGGTGGGTTGTGCCCACCTGGTGCACCTCCCTCTGATGTTATTTGCACCAAGAATTCTTAAATATTAAAAAAATCGTATTAAATTTTCAGAGCATTCTGAGAACTTTTATTTTTGGGTCATTTTTTATTGCACGGAAAATTCAAAAAACAGACAAAACATGGCATTCCATTTTATTTAACTAATAAAAATAGAAAACAGAAGGTGGGTACAGAAGGTAGTGCTCACTAAACTCATCAAATTCATACTTCTAAAAAATGATCCATTAATAAGGTTGATCAAGTCTTATTAGCAACCACTTTCGATTAGCATGAAATTGAAGAACTTTTGTAAATCACTAAGTTACCTCAACGGGGATATGAATGTCCCCAACTATAAGCATTTCATATTTCTTCTTAACAGTAGGTAGATTGTAGGAGATTTTTCAATAACATTAATACCATTCACTTGGAATTGTTTCTTCGGAAAGTTCACTGTATGCTCATTACCATTGATATGAAAGGTGACCTTGCTTTTATTGCAATCAATAACAGCCCTTGCAGTATTCAAAAAGGGTCTCCCAAGGATAATCGACATGTTGTCGTCCTCGGGCATCTCAAGTATAACAAAGTCAGTCAAAATAGTAACATTAGCAACAACAAAGGGCACATCCTCACATATACCGATAGGTATGGCAGTTGATTTGTCAGCCATTTGCAAAGATATTTCAGTAGGTGTGAGTTTATTCATATCAAGTCTTTTATATAAAGAGAAAGGCATAACACTAACATCAACTCCCAAATCACATAGAGCAGTTTTCACATAATTTCTTTTGATGGAGCAAGGTATAGTTGGTATTCCCGGATCTCCAAGTTTTTTAGGTACTCTCTTGAAAAGTATAATTAGCAAGCATGGTGGAGATTTCAGATTTCAGTATTTTTCTCTTATTGGTGATGATGTCTTTCATGTACTTTGCATAAGGAGGCATTTTTAAGATGTCAGTCAAGCGAGTATGCAAAAAGACTAGCCTCAGCATTTCAGCAAAGCGTTCAAATTCTTCATCATCTTTCTTTTTATTTGAATTAGGTGGAAATGGCATAGGTTTTTGAACCCATGGTTCTCTTTCCTTACCGTGTTTTCTAACAACAAAGTCTCTTTTATCATATCTTTTATTCTTGGTATTCTTGGGTTGTGGCTTATCAAGATCAACTGCTAGTTCTATCTCAACATCATTGCCAGGTTCTTTATTATTTGTTTGAGTATTTTCATGAACCTCATCATTATCTTTTTCATTATCAGAAGGAGTGTTCATTACCAGATTGAGTTTCAGCATCAAAGATAGAAACTTCATTATCATTATCAGGAGGTTTTTCTACTCCAGGTTCACTAGAGGCATGCAAAGCCCTATCATTTTCCTTCTTGTTTTTCTTTTTAGAATGACTAGGTGAATCAGTGTTAATTCTTTGAGAATATTGTTCAATTCTATTTGGGTGTCCCTCAGGATAAAGTGGTTCCTGAGTCACCTTACCTCCTCTAGTGGCTACTCTAACAGCAAAGTCATTTATATTGTTGTTCATTTCATCTAACAACTCAGTAGGGTTGAGAAAAGCAAGTAGGCCTTAGTTTTCGTATTCTCGAAAAAAGAAGTGGGCTAGCCATTTTCAGAAAAAAAGATATCAACTGGGCTCGTCATGTGCTTAAATAAAAGCGTAAGCGTGGGCTAGACGGGCCATAGCCCCCGCACAGCGCGCAGTTGAGCCCCGTCTCTGAAACTAAAAAACAACTGGGCGAGCTGCTGGGTCCCTGGTGTTATCCGCTCGTTGTGTAATTTTCTCGTTTATTGACTACATTGACAATGGAGTGGGATCTAGTTGTCAAACAATTAGGAGGACGTATTTTTTTGGCTTGTAATAACGAGGCACCTGCTTGCGTAATGCAATGACCCTGGTGGGTCCCTACTGTCAGCCTCTCCATGTATGGTCATCTCCTGATTCCTCTCGGTTGCTGACCATGTTGACAATGCCATACGGCAGCGGGCACAACGAGCGAACCAAGGCAGAGAACAACGGCGAGGCCTCGGACAGGAACGAACAGTAGCCGTGGAAGATGCGGCAGTGTAGTGGCAGGTGGAGGGGAGTATGAGGGCAGCAACATGCAACTCAAGCTTACAAACGGTACAAAAAGCCCAAGGATTAATTGTTCATCAAATTTAGACAAAACCCAGATTGATCATGGCAGTAACATCTAACCCAACCACTCTTTTTCGCAGTCACAAACAAATGGATCGGTCTGATCCATAAAATCAACATCCTGTGCAAAAAAATCATTTCAGGATGACTACAATTTGTTGTAAATAGAAGCCGAGCACGTTTAGAAGCCCATTTGTCCACCTGAAACTTCTTTTTTTGCTGTTCAATGTGTCCGTCCGTGAGAAATCTGTTGCTGTAAAACTTAAGCCTCATGGACAATATTAACCTCACATTCAACAGGAAGAATGTGACAAAGCTTCAGTTTGCCTGGTTGGATGCATACCCTTCCATCGTTATTGTCCTCAAATGAATGTCATGAGAACTGAGAAAATCCTGGTGCTTATTATGCCACCGATTGGTTATACGTTTTTCTCCATGTGGTTGCAGTGCCTAAGTAGGCATGAAGATTTGAAAACAATTAAGGTCTGAAAAAAGAGTATGTCGAAAGAGCAACAGCGGAATGGGTAATTCTAGTACAATATATACGGTTTTTCATTGTGCATGAAATCATCACATTTATATATAAATTCTCCAGAGACCGAAAGCATCGTAACAAGCCAATAATTATGTTCATATCATAACTAAACATTCTGATATATAAGATCTTGACAGAATCCAGCAACATTGATAGGTTGTCCATGGACAAACTCTTGATTGAGCATATAACATAATATTAGTACCCAAAGTGTACTCCGAGATGATATAAAACTTATGCGCACAAATGAAAAATGCAGATTATGATTACAAATGTGTAGATGATAATATACGGTACCTGAAAAAGTGAGGAGCCAAACACCAACTTCTTGTGATCATTAAACGGATCATGAATTACACCCAAGGTCTCTAGTTTGGGCGCAGGGACGACATTTATTTGCCAAGGTTTATAACAATAATCAAGGAGCAACCTTTGAAGTGAAGGGGCATCTTTGATGATGAGCTACCATCCTTCAAAAGCAATTCCAATGCTTTTAAGGCGAGGCGACTTTATTTGGAGACAACTGATAGGGATTTCTACTCCCAAAACAATCAGCATGCGCTCCAGGGTAGGGCAACTGGAGTGGATGATGCTGTGTAGTGAGGCCTCCGACAGAAAAACCAACAGAAGCGATTTTTTTAGCAGTGGGAGTCAAAGCATTTGTACCAGATGATCTGGTAGATGGCACTGGGCGAAGGTGGCAGTGTGGAGAGAGGAGGAAAAACATGAGATGGACAACGGTGGTTGATGGTGGCTTGAAGCTACGTCGGTATTTCCCCAAAGAGGAAGGGATGATGCAGCATAGCGGCGGTAGGTATTTCCCTTAGTTATGAAACCAAGGTTATCGAACCAGTAGGAGAACCAAGCAACACAACGTAAACAACTCCTGCACATAAATAACAAATACTCGCAACCCGACGTGTAAAAGGGGTTGTCAATCCCTTTCGGGTGGCGGAGCCCCAAGATAGGCAAACAGACGTGAATAAAATTGTAGTAGATTGATGGATCGAACGCCAAATAAAATAAATAAGAATAAAACACAGCAAGGTATTTTTGGTTTAATAGATCTAAAAATGAAAGCAAAGGAAAAGTAGACCGCAAAGGCAAATAATATGAGGAAGAGATCCGGGGCCCGTAGGTTTCACTAGTGGCTTCTCTCGAGAAAAATAGCAAACGGTGGGTAAACAAATTACTGTTGGGAAATTGATAGAACTTCAAATAATCATGACGACATCCAGGCAATGGTCATTACATAGGCATCATGTCCAAGATTAGTAGATCGACTCCTGCCTGCATCTACTACCATTACTCCACACATCGACCGCTATCCAGCATGCATCTAGTGTATTAAGTTCATGGAGAAACAGAGTAATGCAATAAGAACGATGACATGGTGTAGACAAGATCTATCTATGTAAAGATAGATGTAACGCCCCGAGACCGATGCGCCAGGTGTCTTCCAGTTTTTCGCTGTTGTTGCCTTGTCATTTGTTTGCTTGTTGCTTTTTGCCATGTCATCATCCGCATTGCATCTTCATGTTTTCAAAACTTGCATCCGTCCGGGTCCCCCAGTTCTCTCTGTTGTCCG
The DNA here is from genome assembly GCF_056163025.1 of Triticum urartu. Lineage (NCBI taxonomy): Eukaryota > Viridiplantae > Streptophyta > Magnoliopsida > Poales > Poaceae > Triticum > Triticum urartu. The sequence goes on from NC_141876.1 coordinate 526,497,819, forward strand.
TTTTGAGCCCAGAAACACTTGCACGCGCCCGCGACACGTACGAAATGTTATTTTATAAGTGGCCGGAAAATGTTCTCGGAATGGGATGAGAGTTGGCGTGCGGTCTTGTTATAGTGTAGGTAGACCGCCGGCCAAGTTTCATCGCATTCGGAGTCCGTTTGACGCCCCAACAGATAATTGTAGCGGCATTATAGCCGGTCATACGTCGGACGTTTTCTGTCTCTGGAAACCGTTGCCTGGCTACGTTCTCTTCTCTCCTCTCAGCTCATCGCACTCTGCCTAGCCCACCTGCAGTCCATCTAGTCCCCCTCTGTTCGGAGCCGCACGATCGCGATCCGAGGGTCCGAAAACCTCGAAAACCCACCTAAACCCTAGCCCCTTCCTATTTAGGCAGCCACCCTTGCCATTTTGGGCATCCCTAGCCCCTGAACCTACCCCTCCTAGCCTCCTCCCACCTCCAGCTGTCGCATCTTCCTCGAAATCCATGCCCCAACCCGCAGCCGCCACCTCCACCATCCAGCCGCCACCTCCCACCTCAATTTTCGGCAGCGACCAACCCCCTTCGTCGCCACTTGGCGCCATCTGAGTGGCCGTGCCGCCACCCAACGCCTCCTCAGCCAACACCATGCCTCCACGTCGCCCCCTGGTCTCTCCGCGTTGCCGCGAAGCCTGCGGGCCTGCCAGGACCCAGATCGGGCCCTGGGAAGCCCATTGGGGCCCGAGCGCTCCACTGCCGCTCCCCTGGCTCCTCCCCGAGCTCCCGAACCGCCCAGCCTACTCCAGCGCCGCCCCAACCTCGTCGCCGGTCGTCGTCTTCGCCGGACCTGCCGCCGAAGGCGACCATCACCGCCTTGGTGAGCTCGCCCAGGCCGCCCACCTTCCTTTCCCCTCCTCTCTCTCACCCGAGCTCCCTACCTCTTCTTCGCAGGAGCTCGCCGGCCTCAAGATCCTCCGTCACCGGATCTCTCGCGGCTCCGGCCAGATCCGGGATGATGCTGCCCGGATCCGTCCATCCCCGTCGGATCTGCGTCGCCACCGCCGTTCCAAGCCCCGCCCTCGCCGGAGCCTCCTAGCGCCGACGTCCCTTGCTTCCTGCTCGTGAGCCAGGCATGAGGAGGGCGACAAGCGCATTGACTGCGCGTGGACCTCGGCCTTGCCCGCCGGCCCAACCGGACCAGTCGGCCTGCCTCCTCACCCGATCTGGGCTTGGCCCATGGTGAGCAGCTCCCTGGCCTTTCCTCTGTTGGGCTAGCCGGATGTGGCCCATATCGATTTTTTCCTGCCTGCGATTTTATCTTTTATCCAGAGACTACCAGTTTTACAGTAGCCCTTGCACTTCATGCATATAGTAACTCACAACCCGTGCATCGCATGTAAATAATTTGTATATGTAAAATGCTTAGAATTTTGTGTAGATTCATAATATCCAACTTTCATGCATGTTGAGAATGTTTAAAATTTTGTTTGTGTTTATTTTGCACAATGCCATGCTAAAATGCTTTAATTCATAACTAAATAACCGTGGCTCGAAACTTAACAAACTTTATATGTAAATGGGGTAGAAAAATGCCTAGTTTAACTTGGTGCACTCATCTCGCATGTTTAACAACTCTAAAATATGGTTTAGGGCAGAACAGTACCAAATTCATAATATGCATATGGGGATTTTCCAGAATTGTTGTTTGTTGTTCCGGCCTCATTTAAACTTGCCTAGATAGGTAGTTTTCTTATGCTTCACCCCTTGCCATGTTTAATAACATTTAATATTGTTGGGTACATAAACGGGAGAGAACTAAATAAGTCATGTGGTGTTTTGTCAATATGCAACTTGTTGTATATTGAGCTCCACTTAATTTGTAGTATTCTTTGTGCACTTTGCCATGCCATGCCTCTTTAAACCGGACATGCTTCATACTTGGTTGTGCATCATGCCATGATTATCTGATGGTTGTTTACCATGTTGTTTGCTTCTTTCCGGTGTTGCTTCTTCGGATTAGTTCCGATAACGTCGCATTTGTGAGGATTCTTTCGACTACGTCCGTTTGTCTTCTTCATGGACTCGTTCTTCTTCCTTGCGGGATCTCAGGCAAGATGACCATACCCTCAAAATCACTTCTATCTTTGCTTGATAGTTGTTTGTTCTATCGCTATGTCGCGCTACCTACCACTTGTTATATCATGCCTCCCATATTGCCATGTCAAGCCTCTAACCCACCTTCCTAGAAAAACGTTATTTGTCTATGTTACCGCTTTGCTCAGCCCCTCTTATAGCATTGCTAGTTGCAAGTGAAGCTGAAGTTCGTTCCATGTTGGAACATGGATATGTTGGGATATCACAATATATCTTATTTAATTAATGCATCTATATACTTGGTAAAGGGTGGAAGGCTCGGCCTTATGCCTGGTGTTTTGTTCCACTCTTGCCGCCCTAGTTTTCGTCATACCGGTGTTATGTTCCTTGATTTTGTGTCCCTTACACAGTTGGGTGTTATGGAACCCCTTGACAGTTCTCTTTGAATAAAACTCCTCTAGCAAGGCCCAACCTTGGTTTTACATTTGCCTAACAACCTATAACCTTCCCTTGGGTTTTCGCGAGCCCGAGGATCATCTTTATTTTAACCCCCCGGGCCAGTGCTTCTCTAAGTGTTGGTCCAAACCAAGCTGCCTGCGAGGCCACCTCAGGGAAACTTGAGGGTTGGTTTTACTCGTAGCTAGTCTCATCCGGTGTTGCCCTGAGAACGAGATACGTGCGACTCCTATCGGGATTGTCGACACATCGGGTGGCTTTGTTGGTATTGTTTTACCATTATCGAAATGTCTTGTAACAGGGATTCTGAGACTGATTGGGTCTTCCCGGGAGAAGGAACATCCTTCGTTGACTGTGAGAGCTTGTGATGGCTAAGTTGGGACACCCCTGCAGGGTATAAACTTTCGAGAGCCGTGCCCGCGGTTATGTGGCAGATGGGAATTTGTTAATGTTCGGTTGTAGAGAACTTGACACTTGACCTAATTAAAATGCATCAACCGCGTGTGTAGCCGTGATGGTCTCTTTTCAGCAGAGTCTGGGAAGTGAACACGGTTCTTGTGTTATGCTTGAACATAAGTAGTTTCAGGATCACTTCTAGTTCACGACTGCTGTGTTGCTTCTCTTCTCGCTCTTATTTGCATATGTTAGCCACCATATATGCTTAGTGCTCGCTGCAGCTCCACCTCACTACCTTTTCCTACCCATAAGCTTAAATAGTCTTGATCTCACGGGTGTGAGATTGCTGAGTCCTCTTGACTCACAGATACTTCCAAACAGTTGCAGGTGCCGGTGATACCAGTGCAGGTGACGCAACTGAGCTCAAGTGGGAGCTCGATGAAGATCTTGATCGTTGTGTTGTGTCTTTTCCGGTTGATCAGTAGTGGAGCCCAGTTGGGGCGATCGGGGATCTAGCATTTGGGGTTGTCTTCTTTTATTTTGGTTCCGTAGTTGGACCTTGATTGTATTCTGGATGATGTATGTTTATCTTGTTATTTGTGTGAAGTGGCGATTGTAAGCCAACTCTTTATCCCATTCTTATTCAGTACATGGGATTGTGTGAAGATTACCCCACTTGCAACTAAACCACCATGCGGTTATGCCTCTAAGTCGTTCCTCGACACGTGGGAGATATAGCCACATCGTGGGTGTTACAAGTTGGTAATCAGAGCCATCCCCGACTTAGGAGCCCCCTGCTTGATCGAATCACTGACATTGTTGAGTGTAGAACAAAATGTTTTGAGTCTTAGGATTATATATATATATCGGAGAGTAGGACTATTTTTACTCCTCAGCCCCTTCGTCGCTCTGGTGAGGCCTCCTAACATAGAAGTTTTGACTCTCCACTCCTCAAATTTCACGGAATTTTTTTAGGATCACGCGGGTATCTTGGAATCGTTCCGATAGTCTTGTGACGAGAACATTGTTCTTGGCGCCTCCTGACATTTAGGGGTTGTGGCAGTGTCCCGGGGAGTTGAGCTCCGAGGTGTTGTCGTCACAATTTTATCGTTGCAGTTCTGGAATACCTGAGTTTCGCCGACATCGAAAATCTCTTTTATGCAGTTGTTGGTGAGATAACCTCGACGCCACCCAGTACTGGGGTGGGAGTTCGGGAGTATTGCCATAACTCGTATAATGGATGCTTTTCGAAGGTTGAGGTACATGATTTCCGAAGGTTTCTTGGTTATGTGTTGAAGGATGGATACAGCTGGATGTATGAATTGTTAGTTTGGGTGAGATATTATGCTTCCCCTGTATCCTCAACACCTGATTACATAACCAGAAAGTTTCAGGAGTTTATAAGTGGGAATTCAAGTATTATGTATGATTTCTTTCCAATAGACACATGATACGATTTGGGGTCTATCATATGTTTGTTCCGGCTTATTCTGCAAGTCAATCTTTGTTTTGTTTTTGTTGGGGTATTCGAGTTGCTTCAATGTCAAGTGTTGATTCCATACCTTTCCTAAGCACTGTTCTCATATTTCTATGTGAATACTAGTCCTTCATGATAATCGAGATTGTCATGTCAAACCTTTTCAACCGGCGTGTTTATCTTCAAGTGGATCCGATCATTTTCAACATTCGCAAGATCAATTCTAAGTTCTTCCAAACGGTGTTTGTTTCATCCATCCCAAGTTGCTTTTTTTTCCCGCCCTCCCACCCTTTTATTCAAGGACTCATATATCTTAATCAAGCATCCATTTTATTGATGTGAAGTTTCTTCATTCTTTTCCTTCAAAGTTCTTACCCGGTGATTCTCACGAAGATGCTAAGGAAGCTTCAAGCTCATTATTCTTCATTATTTTCTTCTACGGTGGATTCAATTCAAGCTTTGTCGATCATACCCTTTTCCTCCTTTCAAATGCTTTCTCACGCCGGTGCACCTCTTAATCATCCACTTCTCACTATTCATTTGTTCTGGAGTGCTGAAGATATCTCAAAAGGCTCGTGTTTTCATGCAAGACCCGTTCAACCTATTTTGAGGTTGTTATCTCATTCAAGCCATTTAATTCGACCGACGCAATCTTCCTTTTAAATCGTTCAACGGTGTTTCTCTTGAGTGGGCCATAACCAACATGTCTTTTTCCAGGATCTTACCTAACTCTTCTTTTTCCGGAGTTATTCTCAAATCCATTTCAAAGTTTGACGTAAGAATGAATTGTCATCAGTCAAATGTATTTCTCCAAGATCTTTCAAATTCTTTTCATCGTTGGTTCAACCTTTCTAATCTTCATCCCGGAGTATCTCAACAATTCATGGTGGTCTTTCTCATCGCCATTCTCTGTATTTTAAGACCGAAGAAGAGTTTCTCTTCAATCTTATCCGTTCTCTCAAAGATTCGTGGTTCTAGCTTCATGATATCCTCTCATAATTGTATTCGATTATGAGAATTCTTTTCACCCATCCGGAGCAATTCAGGAGTCTTTTTAGTTTGATTATCTGAAGGCCATCATCTTAGAATTAGTCATTCCAGCTTTCAGCTCACATTCTCCAAATCTTATAGGTGCATCGTTCAAATATCCTCTAATCAGTTCATGATCTCTTCGTTCTCATGTATCTAAATCCCCTCAAGTATCTTCTTTTGTTTTCCAATTCTTCCCGGTGAATGGTGCCTTTGCTACTTTCATTTTCAATTCTTACGGTGGTTCGTTCAAGAGTTCTCTTCCTTCGTTATCTTGCAGATTCGTTCGTTCTTTCCAATCCTATCGGTGGTTCGTTGAAGACCTTCCCAAGTTGGCGCTATATCTATCTTAATCCTTTCCAATGAGAATGAGTAGTATGCCAAATCCATTGTGTGTCATCAATTTAATTGATGAAGGATAAGCATAATGGAATTCTTATTCTTGTTTCATCGAGTGAATTCAATTCCTATTCCGGAGGTTCATAAAAATTCTCGGTTCAAGATGCTCCATCTAAATCATTGCAAGGCTTCACCTTGTGTTTTCAACTTCTCTTTTCTTTTGTTTGATCATTCTTGTTCTCACGAAGGCTAAACATGGTGGTTCTTCAAAGATTTAATTCATTCTCGAAGTGTTCTTCAAGATTTTCCTTGGAGGAGCTCAAGTATTCTTCTTCTTGCATTCCAAAGTGCAATTCCTTCTACTTTATCTTTTGAGATGGTGTTATGTCATTTTTGACAATTTCCTTCATGTTTCATGATTCTAAAGTTGTCAGGAATGAGATAGTTAAACACATCAATTTCTTCGAGCATGATCTATTCTCAATCTCTTTGTTGGAGTTATCTTGGGTTATATTTCACCTAAAGCGTTCCCTAAGGACTGTTGATATTTATGGTGGTTATAAACGACCCAAGTTCTTCATTTATCCTTCCGGTGAAATAAGTTTCTCGTCTCCTTGTTGTTATCAATCGAATCTATTGTTTCCGTTAGTGGCAGAATTTCGCCTCAACTTTGAGATGCTTTTCATAAGCCCACTATAAGCTTATTTGTTTCGTTGTTGGTTTTCCAACAATTCCGTTATAACCTTCTTGGAAGGGTGCTCTCCAAGCTCATTTGTGGCAGAAGTTGGCATTTTCTTCTACATTCTTTTATTCCAATGAGCTATCTTCTACTCTTTCTTCCGGAGGCATTTTGATGTTGCTCTCTTCGACCCATCATCTTGTTTTGTCAAGATCATGTTCCTTTCCTTGCTTATCCGTTTAACAGGAGTGCGGTGATCTCCTTTCAAGTTATTTTCATCTTATCAAGTTTTGCCTCCCTTCTCAACCAGAGTGCTGTTTGAAATCTTTCTTACCTCTTGTGCCATTATTTCAATAGCTCTGGAGGTAGTGTGTTGTTGATTTCATCAAGTATCCTCTCATCTTGTCAAATCCATGTTAAATTCCTACCATTTACAGTCGGAGTGCTGTCCGAATTATATATTCGTTTCCCTTCTCTATCTTGTTTTAACCGGAGTGTTGTGTCTATCATTCCTCTTCTAACCGGAGTCTCATCCAAGTGCTTTCATTTTGCCAAGTTCATATTCTATGCCTTCCTTTTCCAACCGGAGTGTTGTCGTAATTGATCCTTATCGTTCTTTGTACATCTCGTTTCAACTGGAGTGCTTGCATGTACTTCTTTTCCATTGCAACCCTTTTATTATGTCTTTCAACCTACAAGGATCTAGTAATGTTCCTTGTTCCTCTTTTCTAATGGAGTGTTTTCAACTTTGTTCATCTTCGTTGTATCCTTTCTTTCAATTTGTTCAACCTCGCAAGGTTCTTTGGTTTCACTCATTTCTCAAAAGAAGCAACTTAGTTTTACCTTTTCCCCTTCCTCTTCCGTTTCCCGGTGCCATCCCTAGATCTCGGGACGAGATCCTCTTGTAGTGGTGGAGTGTTGTAACACCCCGAGACCGATGCACCAGGTGTCTTCCAGTTCTTCGCTGTTGTTGCCTTGTCAGTTGTTTGCTTGTTGCATTTTTTCCATGTCATCATCCGCATTGCATCTTCATGTTTTCAAAACTTGCATCCGTCCGGGTCCCCCAGTTCTCTCTGTTGTCCGTTCTGAGCCCAGACACACCTGCACGCGCCCGCAGCACGCCCAAGATGTTATTTTATAAGTGGCCGAAAAATGTTCTTGGAATGGGATGAGAGTTGGCGTGCGGTCTTGTTATAGTGTAGGTAGACCGCCGGCCAAGTTTCATCGCATTCGGAGTCCGTTTGACGCCCCAATGGATAACTATAGCGGCATTATAGCCGGTCATACGTCGGACGTTTTCGGTCTCTGGAAACCGTTGCCTGGCTACCTTCTCTTCTCTCCTCTCAGCTCATCGCACTCTGCCCATTCCACCTGCAGTCCATCTAGTCCCCCTCTGTCCGGAGCCGCACGATCGCGATCCGAGGGTCCGAAAACCTCGAAAACCCACCTAAACCCTAGCCCCTTCCTATTTAGGCAGCCACCCTTGCCATTTTGGGCATCCCTAGCCCCTAAACCTACCCCTCCTAGCCTCCTCCCACCTCCAGCCATCGCATCTTCCTCGAAATCCGCGCCGCAACCCGCAGCCGCCACCTCCACCTTGCAGCTGCCGCCTCCCACCTCAGTTTCCGGCGCCGACCAACCCCCTTCGTCGCCACTTGGCGCCATCTGAGTGGCCGTGCCGCCACCCAGTGCCTCCTCAGCCAACACCATGCCTCCACGTTGCCCCCTGGTCTCCCCGTGCCGCCGCGAAGCCTGCGGGCCCGCCAGGACCCGGATCGGGCCCTGGGAAGCCCATCGGGGCCTGAGTGCTCCACCGCCGCTCCCCTGGCTCCTCCTCGAGCTCCCGAACCGCCCAACCTACTCCAGCGCCGCCCCAACCTCGTCGCCGGTCATCGTCTTCGCTGGACTTGCCGTCGCCGGCGACCATCGCCGCCTTGGTGAGCTCGCCCAGGCCGCCCACCTTCCTTTCCCCTCCTCTCTCTCACCAGAGCTCCCTCCCACTTCTTCGCAGGAGCTGGCCGGCCTCGAGATCCTCCGTCGTCGGATCTCTCGCGGCTCCGGCCAGATCTGGGATGATGCTGCCCGTATCCGTCCATCCCCGCCGGATCCGCGTCGCCACCGCCGTTCCAAGCCTGCCCTCGCCGGAGGCTCCTAGCGTCGACGCCCCTTGCTTCCTGCTCGTGAGCCAGGCACGAGGAGGGCGACAAGTGCGTTGACCGCGCGTGGGCCTGGGCCTCGCCCGCCGGCCCAGCCGGACCAGTCAGCCTGCTGTAACACCCCGGATATGACTTTCCCAATTTGTACTTCAACTCTTGCCGTTTCCGGCGTTAAGTTATTTTATTTTCTCGGGTTTGGGTCTTTGTCTCCGTGTGTTGTTATCGTTGTCATGCATCTCATATCATGTCATCATGTGCATTGCATTTGCATACGTGTTCATCTCATGCATTCGAGCATTTTCCCCGTTGTCCGTTTTGCATTCCGGCACTTCGTTCTCCTCCGGTGGCCATTTCTAGCATTCTTTTGTGTGTGGGGATTAAACATTTCCGGACTGGACCGAGACTTGCCAAGCGGCCTTGGTTTACTACCGGTAGACCGCCTGTTACGTTTCGTATCATTTCGACTTCGTTTGATACTCCAACGGTCAACCGAGGGACCGAAAAGGCCTCGTGTGTGTTGCAGCCCAACACCCCTCCAAGTTGGCCCAAAACCCACCTAAACCATCTCCATAATCTAGAGCGTTCGATCACGATCGCGTGGCCAAAAACCGCACCTCATTTGGACTCTCCTAGCTCCCTCTATGCCTATATATACCTCCCCCATTCCAAATCTCGGATCCCCTCTTCGAAACCCTAAAATTCCGTCTTCGCCGCCGCCGGACGTGCCCGCCCAGCCCCGCCGCCGCCACGTGTCGCCACCCTGTTCGCTACCGCCCGTTCCCACATCGCCGCGCCACGCGGGCCCGCAAGGCCCGTGGCCGGCCCTCCCGCCGCCCGACTGGGCCGAGCCGCCCCAGCCGGCGCCGCCCGCGTCTTCCCCGCGCCCGGCCACTCCGAGCCGCCGCCGACTGCGGCCACCGACGCCAGCCGCCCCGCCACTCGACGCCGGCCGCTGCGCGCCCGCCCGACGCGCCGCCTCGCCCGTCGGCCGCCGCCTCACCGTCGTCCGCCGCCTCCCGGCGCCGCCATCGCCACCGCCGGCTCCGGCCTCCTCCTCCCCTCGTCGCCGGATCCTCCAAGCGTCAAGTCCGGCCGCCGTCTCCCACAGCTCCGGCGAACCTCATAAATCGTGCCCGGATCCCGATCTGGATCTGAGATCCAAAACTCGGTTGACTTTTTGCCCGAAACGCTAGCTCATATGCTCCTCTTCATTACATCGTAACTCCTCATCCGTAGCTCCGTTTTGGGCATATATCATATCAAAATGTTCGCCTCATAGAGTACATCATTTCATCTCATTGCATCGTTTTCATTTGAGTTCATCTTGATGCCCGAAATGCTGTTGGAAGAGTGCTACTTGAGATAATTGTCAGATCTACTACTCCATTTAGATATTTGTCATTTTTGCCATGATTATTGTGTGCATGATATGCCCATGAGCTCTACACATGTTTTGTTAAGGGTTTTGCCATCTTGTATTTTTGTGGTGTGTGTGATGACTAGCACAAGCTTGCAAAGTGAGGCACTTGGTAATTTTGATTTCAGGGACTTAGCATTTCCACTAAGTCCTTGACCTGTTTATCTCATGTTGCCATATGTTCATGTTGTTTCCTAGTGATCCGTGCCTCTTTTGAGGATGATCAGTAAGGATGTTTTGTTAATCTTGTAGTGCTCTATCCATCCATGTATTTGTTTGCAATTATGGAGCACCCTATCTTGAGTCAATCGAGCTCTACTTTTGCTACTTCGTGAATCTAGTCAGATTGTCTACTTGTTAGCGATTTTGCCGATGATGTTTTAGTTGATCCGTGCATGCTATGCTTTTGTTCTTGCCATGTCTAGCTTGCATTTTGTGTATTCTTGATGGGTGTATGCTTAGCTTGTCATGACTTTCTCCGTAGTGAGTGCATCGAGCTCGTAAACATGCCTACTTGATATCTGTTTCAGCATGCTCCAGTTTTCACTAAGTCTGAGAACTGATTATGTTTTTGCCATGTTCACATGCTTGCAATTGTATTTTCTGATCCCTTTTGGCTCAAGGTCACTAAGGGACTTTTGTTAAGCTCTTTGAGTAGCTCCATTCCATGCTTTACTTTGCCATTTTCAGGTCCTGTAGCATGTAGTTTTGTTGCTCCGAAGAGTGCTACCTGATCTGAAATTCCAGACAAGTGTTAATTTCACAGTCTGAATTCTGTTTGTCATATGCATTTTTGCCATGCTTGTTTGAACCTGTTAATGGATGAATTGGCCGTAGCTCAGTGCTAGACTTTTGTTAAGCATCTTGAATGCATCCCTGCCATGTATTTTTATTCCATTTTTGAGTGCTGAAGCATGTTCATCTTGTTGCATTTAGATGGCTACTTGCTGTAAATCGCAGACCGGTGTCATATTTGAATCGCTTGCCATTTCCAAACCATAACTCCAATTCCGGCGTTCTTTATATCGCTTTCAAGCGATTTCATCTCATCTTTACAGTGGCACACTTGGATTCCCAAGTTGAGGCCAGGTTCATGCATCCCTTGTCAAATCTTGCATATGCATCCCGCATCGCATCCCGCATAGCATACCATCCTTGCATCATATTGTTTGATCCTTGCACGTGGTTGATTGTGTCCTTGTTGCTTGTTTATCTTGTTTGGGTAGAGCCGGGAGACGAGTTCGCTAACGAGGAGCCCATTGAGTTTGCTTTCGAGGATCCAGTCAACTCTGACAACTTTGCAGGCAAGATGATCATACCCTCGAAATCACTACTATCTTTGCTATGCTAGATTGCTCGCTCTTTTGCTATGCCAATGCTACGATGCCTACCACTTGCTTTCAAGCCTCCCAAATTGCCATGCCAAACCTCTAACCCACCATGTCCTAGCAAACCCTTGATTGGCTATGTTACCGCTTTGCTCAGCCCCTCTTATAGCGTTGCTAGTTGCAGGTGAAGATTGGAGGCCATTCCTTGTTGGAAAATTTATTTACTTGTTGGGATATCATTATATTGCCATGTTATCTTAATGCATCTATATACTTGGTAAAGGGTGGAAGGCTCGGCCTCTCGCCTAGTGTTTTGTTCCACTCTTGCCGCCCTAGTTTCCATCATATCGGTGTTATGTTCCCGGAGTTTGCGTTCCTTACGCGGTTGGGTTATAATGGGAACCCTTTGATAGTTCGCCTTGATTAAAGCTTTTCCAGCAATGCCCAACCTTGGTTTACCATTTTCCACCTAGCCTCTTTTCCCTTGGGTTTCCAGAGCCCGAGGGTCATCTTATTTTAACCCCCCCGGGCCAGTGCTCCTCCGAGTGTTGGTCCGACCGAGTAGACTGCGGGGCCACCTCAGGGAAACTTGAGGGTTGGTTTTACTCGTAGGATGTCTCATCTGAGTGTGCCCTGAGAACGAGATATGTGCAGCTCCTATCGGGATTTGTCGGCACATTCGGGCGGTGTTGCTGGTCTTGTTTTAACCTATCGAAGTGTCTTGAAGAACCGAGGTACCGAGTCTGATCGGAACGTCTCGGGAGGAGGTCTATTCCTTTGTTGACCGTGAGAGCTTGTCATGGGCTAAGTTGGGACTCCCCTGCAGGGATTTGAATCTCTCAAAATCCGTGCCCGTGGTTATAGGCAGATGGGAATTTGTTAATGTCCGGTTGTAGATAACTTGAACCTTAACTTAACTAAAATGAATCAACTGAGTGTGTTACCGTGATGGCCTCTTCTCGGCGGAGTCCGGGAAGTGGACACAGTGTTGGAGTAATGCTTGCGCAGGTTGCTCTCTAGTTTCTCGCTCGCGCTTTGCCTCCTCTTCTCGCTCTCTTTTGTGAACAGGATATCCACCATATTTGCTAGTCGCTTGCTGCAGCTCCACATATTTACCTTGCCTTACCTATAAGCTTAAATAGTCTTGATCGCGAGGGTGCGAGATTGCTGAGTCCCTGTGGCTCACAGATTACTATTAAACCAGATGCAGGGCCTGACGATTCCGCTCTAGGTGACGCGCTCGAGCTCAAGTGGGAGTTCGACGAGGACTCTCAACGATACTATGTTTCCTTTCCTGATGATCAATAGTGGTGCCCAGTTGGGGGTGATCAGGACCGTGTCGCATGTTGGGTTATCTTTTATTTTGGCGCCATAGTCGGGCCATGAGTGTTTGGTTGATGTAATGCTATTTATGTACTTGATTGACGTGGCGAGTGTAAGCCAACTATGTTACCTCCCCTTTATTATCTATATTACATGGGATGTTGTGAAGATTGCCTAACTTGCGACATATGACTTCAATGCGATTATGCCTCTAAGTCGTGCCTCAACACGTGGGAGATATAGTTGCATCGAGGGTGTTACAAGTTGGTAATCAGAGCCTTCCCCGACCTTAGGAGCCCCATTGCTTGATCGTTATTAGCGGCCGAGTTGTGTCTAGAAAAATGTTTTGAGCCATTTAGGAATTATATATTGGAGAGTTTAGGAATTCTTTTTACTTCCCAGTCTCCTCATAATTTTATCTTTGTGGAAGTGTCCCGGGGAGTTGAGCTCTGAGGTGCTGTCGTCATAATTTTATCGTTGCAGTTCTGGAATACCTGAGTTTAGTACGCCGACATCGAAAATCTCTTTTATGCAGTTCGTTGGTGAGATAACCTCGACGCCACCCAGTACTCGGGCGGGAGTTCGGGAGTATCGCCATACCTTGTATAACGGATGCTTTTCAAAGGTTGAGGTAGATGGTTTCCGAAGTTTTTTCTCGGTTATGTGTTGAAGGATGGATACAGCTGGATGTAGGATTTTCTAGATTTGGGTGAGATATTATGCTTCCCCTGTATCCCCAACACCTGATTGCATAACCGAAAAGGTTCGGGAGTTTCATAGGTGGGAATTCAAGTAGCTCTAGTTCTTCTTCCACGGATAGTTGGTTTGAGATTGGGATTTCTTACCAATTATTCGTTCTTGATCCGTACCTTGTTGATTTATTTCTCTACCTAAATTCTAAGTGGCTTCTCAATTTATGGATATGTGACCATTTCAAGAGGAATGCATTCGTTCATTTTGTTCGGATGTGAAGACTATATGTTGCAATTTTCATTCCGTTGGATTCAGCTTCAATATTTGTCTATCAATGTGCTAGTGGATGTCAACCTCTTCAGGATGGCTCCTCCAACGCGCACTACTCTGAATCCTGATCCGCCACCACCTCCACCTCCTCTGGAGGCATGGCAAGCTGTGATGGCCGCAACCAATGCAAACACACAGTTGATCATGAAAATTCTCCAAGAGCGCAATCAAGGCAACCAAGGGAACCAAGGCAACAATCAGAATCAATTTGCTACACTCAACCAGTTCCTTGCTAACGGGCCAAAGACTTTCAGCAATTGTGTTGAGGCAACCGATGCTGACGATTGGCTTGTGGATCTGTGCAAGCATTTCGAGTGCAGTAACGTCAGGCCTGAGGACTTTGTCAAGTTCGCTTCCTTCCAACTCAAAGATCAAGCTGCAGAATGGTTCCAGCAGTACAAGGATTCCAGAGGTGGACGTGTTATTACCTGGGATGAATTCCGTCAAGATTTCAGAGCTCACCATATCCCTCAGAGCGTGGTTGAAAGCAAGCGTGAGGAATTCCGCAACCTGAAGCAAGGCTCTTTATCCGTCTATGACTACAACAAGTTGTTTCAGAAGCTCGCCCGTTTTTCCAAGCAGGACGTCCCTCATGAGAAGAGCATGATATACCAGTTCAGGGGTGGTCTCAGAGAAGAAATTCAGCTAGCTCTTGTTCTCTTTGAGCCCTTGAGGTACGATGAGTTCTACAACATGGCATTGAAGCAAGAGGCCGCTCAACTGAGGTGTGATGCTTCCAAGAAGCGAGTCAGAGATGTTACTCCTCTTCCTCTACTCAAGTGGCCAAGCAGCAGAAGTATTGGCTTCCTCCTCCTCCGTTCCATCAGCCGTATCAGCAGAAGAGCAAAGGTGGCAGTGGATCTTCCCACCCACCCAACCCTGGCTTTCAGAACAAGACTTCGTCTCAAGCTCCAAGATCGAGTGCTCCGTATCACCGTCCGCTTTCAGAGGTCACGTGCAACAAGTGCCAACAGAAGGGTCACTATGCCAACAAGTGTTTCAACCAGAGGCGTCTTCCTCCTCCTCCTCCTCCTGTGAGATCGACAAGTACAGCTATGGTCAAGCATAACCCCAAGCACGCCAAGGTCAATTTGATGAATGCAGCCAGGCAGAGGACTTGTCAGATGTGATCATGGGTAACCTTCCTGTTAACGATGTTCCTGCAAAAGTTCTTTTTGACACTGGGGCATCACATTCTTTCTTGTCATGCCGTTTTGCATCAAAGCACAATGTTGATACTGAGATCATGCCCAAAGTCCTACAAGTTGTTTCTCCCGACAAGCTTTTGACTTCTAGCTTGGTTGCTCCCGATATCTCTATCACGTTGGGCGATTACAAGTTTCTCTCTTCTCTGGTGGTTCTTGGCAACTCGGATATTGATCTTATTCTCGGAATGGATTGGCTTTCTAAGCACAAGGCGCATCTTGATTGTGCTGCCAGGCAGATTCAATTGACTCATTCGTCTAAGGATGTAATTGTCTTTGCCGCTCGTGATGATACAATCCGTCTGTTTTCTCTTAATGAGAAGGGTGAACTCGATGCCATCTCGCAAATTCCAGTTGTTTGCGAATATCAAGACGTCTTTCCAGAAGAGCTTCCAGGAATGCCTCCACACCGGCCAGTTGAATTCATTATTGATCTTGAGCCTGGCACGGAACCTGTGTGCAAGCGTCCTTACAAGCTCGGACCTGAAGAGTTGAAGGAGCTGAAGAAGCAACTCGATATTCAAGAGAGAATGGGTCTCATCCGGCCTAGTTCTTCTCCGTGGGCTTGTGGTGTTCTTTTTGTGAAGAAGAAGGATGGAACGGACCGACTTTGTGTTGATTACCGTCCATTGAACAAGAAGACCACCAAGAACAAATACCCACTTCCCAACATCAACGAGCTGTTCGAACAACTCAAAGGTGCCCAAGTATTCTCCAAGCTTGATCTCCGTATGGGTTATCATCAGATTCGAATCCGTGAGCAAGATATTCCCAAGATGGCTTTCAGGACTAGCTATGGTTCATATGAATACACTGTCATGTCTTTTGGCCTCGTCAACGCTCCTCCGACTTTCTCTCGCATGATGAACTTCATCTTCAACGCCTACACTAATGACTTCGTTTTGGTCTATCTCGACGACATTCCGGTTTTCTCGAAGAACAAGGAAGATCATGCCAAGCACTTGCGTTTGGTACTCGATAAGTTGAGGGAACACCAGTTCTACGCCAAGTTCTCCAAGTGCGAATTTTGGCTCGATGAGGTTCTTTATCTTGGTCATATCATCTCTGCCAAGGGCATTGCCATGAATCCTAAGAAGGTGTCTGCAATTGTGAATTGGGAACCTCCTCAGAACGTGAAGCAACTCCGTAGCTTCCTCGGTCTCGCAAGCTATTGTCGAAGATTCGTTGAAAACTTTTCTAAGATCGCGAAGCCTCTCTCTAATATTCTCCAGAAGCACGTCAAGTACGTTTGGTCTCCGGAGTGTGACATTGCTTTTAACACTTTGAAAGAGAAATTGATCACTGCTCCAGTTCTGACTCCGCCTGATGAATCCAAGCCATACGAGGTCTTTTGTGATGCCTCTCTCCAAGGTCTTGGCGCAGTGTTGATGCAAGAGAAGAAAGTTGTTGCTTATACCTCTCGCCAATTGAAGCCCAATGAGAAAAACTACCTTACTCATGATCTCGAGTTGGCGGCAGTTGTGCATGCTCTTTTGACTTGGAGACATCTCTTATTGGGAAGAAAAGTGGACATTTTCACTGATCACAAGAGTCTCAAGTACATTTTCACTCAGCCTAATCTCAACCTCAGGTAAACTCGATGGGTTGAAATGATTCAAGAGTATAATCCGAGTATCGAGTATACTCCAGGCAAGGCCAATGTGATTGCTGACGCATTGAGCAGGAAGGCTTATTGCAACAGTCTGATTCTCAAGCCTTATCAACCCGAGCTTTGTGAAGCTTTCCGCAAACTTAACCTGCAAGTTGTTCCTCAAGGTTTCCTCGCCAACCTTCAAGTCTCTCCTACCTTGGAAGACCAGATTCGCCAAGCCCAGCTTCTTGATGCTATGGTGAAAAAGGTGAAGATTGGGATTTCCAAGAGTCAACCCAAGTACAAGTGCTACCGCCTTGATGACAAGGACACTCTCTTCTTCGAGGATCGTATTGTCGTGCCCAAAGGTGACCTCCATAAAGTGATCATGAACGAGGCTCACAATTCTCTCCTCTCCATCCACCCTAGGAGCACGAAGATGTATCAGGACCTCAAGCAGGCTTATTGGTGGACTCGAATGAAGCGCGAGATTGCTCAATTCGTGAATGAATGTGATGTCTGCAGAAGAGTGAAGGCAGAACACCAAAATCCAGCTGGTCTCCTCCAACCTCTTGCCATTCCAGAATGGAAGTTTGACCACATTGAAATGGACTTCGTTACTGGGTTTCCAAAGTCCAAGCGTGGCAATGATGCTATATTCGTTGTCATCGACAAACTCACCAAAGGGGCTCATTTTCTGCCTATCAAAGAGTCAATCACTGCAGCTCAATTGGCGGAACTCTATACCTCTCGGATTGTCTCTCTGCACGGTATTCCACAAGTGATCTCTTCAGACCGTGGCAGCATCTTTACCTCCAAGTTTTGGGATTCTTTTCAGAAGGCCATGGGCACCAACATCCGCTTCAGCACAGCTTTCCACCCTCAAACTAGCGGTCAAGTCGAGCGTGTCAACCAGATTCTTGAAGATATGCTCAGGGCTTGTGTGATCTCCTTCGGCATGAAGTGGGAGGATTGTCTTCCATATGCTGAATTCTCCTACAACAACAGTTTTCAAGCAAGTTCGGGCAAAGCCCCATTTGAAATCCTATATGGCAGGAAGTGCCGTACCCCTCTCAACTGGTCTGAAACCGGTGAACGTCAGCTTTTGGGTAATGACATAATCACAGAGGCAGAGGAAATGTGCAAAGTCATTCGAGATAACCTCAAAGCAGCCCAATCCCGCCAGAAGAGCTACTATAATAGTAAGCACCGTGATTTGGCTTTCGAGATTGGAGATTATGTTTACCTCCGCGTCTCTCCTATGAAAGGTACTCGTCGCTTCGGTATCAAAGGCAAGCTTGCCCCTAGATACGTGGGACCTTTCAAGATTGTCAGCAAGAGAGGCGATCTTGCCTATCAACTCGAGCTTCCTTCAAACTTTGCAAATGTTCATGATGTGTTCCATGTCTCTCAGCTTCGAAAGTGCTTCAAGACTCCTGACCGCACCGTCAACTTCGAGGACATTGAGCTCCAAGAAGATCTCTCCTATCGTGAGCACCCAGTTGCTATTCTTGAAGAGACTGAACGCAAGACTCGCAACAAGTCAATCAAATTCCTCAAAGTCAAGTGGTCACACCATTCCGACCGTGAAGCTACCTGGGAACGCGAGGATCACCTCCGTTCTGAGTACCCGGCGTTCTTTCAGTCCTAGATCTCGGGACGAGATCCTTTCGTAGTGGTGGAGTGTTGTAACACCCCGGATATGACTTTCCCAATTTGTACTCCAACTCTTGCCGTTTCCGGCGTTAAGTTATTTTATTTTCTCGGGTTTGGGTCTTTGTCTCCATGTGTTGTTATCGTTGTCATGCATCTCATATCATGTGGATTGCATTTGCATACGTGTTCATCTCATGCATTCGAGCATTTTCCCCGTTGTCCGTTTTGCATTCCGGCGCTTCGTTCTCCTCCGGTGGCCATTTCTAGCATTCTTTCGTGTGTGGGGATTAAACATTTCCGGACTGGACCGAGACTTGCCAAGCGGCCTTGGTTTACTACCGGTAGACCGCCTATCAAGTTTCGTATCATTTGGACTTCGTTTGATACTCCAACGGTCAACCGACGGACCGAAAAGGCCTCGTGTGTGTTGCAGCCCAACAACCCTCCAAGTTGGCCCAAAACCCACCTAAACCCTCTCCATCATCTAGAGCGTTCGATCACGATCGCGTGGCCGAAAACCGCACCTCATTTGGACTCTCCTAGCTCCCTCTATGCCTATATATACCTCCCCCATTCCAAATCTCGGATCCCCTCTTCAAAACCCTAAAATTTCGTCTCCGCCTCTGCCGGACGTGTCCAGACGGAGCCGGACGTGCCCGCCCAGCCCCGCCGCCACCATGTGTCGCCACCCTGTTCGCCACCGCCCGTGCCCACATCGCCGCGCCGCACGGGCCCGCAAGGCCCGTGGCCGGCCCTCCCGCCGCCCGACTAGGCCGAGCCGCCCCAGCCGGCGCCGCCCGCGTCTTCCCCGCGCCCGGCCACTCCGAGCCGCCGCCGACCGCGGCCACCGACGCCAGCCGCCCCGCCACTCGACGCTGGCCGCCACGCGCCCGCCCGACGCGCCGCCTCGCCCCGTCGGCCGCCGCCTCACCGCCGTCCGCCGCCTCCCGGCGCCGCCATCGCCACCGCCGGCTCCGGCCTCCTCCTCCCCTCGTCGCCGGATCCTCCAAGCGTCAAGTCCGGCCGCCGTCTCCCACAGCTCCGGCAAACCTCGTAAATCGCGCCCGGATCCCGATCCGGATCTGAGATCCAAAACTCGGTTGACTTTTTGCCCGAAACTCTAGCTCATATGCTCCTCTTCATTGCATCGTAACTCCTCATCCGTAGCTCCGTTTTGGGCATATAGCATATCAAAATGTTCGTCTCAGAGAGTACATCATTTCATCTCATTGCATCATTTTCATTTGAGTTCATCTTGATGCCCGAAATGCTATTGGAAGAGTGCTACTTGAGATAATTGTCAGATCTACTACTTCATTTAGATATTTGTCATTTTTGCCATGATTATTGTGTGCATGATATGCCCATGAGCTCTACACATGCTTTGTTAAGGGTTTTGCCATCTTTCCAGAGGTGCAACCCATGTATTTTTGTGGTGTGTGTGGTGACTAGCACAAGCTTGCAAAGTGAGGCACTTGGTAATTCTGATTTCAGGGACTTAGCATTTCCACTAAGTCCTTGACCTGTTTATCTCATGTTGCCGTATGTTCATGTTGTTTCCTAGTGATCCGTGCCTCTTTTGAGGATGATCAGTAAGGATGTTTTGTTAATCTTGTAGTGCTCTATCCATCCATGTATTTGTTTGCAATTATGGAGCACCCTATCTTGAGTCAATCGAGCTCTACTTTTGCTACTTCGTGAATCTGGTCAGATTGTCTACTTGTTAGCGATTTTGCCGATGATGTTGTAGTTGATCCGTGCATGCTATGCTTTTGTTCTTGCCATGTCTAGCTTGCATTTTGTGTATTCTTGATGGGTGTATGCTTAGCTTGTAATGACTTGCTTCGTAGTGAGTGCATCGAGCTCGTAAACATGCCTACTTGATATCTGTTTCAGCATGCTCCAGTTTTCACTAAGTCTGAGAACTGATTATGTTTTTGCCATGTTCACATGCTTGCAATTGTATTTTCTGATCCCTTTTGGCTCAAGGTCACTAAGGGACTTTTGTTAAAATCTTTGTAGCTCGATGCCATGCTTTACTTTGCCATGTTCAGGTCCTGTAGCATGTAGTTTTGTTGCTCCGAAGAGTGCTACCTGATCTGAAATTCCAGACAAGTGTTAATTTCACCAAGTCTGAAATCTGTTTGTCATATGCATTTTTGCCATGCTTGTTTGAACCTGTTAATGGATGAATTGGCCATAGCTCAGTGCTAGACTTTTGTTAAGCATCTTGAATGCATCCCTGCCATGTATTTTTATGCCATGTTTGAGTGCTATAGCATGTTCATCTTGTTGCATTTAGATGGCTACTTGCTGTAAATCGCAGACCGGTGTCATATTTGAATCGCTTGCCATTTCCAAACCGTAACTCCGATTCCTGCGTTCTTTATATCGCTTTCAAGCGATTTCATCTCATCTTTCCAGTGGCACACTTGGATTCCCAAGTTGAGGCCAGGTTCATGCATCCCTTGTCAAATCTTGCATATGCATCCCGCATCGCATCCCGCATAGCATACCATCCTTGCATCGTATTGTTTGATCCTTGCACGTGGTTGATTGTGTCCTTGTTGCTTGTTTGGGTAGAGCCGGGAGATGAGTTCGCTAACGAGGAGCCCGTTGAGTTTGCTTTCGAGGATCCAGTCAACTCTGACAACTTTGCAGGCAAGATGATCATACCCTCGAAATCACTACTATCTTTGCTATGCTAGATTGCTCGCTCTTTTGCTATGCCAATGCTACGATGCCTACCACTTGCTTTCAAGCCTCCCAAATTGCCATGCCAAACCTCTAACCCACCATGTCCTAGCAAACCCTTGATTGGCTATGTTACCGCTTTGCTCAGCCCCTCTTATAGCGTTGCTAGTTGCAGGTGAAGATTGGAGGCCGTTCCTTGTTGGAACATTTATTTACTTGTTGGGATATCATTATATTGCCATGTTATCTTAATGCATCTATATACTTGGTAAAGGGTGGAAGGCTCGGCCTCTCGCCTAGTGTTTTGTTCCACTCTTGCCGCCCTAGTTTCCGTCATATCGGTGTTATGTTCCCGGAGTTTGCGTTCCTTACGCGGTTGGGTTATAATGGGAACCCCTTGATAGTTCGCCTTGATTAAAGCTTTTCCAGAAATGCCCAACCTTGGTTTTACCATTTTCCACCTAGCCTCTTTTCCCCTGGGTTTCCGGAGCCCGAGGGTCATCTTATTTTAACCCCCCCGGGCCAGTGCTCCTCCGAGTGTTGGTCCGACCGAGTAGACTGCGGGGCCACCTCGGGGAAACTTGAGGGTTGGTTTTACTCGTAGGATGTCTCATCTGAGTGTGCCCTGAGAACGAGATATGTGCAGCTCCTATCGGGATTTGTCGGCACATTCGGGCGGTGTTGCTGGTCTTGTTTTAACCTGTCGAAGTGTCTTGAAGAACCGAGGTACCGAGTCTGATCGGAACGTCTCGGGAGGAGGTCTATTCCTTTGTTGACCGTGAGAGCTTGTCATGGGCTAAGTTGGGACTCCCCTGCAGGGATTTG
This sequence comes from Triticum urartu, assembly GCF_056163025.1. Classification (NCBI taxonomy): domain Eukaryota; kingdom Viridiplantae; phylum Streptophyta; class Magnoliopsida; order Poales; family Poaceae; genus Triticum; species Triticum urartu. The sequence goes on from NC_141876.1 coordinate 526,519,484, forward strand.
AATCTCTCAAAATCCGTGCCCGTGGTTATAGGCAGATGGGAATTTGTTAATGTCCGGTTGTAGATAACTTGAACCTTAACTTAACTAAAATGAATCAACTGAGTGTGTTACCGTGATGGCCTCTTCTCGGCGGAGTCCGGGAAGTGGACACGGTATTGGAGTAATGCTTGCGCAGGTTGCTCTCTAGTTTCTCGCTCGCGCTTTGCCTCCTCTTCTCGCTCTCTTTTGCGAACAGGATAGCTACCATATTTGCTAGTCGCTTGCTGCAGCTCCATATATTTACCTTGGCTTACCTATAAGCTTAAATAGTCTTGATCGCGAGGGTGCGAGATTGCCGAGTCCCTGTGGCTGACAGATTACTATTAAACCAGATGCAGGGCCTGACGATTCCGCTCCAGGTGACGCGCTCGAGCTCAAGTGGGAGTTCGACGAGGACTCTCAATGATACTATGTTTCCTTTCCTGATGATCAGTAGTGGTGCCCAGTTGGGGGTGATCGAGACCGTGTCGCATGTTGGGTTATCTTTTATTTTGGCGCCGTAGTCGGGCCATGAGTGTTTGGTTGATGTAATGCTATTTATGTACTTGATTGACGTGGCGAGTGTAAGCCAACTATGTTATCTCCCCTTTATTATCTATATTACATGGGATGTTGTGAAGATTGCCTAACTTGCAACATATGCCTTCAATGCGATTATGCCTCTAAGTTGTGCCTCGACACGTGGGAGATATAGTCGCATCAAGGGTGTTACACCTGCCTCCTCACCCGATCTGGGCTTGGCCCATGGTGAGCAGCTCCCTGGACTTTCCTCTGTTGGGCTAGCCGAATGTGGCCCATATCGGTTTTTTCCTGCCTGCGATTTTATCTTTTATCCAGAGACTACCAGTTTTACAGTTTTAGCCCTTGCACTTCATGCATATAGTAACTCACAAACCGTGCATCGCATGTAAATAATTTATATATGTAAAATGCTTAGAATTTTGTGTAGATTCATAATATCCAACTTTCATGCATGTTGAGAATGTTTAAAATGCTGTTTGTGTTTATTTTGCATAATGCCATGCTAAAATGCTTTAATTCATAACTAAATAACCGTAGCTCCAAACTTAACAAACTTTATATGTAAATGGGGTAGAATAATGCCTAGTTTAACTTGGTGCACTCATCTTGCATGTTTAACAACTCTAAAATATGGTTTAGGGCAGAACAGTACCAAATTCATAATATGCATATGGGGATTTTCCGGAATTGTTGTTTGTTGTTCCGGCCTCATTTAAACTTGCCTAGATAGGTAGTTTTCTTATGATTCACCCCTTTCCATGTTTAATAACAATTAATATTGTTGGTTACATAAACGGGAGAGAACTAAATAAGTCATGTGGTGTTTCGTCAATATGCAACTTGTTGCATATTGAGCTCCACTTAATTTGTAGTATTGTTTGTGCACTTTGCCATGCCATGCCTCTTTAAACTGGACATGCATCATACTTGGTTGTGCATCATGCCATGATTATGTGATGGTTGTTTACCATGTTGTTTGCTTCTTTTCGGTGTTGCTTCTTCGGATTAGTTCCGATAACGTCGCGTTTGTGAGGATTCGTTCGACTACGTCCGTTTGTCTTCTTCATGGACTTGTTCTTCTTCCTTGCGGGATCTCAGGCAAGATGACCATACCCTCGAAATCACTTCTATCTTTGCTTGCTAGTTGTTCGTTCTATCGCTATGTCGCGCTACCTACCACTTGTTATATCATGCCTCCCATATTGCCATGTCAAGCCTCTAACCCACCTTCCTAGCAAACCGTTGCTTGGCTATGTTACCGCTTTGCTCAGCCCCTCTTATAGCGTTGCTAGCTGCAGGTGAAGCTGAAGTTCGTTCCATGTTGGAACATGGATATGTTGGGATATCACAATATATGTTATTTAATTAATGCATCTATATACTTGGTAAAGGATGGAAGGCTCGGCCTTATGCCTGGTGTTTTGTTCCACTCTTGCTGCCCTAGTTTCCATCATACCGGTGTTATGTTCCTTGATTTTGCGTCCCTTACGCGGTTGGGTGTTATGGGAACCCCTTGACAGTTCACTTTGAATAAAACTCCTCCAGCAAGGCCCAACCTTGGTTTTACATTTACCTAACAACCTATAACCTTCCCTTGGGTTTTCGCGAGCCCGAGGGTCATATTTATTTTAACCCCCCGGGCCAGTGCTTCTCTAAGTGTTGGTCCGAGCCGAGGTGCCTGTGGGGCCACCTCGGGGAAACTTGAGGGTTGGTTTTACTCGTAGCTAGTCTCATGCCGTGTTGCCCTGAGAACGAGATACGTGCGACTCCTATCGGGACTGTCGGCACATCGGGTGGCTTTGCTAGTCTTGTTTTACCATTGTCGAAATGTCTTGTAAACGGGATTCTGAGACTGATCGGGTCTTCCCGGGAGAAGGAATATAATTTGTTGACCGTGAGAGCATGTGATGGGCTAAGTTGGGACACCCCTGTAGGGTATAAACTTTCGAGAGCCGTGCCCGCGGTTATGTGGCAGATGGGAATTTGTTAATGTCCGGTTGTAGAGAACTTGACACTTGACCTAATTAAAATGCATAAACCGCATGTGTAGCCGTGATGGTCTCTTTTCGGTGGAGTCCGGGAAGTGAACACGGTTCTTGTGTTATGCTTGAACGTAAGTAGTTTCAGGATCACTTCTAGTTCACGACCGTTGCGTTGCTTCTCTTCTCGCTCTTATTTGCATATGTTAGCCACCATATATGCTTAGTGCTTGCTGCAGCTCCACCTCACTACCTTTTCCTACCCATAAGCTTAACTAGTCCCGATCTCACAGGTGTGAGATTGCTGAGTCCTCATGACTCACAGATACTTCCAAACGGTTGCAGGTGCCGGTGATACCAGTGCAGGTGACGCATTTCCGGTTGATCAGTAGTGGAGCCCAGTTGGGATGATCGGGGATCTAGCATTTGGGGTTGTCTTCTTTTATTTTGGTTCCGTAGTCGGACCTTGTTTGTATTCTGGATGATGTATGTTTATCTTGTTATTTGTGTGAAGTGGCGATTGTAAGCCAACTCTTTATCCCATTCTTATTCAGTACATGGGATTGTGTGAAGATTACCCCACTTGCGACTAAACCACCATGCGGTTATGCCTCTAAGTCGTGCCTCGACACGTGGGAGATATAGCCGCATCGTGGGTGTTACAATAGACACCATCGTTTTATCCTTAGTAGCAACGATACATACGTGTCGGTTACCCTTCTGTCACCGGGATCAAGCACCGTAAGATCGAACCCACTACAAAGCACCTCTTCCCATTGCAAGATAAATATATCAACTTGGCCAAACAAAACCCAAATATCAGAGAAGAAATACGAGGCTATAAGCAATCATGCATATAAGAGATCAAATAAACTCAAATAACTTTGATGGATATAAAAAGATAGATCTGATCATAAACTCAAAGTTCATCTGATCCCAACAAACACACTGTAAAAAGAGTTACATCATATGGATCTCCAAGAGACCATTGTATTGAGAATAAAATGAGAGAGAGGAAGTCATCTAGCTACAAACTACGGACCAGAAGGTCTACAAATAACAACTCACGCATCATCAGATAGGCACCAATGGAAGTGGTGAATCCCTCCGTGATGGTGTCTAGATTGGATCAGGCAGTCCTGGACTCTGCGGCGGCTGGAATTGATTTTCGTTGACTCCCCTAGGGTTTCTGGAATATTGGGGTATTTATAGAGCAAAGAGGCGGTCCGGGGGCACTCAAGGTGGGCACAACCCACCAGGGCGCGCTTAGGCCTCCTGGCGTGCCCTGGTGGGTTGTGCTCCCCTTGGAGCACCCCAGATACGTCTCCAACGTATCTATAATTTTTGATTGCTCCATGCTATGTTATCTACTGTTTTGGGCAATATTGGGCTTTATTATCCACTTTTATATTATTTTGGGACTAACCTATTAACCGGAGGCCCAGCCCAGAATTGCTGTTTTTTGCCTATTTCAGTGTTTCGAAGAAAAGGAATCTCAAACGGAGTCGAAACGGAACGAAATCAACTGGAGAAGTTATTTTTGGAAGGAAAGCTACCGGATGGACTTGGACCCCATGTCAGGAGCCAAGGGAGGTGCTCACGAGGGTGGGGGCCCACCTAGGGTGCGCCCCCTGCCTCGTGGGCCCCTCGAATCTCCACCGACGTACTTCCTGAACCCATATATACTAACGTACCCTAAAACTTCCAGAACACACAATAGATCGGGAGTTCCGCCGCTAGAAGCCTCCATAGGCACCGAAAACCAATCTAGACCCGTTCCGGCACCCTGCCGGAGGGGGAATCCTTCTCCGGTGGCCATCTTCATCATCCCGGTGCTCTCCATGATGAGAAGGGAGTAGTTCTCCCTCGGGGCTTAGGGTATGTACCAGTAGCTATGTGTTTGATCTCTCTCTCTCTCTCTCGTGTTCTTGAGGTGATACGAATCTTGATGTATCGTGAGCTTTGCTATTATATTTGGATCCTATGATGTTTCTTCCCCCCTCTACTCTCTTGTAATGAATTGAGTTTCCCTTCCATCCTTCCATCCTTGACGTGCATACTGCCGAGGTTTTTGATGACTTGTAGATTTTTGCAATAAGTATGTGAGTTCTTTATGACTAATGTTGAGTCCATGGATTATACACACTCTCACCCTTCCATCCTTGCTAGCCTCTTCGGTACCGTGCATTGCCCTTTCTCACATTGAGAGTTGGCGCAAACTTCGCCGGTGCATCCAAACCCCGTGATATGATACGCTCTGTCACACATAAACCTCCTTATATCTTCCTCAAAACAGCCACCATACCTACCTATTATGGCATTTCCATAGCCATTGCAAGATATGTTGCCATGCAACTTTCCATCATTCTGTTCATCATGACACATTCATCATTGTCATATTGCTTAGCATGATCATGTAGTTAACATAGTATTTGTGGCAAAGCCACCATTCATAATTCTTTCATACATGTCACTCTTGATTCATTACATATCCTGGTACACAGCCGGAGGCATTCATATAGAGTCATCTTTGTTCTAGTATCGAGTTGTAATCATTGAGTTGTAAATAAATAGAAGTGTGATGATCATCATTATTAGAGCATTGTCCCAAGTGAGGAATAAAAAAAGAGAAAGGCCATAAAAAAGAGAGAAGGCCCAATAAAAAGAGAAAGGCCATAAAAAAGGAAAGGCCCAAAAATTAAGAGAAAAAGAGAGAAGGGACAATGTTACTATCCTTTTACCACACTTGTGCTTCAAAGTAGCACCATGATCTTCATAGTAGAGAGTCTCTCATGTTATCACTTTCATATACTAGTGGGAATTTTTCATTATAGAACTTGGCTTGTATATTGCAACAATGGGCCTCCTCAAGTGCCCTAGGTCTTCGTGAGCAAGCAATTTGGATGCACACCCACTAGTTTCTTGTGTTGAGCTTTCATACATTTATAGCTCTAGTGCATCCGTTGCATGGCAATCCCTACTCCTTGCAATCTCCAACGTATCTATAATTTTTGATTGCTCCATGCTATGTTATCTACTGTTTTGGGCAATGTTGGGCTTTATTATCCACTTTTATATTATTTTTGGGACTAACCTATTAACCGGAGGCCCAGCCCAGAATTGCTGTTTTTTTGCCTATTTCAGTGTTTCGAAGAAAAGGAATATCAAACGGAGTCGAAATGGAACGAAATCAACTGGAGAAGTTATTTTTGGAAGGAAAGCTACCGGATGGACTTGGACCCCACGTCAGGAGCCAAGGGAGGTGCTCACGAGGGTGGGGGCCCACCTAGGGTGCGCCCCCTGCCTCGTGGGGCCCCCGAATCTCCACCGACGTACTTCCTGCACCCATATATACTCACGTACCCTAAAACTTCCAGAACACACAATAGACCGGGAGTTCCGCCGCTAGAAGCCTCCATAGCCATCGAAAACCAATCTAGACCCGTTCCGGCATCCTGCCGGAGGGGGAATCCTTCTCCGGTGGCCATCTTCATCATCCCGGTGCTCTCCATGACGAGGAGGGAGTAGTTCTCCCTCGGGGCTGAGGGTATGTACCAGTAGCTATGTGTTTGATCTCTCTCTCTCTCTCTCTCTCGTGTTCTTGAGGTGATATGATCTTGATGTATCGCGAGCTTTGCTATTATATTTGGATCCTATGATGTTTCTTCCCCCCTCTACTCTCTTGTAATGAATTGAGTTTCCCCTTTGAAGTTATCTTATCGTATTGAGTATTTAAATATTTGAGAACACTTGATGTATGTCTTGCCGTGCATATCTGTGGTGACAATGGGATACCACGTGATTCACTTGACGTATGTTTTGGTGATCAACTTGCGGGTTCCGCCCATGAACCTATGCATAGGGGTTGGCACACGTTTTCGTCGTGATTCTCCGATAGAAACTTTGGGGCACTCTTTGAGGTTCTATGTGTTGGTTGAATAGATGAATCTGAGATTGTGTGACGCATATCGTATAATCATACCCACGGATACTTGAGGTGACATTGGAGTATCTAGGTGACATTAGGGTTTTGGTTGATGTGTGTCTTAAGGTGTTATTCTAGTACGGACTCTAGGGCTGTTTGTGACACTTATAGGAATAGCCCAACAGATTGATTGGAAAGAATAACTTTGAGGTTGTTTCATACCCTACCATAATCTCTTCGTTTGTTCTCCGCTATTAGTGACTTTGGAGTGACTCTTTGTTGCATGTTGAGGGATAGTTATATGATCCAATTATGTTATTGTTGTTGAAAGGACATGCACTAGTGAAAGTATGAACCCTAGGCCTTATTTCCTAGCATTGCAATACCGTTTACGCTCACTTTTATTATTAGTTACCTTGCTGTTTTTATATTTTCAGATCACAAAAACTATTATCTACTATCCATATACCACTTGTATCACCATCTCTTCGCCGAACTAGTGCACCTATACAATTTACCATTGTATTGGGTGTGTTGGGGACACAAGAGACTCTTTGTTATTTGGTTGCAGGCTTTCTTGAGAGAGACCATCTTCATCCTACGCCTCCTACGGATTGATAAACCTTAGGTCATCCACTTGAGGGAAATTTGCTACTGTCCTACAAACCTCTGCACTTGGAGGCCCAACAACGTCTACAAGAAGAAGGTTGTGTAGTAGACATCAAGCTCTTTTCTGGCGCCGTTGCCGGGGAGGTGAGTGCTTGAAGGTATATCTTTAGATCTTGCAATCGAGTCTTTTAGTTTCTTGTTTTATCACTAGTTTAGTTTATAAAACAAAATTACAAAAAATGGAATTAAGGTTACCTCATATGCTTCATCTTTTTAATGTCTTTCGTGAGAATAGGGATTCCGATAATTGTGCTCAAGTGCTAGAAGAAGAAATCTATAAAATGTTTGGCACTAAATATTTGAATGATGAGCATGATTGCAATGTTGTTAGTATGAATTCCTTGAATATCCATGATGCTAATGATATGCAAAGCCACAAGCTTGGGGAAGCTATGTTTGATGAAGATGATATTTTTTGTCCCCCAAGTTTTGATGAGCAAATTTATTATGATGAAAGCATGCCTCCTATCTATGATGATTATTGTGATGACATGTATGCTTTAAAGAATAATAATAACAATGAAACTTGTCATCTTGATTCTCATTTTCAATCACATGATAGTTATTTTGTTGAGTTAGCTCCCACCATTATTCATGAGAAGAATTTTGCTAATGTGGAGACTAGTAAATTTTCTATGCTTGTAGATCATGAAAAGAATGCTTTAGGTGCTGGTTATATTGTTGAATTCATTCATGATTCTACTGAAAATTATTATGAGGGAGGAATATATGCTTGTAGGAATTGCAATAATATCAAGTTTCCTCTCTATGTGCTTAAAATTTTGAAGTTATGCTTGTTTTACCTTCCTATTCAAGTTGATTCTTGTTCCCATAAGTTGTTTGATCACAAAATCCCTATGCATAGGAAGTGGGTTAGGCTTAAATGTGCTAGTCATATTCTTCATGATGCTCTCTTTATGTTTTAATTCTTATCTTTTATGTGAGCATCATTGAAATCATCATGCCTAGCTAGGGGCGTTAAACGATAGCGCTTGTTGGGAGGCAACCCAATTTTATTCTTCTTCTTTACTTTTTGATCCTATTTAGTAATAAATAAATCATCTAGCGTCTGTTTAGATGTGGTTTAATTAGTGTTTGTGCCAAGTAGAACCTTTGGGAAGACTTGGGGAAAGTCTTGTTGATCTTGCTGTAAAAACAGAAACTTTAGCGCTCACGAGAATTGCTGCCACTTTTATTTGGAAAGTGCTATTTAGTTAATTATTTTTGCATATGATTAATAGATAAATTACTCAGGTTCAGCAATTTATTTTAGAATTTTATGAGTTACATAAGTATACGTTTGATCCACATTACTACAGACTGTTCTGTTTTTGACAGATTCTGTTTTCGGTGTGTTGTTTGCTTATTTTGATGAATATATGAGTAGTATTGGAGGGTATGAACCATAGATAAGTTGGAATACAGTAGGTTTAACAAAAATATAAATTAAGAATGAGTTCATTATAGTACCTTGAAGTGGTGATTTATTTTCTTATACTAACGGAGCTCACAAGTTTTCTACTTTAAGTTTTGTGTTGTGAAGTTTTCAAGTTTTGGGTAAAGATTCGATGGACTATGGAATGAGGAGTGGAAAGAGCCTAAGCTTGGGGATTCCCAAGGCACCCCAAGGTAATAGTCAAGGACAACCAGGAGCCTAAGCTTGGGGATGCCCCGGATGGCATCTCCTCTTTCGTCTTCGTTCATCGGTAACTTTACTTGGAGCTATATTTTTATTTGCCACATGATATGTGTTTTGCTTGGAGCGTCAATTTATTTTGTTAGTATTTTCTTGCTGTTATTTAGAACAATGTTTTGCATATTTTATTTCAATAAAATTGGCATTGATAGCCTTTACTATGCCTATGTTACAAGTATACATGTTGCTGTTTGAAAACAGAAAGTTTACCGCTGTTGCAATAATTCCCTAGAAAAGTCAGAATGTGATAAAATGTTGAAACCTTTTGAATATTAAGCTCTGATAAATTTACTACAGTGGGAATTTTCTTTCATAATTTTTAGATCTAGGTAAGTATGGATGTTGCAAAATTCTTTATAGACTATCCTGTTTAGGCAGATTGCTGTTATGTTTGCATTGTTTGAATATGTTTGCTTCTTTAATGATTCTATTTGAGGATAGGAATATTAAATATGCAGAGGAATTTAGTATGCAATGTTGAATAATAATTTTAGTGATTTGCTACAGTAGAGTATGATAAGGTTTTTGCAATGGTTTATACTAACTTATCTCACTAGTCCTTGTTGAGTTTTGTGTGGATGAAGCTTTTGAGATTTAGGGAGACCGTGATATGAGAGGAATTAAGGAGACACAAAATCTCAAGCTTGGGGATGCCCAAGGCATCCCAAGATAATATTTCAAGAAGTCTCAAGCATCTAAGCTTGGGGATGCCCCGGTTGGCGTCTCTTTCTTCTTCAACAACTATCGGTTAGTATCGGTTGATCCTAAGTTTTTGCTTCTTCACATGATGTTTGCTATTCTTAGATGTCATTTTATTTTGCTTTGCTTGCTGTTTGAATAAAATACCAAGATCTGAAAGTATTAAATGCTAGAGGGTCTTCACATAGTTGCATAATTATTCAACTACTCATTGATCTTCACTTATATCTTTCGGAGTAGTTTGTCTTTGCTCTAGTGCTTCACTTATATCTTTTAGAGCATTGTGGTAGTTTTATTTTGAAGAAATAGATGAACTCTCATGCATCACTTATATTATTTTGAGAGTCCTAAACAGCATGGTAGTTTGCTTAAAATCCTAATATGCTAGGTATACAAGATTAATAATAAAACTTTCTTATGAGTGTGTTGAATACTAAGAGAAGTTTGATGCTTGATGATTGTTTTGAGATATGGAGGTAATAATATCAAAGTTGTGCTAGTTGAGTAGTTGTGAAATTGAGAAATACTTGTGTTGAAGTTTGCAAGTCCCATAGCATGCACGTATGGTAAACATTGTGTAACAAATTTGAAACATGAGGTGTTATTTGATTGTCCTCCTTATGAGTGGTGGTCGGGGACGAGCGATGGTCTTTTCCTACCAATCTATCCCCTAGGCGCACGTGCATACTGCCGAGGTTTTTGATGACTTGTAGATTTTTGCAATAAGTATGTGAGTTCTTTATGACTAATGTTGAGTCCATGGATTATACACACTCTCACCCTTCCATCCTTGCTAGCCTCTTCGGTACCGTGCATTGACCTTTCTCACATTGAGAGTTGGCGCAAACTTCGCCGGTGCATCCAAACCCCGTGATATGATACGCTCGGTCACACATAAACCTCTTATATCTTCCTCAAAACAGCCACCATACCTACCTATTATGGCATTTCCATAGCCATTGCAAGATATGTTGCCATGCAACTTTCCATCATTCTGTTCATCATGACACATTCATCATTGTCATATTGCTTAGCATGATCATGTAGTTGACATAGTATTTGTGGCAAAGCCACCATTCATAATTCTTTCATACATGTCACTCTTGATTCATTACATATCCTGGTACACAGCCGGAGGCATTCATATAGAGTCATCTTTGTTCTAGTATCGAGTTGTAATCATTGAGTTGTAAATAAATAGAAGTGTGATGATCATCATTATTAGAGCATTGTCCCAAGTGAGGAATAAAAAAAGAGAAAGGCCATAAAAAGAGAGAAGGCCCAATAAAAAGAGAAAGGCCATAAAAAAGGAAAGGCCCAAAAATTAAGAGAAAAAGAGAGACGGGACAATGTTACTATCCTTTTACCACACTTGTGCTTCAAAGTAGCACCATGATCTTCATAGTAGAGAGTCTCTCATGTTATCACTTTCATATACTAGTGGGAATTTTTCATTATAGAACTTGGCTTGTATATTCCAACAATGGGCCTCCTCAAGTGCCCTAGGTCTTCGTGAGCAAGCAATTTGGATGCACACCCACTAGTTTCTTGTGTTGAGCTTTCATACATTTATAGCTCTAGTGCATCCGTTGCATGGCAATCCCTACTCCTTGCAATCTCCAACGTATCTATAATTTTTGATTGCTCCATGCTATGTTATCTACTGTTTTGGGCAATATTGGGCTTTATTATCCACTTTTATATTATTTTTGGGACTAACCTATTAACCGGAGGCCCAGCCCAGAATTGCTGTTTTTTTGCCTATTTCAGTGTTTCGAAGAAAAGGAATATCAAACGGAGTCGAAATGGAACGAAATCAACTGGAGAAGTTATTTTTGGAAGGAAAGCTACCGGATGGACTTGGACCCCACGTCAGGAGCCAAGGGAGGTGCTCACGAGGGTGGGGGCCCACCTAGGGTGCGCCCCCTGCCTCGTGGGGCCCCCGAATCTCCACCGACGTACTTCCTGCACCCATATATACTCACGTACCCTAAAACTTCCAGAACACACAATAGACCGGGAGTTCCACCGCTAGAAGCCTCCATAGCCACCGAAAACCAATCTAGACCCGTTCCGGCACCCTGCCGGAGGGGGAATCCTTCTCCGGTGGCCATCTTCATCATCCCGGTGCTCTCCATGACGAGGAGGGAGTAGTTCTCCCTCGGGGCTGAGGGTATGTACCAGTAGCTATGTGTTTGATCTCTCTCTCTCTCTCTCGTGTTCTTGAGGTGATACGATCTTGATGTATCGCGAGCTTTGCTATTATATTTGGATCCTATGATGTTTCTTCCCCCATCTACTCTCTTGTAATGAATTGAGTTTCCCCTTTGAAGTTATCTTATCGGATTGAGTCTTTAAAGATTTGAGAACACTTAATGTATGTCTTGCCGTGCGTATCTGTGGTGACAATGGGATAACACGTGATTCACTTGATGTATGTTTTGGTGATCAACTTGCGGGTTCCGCCCATGAACCTATGCATAGGGGTTGGCACACGTTTTCGTCGTGATTCTCCGGTAGAAACTTTGGGGCACTCTTTGAGGTTCTATGTGTTGGTTGAATAGATGAATCTGAGATTGTGTGACACATATCGTATAATCATACCCACGGATACTTGAGGTGACATTGGAGTATCTAGGTGACATTAGGGTTTTGGTTGATGTGTGTCTTAAGGTGTTATTCTAGTACGAACTCTAGGGCTGTTTGTGACACTTATAGGAATAGCCCAACGGATTGATTGGAAAGAATAACTTTGAGGTGGTTTCGTACCCTACCATAATCTCTTCGTTCGTTCTCCGCTATTAGTGACTTTGGAGTGACTCTTTGTTGCATGTTGAGGGATAGTTATATGATCCAATTATGTTATTATTGTTGAGAGGACTTGCACTAGTGAAAGTATGAACCCTAGGCCTTATTTCCTAGCATTGCAATACCGTTTATGCTCACTTTTATCATTAGTTACCTTGCTGTTTTTATATTTTCATATTACAAAAACTATTATCTACTATCCATATACCACTTGTATCACCATCTCTTCGCCGAACTAGTGCACCTATACAATTTACCATTGTATTGGGTGTGTTGGGGACACAAGAGACTCTTTGTTATTTGGTTGCAGGCTTTCTTGAGAGAGACCATCTTCATCCTACGCCTCCTATAGATTGATAAACCTTAGGTCATCCACTTGAGGGAAATTTGCTACTGTCCTACAAACCTCTGCACTTGGAGGCCCAACAACGTCTACAAGAAGAAGGTTGTGTAGTAGACATCAACCCCCAGGTGCTGCCTTGGCCCATTGGGTGTCTTCTGGTCCATAAAAAATCTCCATAAAGTTTCGTTGCATTTGGACTCCGTTTGGTATTGATTTCCTGCGATGTAAATTAAAAAACATGTAGAAAACGACAACTGGCACTTGGCACTATGTCAATAGGTTAGTACCAAAAATGATATAAAATGACTATAAAATGATTATAAAACATCCAAGATTGATAAATATAATAGCATGGAACAATAAAAAAATTATAGATACGTTGGAGACGTATCTGCATCCCCAAGCTTAACTCCTGCTCGTCCTCGAGTAGGTAAGTGATAAAAAAGAATTTTTGATGTGGAAAGCTGCCTAACATGTCATCTAATATTTATTTTCTTTATAGCATGGACATTTGGACATTTATATTGTTCAAAACAATAGTCTAGTTTTGACATGACAACTTAAATACTCAAGCATATCAACAAGCAACCATGTCTTTCAAAATATCAACGCTAAAATAAGCTATCCCTAGCCCATCATGCTTAATCATTGATCCATTCATGAAACACACTCGCATATTAACTACACCCAATGCTCAAGTAATATCATAGTGCCTCCTAGTTGGTGCTTTTATAAGAGAAGATGGAGACTTAAATTCAAAATAAAAATTGCATAAAGTAAAAGAAAGGCCCTTCGTGGAGGGAAGTAGGGATTTGTAGAGGTGCCAGAGCTCAAAGTAAAAAACTTAGAGATAAAAACATTTTGGGAGGTGTGTCCTTCCCACCAACAAAAACGACTTAGAGTTCCCAACACTTTCCATGCTAGATATATCATAGGTGGTTCCCAAACAAAAATTAAAGTTTATTCCTTTTTCCACCATACTTTCACTTTCCATGGCTAACCGTATCCACGGGTGCCTTCAATACCAAAACTTCCCAAGGAATTTATTATTTGACAACATAAAGTAAATTCATTTTTCATTTCGGCACTAGGCATCCCTAATACCTTTGCCTTACTCTCGTGCAATGACAAGTGAATAAACACTCATCGTGAGAATAACACATCTAGCATCGAAAATATTAGCCACCCCTCACCGCCTCACGAGCGGTACGAACACACAAATGAGAAGTTTATTTTGAAAATTAGAGATGGCACATACAAATTTGCTTAGAACGGCAAAAGAATACCACATATAGGTAGGTATAGTGGACTCATGTGGCAAAACTGGTTTAAAGGTTTTTGGATGCACAAGTAGTGATCATACTTAGTGCAAAATGAAGACTAGCAAAAGATTGAGAAGCGACCAACGAAGAAAAGAATAATCTCATAAGCGAGCATTAAGCATAATTAACACCGAATAATGCACCACAAGTAGGATATAATTTCATTGCATAATTATTGACTTTCGTGCTTGCATAGGGAATCACAAACCTTAACACCAATATTCCTACTAAAGCATAATTACTCATCAAGATGAATCCCATATCACATCATCATATCTCAAAACTATTACTAAGAATCAAATTTATTTTGTCCAATGATCTTCATGAAAGTTTTTATAATATCCTTCTTGGATATCTATCATTTCAGACTAATTTTCATATGTTGCTTTTGATAAGCTCAAACAAATATAAGTGAAGATCATGAGCATAATAGTTCTTTCTCTCAAATTAATTTAAGTGAAGCAAGAGAGAATTTCTTGAAAATTTTACTAACTCTCAAATAAATCTAAGTGAAGCAAGAGAGAATTTCTTCAAAAATACTAAAGCACACCATGCTCAAAAATATATAAGTGAAGCACTAGAGCAAGTCCATAGCTCATAAAAATTTAAGTGAAGCATAGAGAGCAATTCTAACAAGTCATGACATAATTTTGGCTCTCTCAAATAGGTGTATCCAGCAAGGAATCAAGACTTAAAACACAAAATAAAACAAGCAAATAATCATATCATACAAGACGCTCCAAGCAAAACACATAGTATGTGACGAATAAAAATATATCTTCGAGTAAAATACCGATGGTCATTAGAAGAAAGGGGGATGCTACTCGGGGGCATCCCCAAGCTTAGTTGCTTGCTCTCTTTTGGATAATAGCTTGGGATGCCAGGTCATCCCCAAGCTTAGGCTCTTCTTACTCGTTATTCCTTCATCCATCATAAGATAACCCAAAACTTGAAAACTTCAATCACACAAAACTCAACAAAACCTTCGTGAGATCCGTTAGTATAAGATAACAAATGACTACTATAAGTGCTGTAGAAAACCAATTCATATTTTGTTCTTGCATTATATCTACTCTATTCCAACTTTTCTATGGCAAAAACTCATCAAATAAAACCATAGAGCCATCAAAACAAGCACATAACGCAAAGAAGACAGAATCGGTTATAAACAGAACAGTTTGTAGCAATCTGGATATTTCGAATACTTATGTAACTACAAAAATTCTGAAAACTTAGGAAGACCTGAGAAATTTGTATATTAATCTACTTCAAAAGGAATGGGTATTTTATTGCTCTCTGATTAAAAATGAAAATTAGTTTCGCAAGCGCAAAAGTTTCTGTTTTTTCAGCAAGATCCAACAACTATCACCCAAGAAGATCCTAAAGGCTTTACTTGGCGCACACACTAATTAAAACACAAAAAACACAATCATAACAGTAGAATAATTATGCTAACACTCAAGAATAGAAAGCAAAAAGCAAAAATAAATTTTATTCATTGGGTTGCCTCCCAACAAGCGCTATTGTTTTACACCCTTAGCTAGGCAGAAAGCAAGGATCTAAGTTTTGTCATCTTTGTTTAACTCTTAAATCAAACACTTAAAATTCTTCAAATATTTAGCATAAAGATTTTCAATGACAATAATCCTAGGAACAATTTTAAAGAATTCATTTTTGCCAAAGGGATCTGTTATAACTTCAACAAAATCCGGGTGAATGCTAATCATCTTGATATCCTCTTTACTATTACTAGAAGTTGCACCCTTGCTCTTAGTAACTTGAGTAGTCTTGACAATCTTTATAGGAGTTTTTCAATAGTTTTAGGGGAAGCAAAAGCCGTGCTCAAATTACTAAAGATTTCTTCTAATTTATCAATCCGAGACGGACTTTCTTCAATTCTGTCATGAATTACGGTTCCCTTTTCTTTTAATAACTTAAAAACTTCTCTTGCTTTTTACCCAATCCGAGTAGCAAAATTATGCATCTTTTTATCCAAGTTTTCAATATGTTCTTTAGTAAGCATTTTATTTTCAATAGCATCTAATCTTTCCATGACATGCTCAAGAGTCAAAGTTGTTTCATCAAGAGAGGGACACTTTAAGAAATTTCCACCGGTAATCGTATCAAGGACGAATCTATACCAAGTTGAGATGCCCACATAAAAGCAATGAAGAAGAATAACGGTAGATTGCTTACGAATAGATCTATTATGAGCATTGCAAATTCTATACCAAGCATCTTTTAAATTTTCTCCTCCCCTTTGTTTAAAATTAAGAACTTCGTTCTCGGGAGTGCAAGCAATAGAGGAAGAACTATCGATGATGATAATAAAAGCAAACAAGATTGCACTCAAAAATAGATCCGGCAAGAAAACGGCGAAAGGAAAAGAGGGGCGAATAAAAACGGCAATTTTTTTTAAGTGGGGGAGTGAAGGAAATATCCCCTAGAGGCAATAATAAAGTTATTATTTATTTCCTTATATCATGATAAATGTTTATTATGCATGCTAGAATTGTATTAACCAGAAACATAATACATGTGTGAATACATAGACAAACAAAGTGTCACTAGTATGCCTCTACTTGACTAGCTCGTTGATCAAAGATGGTTATGTTTCCTAGCCATAGACATGAGTTGTCATTTGATTAACGGGATCACATCATTAGGAGAATGATGTGATTGACTTGACCCATTCCGTTAGCTTAGCACTTGATCATTTAGTATGTTGCTATTGCTTTCTTCATGACTTATACATGTTCCTATGAGTATGAGATTATGCAACTCCCGTTTACCGGCGGAACACTTTGTGTGCTACCAAACATCACAACATAACTGGATGATTATAAAGGTGATCTACAGGTGTCTCCGAAGGTACTTGTTGAGTTAGCGTATTTCGAGATTAGGATTTGTCACTCTGATTGTTGGAGAGGTATCTCTAGGCCCACTCGGTAATGCACATCACAATAAGCCTTGCAAGCATTGTAACTAATGAGTTAGTTGCAGGATGATGTATTACGGAATGAGTAAAGAGACTTGCCGGTAACGAGATTGAACTAGGTATTGAGATACCGACGATCGAATCTCGGGAAAGTAACATACCGATGACAAAGGGAACAACGTATGTTGTTATGCGGTTCGACTGATAAAGATCCTCGTATAATATGTAGGAGCCAATATGAGCATCCAGGTTCCACTATTGGTTATTGACCGGAGACGTGTCTCGGTCATGTCTACATAGTTCTCGAACCCATAGGGTCCGCACGCTTAATGTTCGGTGACGATCGATATTATGAGTTTTTGTGTTTTGATGTACCGAAGGTAGTTCGGAGTCCCGGATATGATCACAGACATGACGAGGAGTCTCGAAATGGTCGAGACGTAAAGATCGATATATTGGACGACTATATTCAGACACCTGAAGTGTTTCTGAGTGGTTTCGGATAAAAACTGGAGTACCAGGGGGTTACCGAAACCCCCCGGGGAGTTAATTGGGCCTCATGGGCCTTAGTTGGAGAAGAGGAGGGGCGGCCAGGGCAGCCGCGCCCCCTCCCCCTCTAGTCCTAATTGGACAAGGAGGGGGGGCGCCCCCATTTTTCCTTCTCCTTTCTCTCTCCCTTCCTGCCCTCTCCTGCTCCAACAAGGAAAAGGAGGAGTCCTACTCCCGGTGGGAGTAGGACTCCTTCCCTGGCGCGCCCTCCTCCTGGCCAGCCGCCCCCCCCTTGCTCCTTTATATACGGGGGCAGGGGGCACCCTAGAACACACAAGTTGATCTATTGATCAATTCCAGCCGTGTGCGGTGCCCCCTCCACCATATTCCACCTCGGTTATATCGTAGCGGTGCTTAGACGAAGCCCTACGTCGGTAGAAACATCATCACCGTCACCACGCCGTCGTGCTGACGTAAGTTGATACGTCTCCAACATATCTATAATTTTTGATTGCTCCATGCTATATTATCTACTGTTTTGGATGTGTATGGGCTTTATTATACACTTTTATATCATTTTTGGGACTAACCTATTAACCCAGAGCCCAGTGCCAGTTTCTGTTTTTACCTTGTTTTAGGGTTTCAAAGAAAAGGAAAATCAAACGGAGTCCAATTGACCTGAAACTTCACGGAACTCATTTTTGGATCAGACGAAGCCCAGAAGACTTGGAGTGCACGTCAGGGGACCTTCAAGGAGGCCACGAGGTAGGGGCGCGTCCACCCCCCTAGGGCGCGCCCTCCACCCTCGTGGCCCCCCTGACATACTTCTTCCGCCTATATATATCTCCATATACCCTAAAACGATCGGGGACCACAATAGATCAGGAGTTCCGCCGCCATAAGCCTCCGTAGCCACCGAAAACCAATCTAAACACGTTCCGGCACCCTGCCGGAGGGGGTAATCCCTCTCCGGTGGCCATCTTCATCATCCCGGTGCTCTCCATGACGAGGAGGGAGTAGTTCTCCCTCGGGGCTGAGGGTATGTACCAGTAGCTATGTGTTTGATCTCTCTCTCTCTCTCTCGTGTTCTTGAGGTGATACGATCTTGATGTATCGCGAGCTTTGCTATTATAGTTGGATCTTATGTTTCTCCTCCCCCTCTACTCTCTTGTAATAGATTGAGTTTCCCCTTTGAAGTTATCTTATCGGATTGATTCTTTAAAGACTTGAGAACACTTGATGTATGTCTTGCCGTGGATATCTGTGATGACAATGGGATATCACATGATTCACTTGATGTATGTTTTGGTGATCAACTTGCGGGTTCTGCCCATGAACCTATGCATAGGGGTTGGCACATGTTTTCGTTGTGATTCTCCGGTAAAACTTTGGGGCACTCTTTGAGGTTCTATGTCTCGGTTGAATAGATGAATCTGAGATTGTGTGATGCATATCATATAATCATACCCACGGATACTTGAGGTGACATTGGAGTATCTAGGTGACATTAGGGTTTTGGTTGATTTGTTTCTTAAGTTGTTATTCTAGTACGAACTCTAGGGCTGTTTGTGACACTTACAGGAGTAGCCCAACAGATTGATTGGAAAGAATAACTTTGAGGTGGTTTCGTACCCTACCATAATCTCTTCGTTCGTTCTCTGCTATTAGTGACTTTGGAGTGACTCTTTGTTGCATGTTGAGGGATAGTTATGTGATCCAATTATGATATTATTGTTGAGGGAACTTACACTAGCGAAAGTATGAACCCTAGGCCTTGTTTCAATGCATTGCAATACCGTGTACGCTCACTTTTATCATTCGTTACCTTGCTGTTTTTATATTTTCAGATTACAAAAACTATTATCTACTATCCATATTGCACTTGTATCACCATCTCTTCGCCGAACTAGTGCACCTATACAATTTACCATTGTATTGGGTGTGTTGGGGACACAAGAGACTCTTTGTTATTTGGTTGTAGGGTTGCTTGAGAGAGACCATCTTCATCCTACGCCTCCTACGGATTAATAAACCTTAGGTTATCCACTCGAGGGAAATTTGCTATTGTCCTACAAACCTCTGCACTTGGAGGCCCAACAACGTCTACAAGAAGAAGGTTGTGTAGTAGACATCAAGCTATTTTCTGGCGCCGTTGCCGGGGAGGTTAGCGCTTGAAGGTATATCTTTAGATCTTGCAATCGATTCTTTTAGTTTCTTGTTTTATCACTAGTTTAGTTTATAAAAGAAAACTATAAAAAATGGAATTGAGTTTACCTCATACACTTCATCTTTTTAATATCTTTTGTGAGTATGATGGAAAGGAAAATTGTGCCAAAGTGTTAGAAGAAGAATGCATTAAAATGTTTGGCACTAAATATTTGAATGATGAGCATGATTGCAATGTTGTTAGTAGGAATTCGTTGAATATCCATGATGCTAATGATATGCAAAGCCACAAGCTTGGGGAAGCTATGTTTGATGAAGATGAAATTTTTTGCCCCCCAAGTTGTGATGAGAAAATTTATTATGATGAAAGCATGCCTCCTATCTATGATGATTATTGTGATGACACGTATGCTTTAAATAATGATGATAAGCATGAAACTTGTCATCTTGATCTTAATTTTCAATCACATGATAGTTATTTTGTTGAGTTTGCTCCCACTATTATTCATGAGAAGAATTTTGCTTGTGTGGAGAGTAGTAAATTTTCTATGCTTGTAGATCATGAAAAGAATGCTTTAGGTTCTGGTTATATTGTTGAGTTCATTCATGATGCTACTGAAAATTATTATGAGGGAGGAATATATGCTTGTAGGAATTGCAATAATATCAAGTTTCCTCTCTATGTGCTTAAAGTTTTGAAGTTATACATGTTTTCCTTTCCTATGCAAGTTGTTTCTTGTTCCCATAAGTTGTTTGCTCACAAAATCCCTATGCATAGGAAGTATGTTAGACTTAAATGTGCTATTCATATTCTTCATGATGCTCTCTTTATGTTTCAATTCTTATCTTTTATGTGAGCATCATTGAAATCATCATGCCTAGCTAGGGGCATTAAATGATAGCGCTTGTTGGGAGGCAACCCAACTTTATTTTTGTTCCTTGCTTTTTGCTCCTGTTTAGTAATAAATAATTCATCTAGACTCTGTTTATATGTGGTTTTATGTCTTTAATTAGTGTTTGTGCCAAGTAGAACCTTTGGGAAGACTTGGGGAAAGTCTTGTTGATCATGCTGTAAAAAACAGAAACTTTAGCGCTCACGAGAATTGCTGCCATTTTTTGTTGGAGAGTGCTATTTAGTTAATTATTTTTTAAGATGATTAATAGATAAATTCCTCAGGTCCATCAATTTATTTTAGAATTTTTGGGGTTCCAGAAGTTTGCGTTAGTTACAGATTACTACAGACTGTTCTGTTTTTGACAGATTCTGTTTTTCGTGTGCTGTTTTCTTATTTTGATGAATCTATGGCTAGTAAAAGAGTTTATAATCCATATAGAAGTTGGAATACAGTATGTTTAACACCAATATAAATAAATAATGAGTTCATTACAGTACCTTGAAGTAGTGTTTTGTTTTCTTTCGCTAACGGAGCTTACGAGTTTTCTCTTAAGTTTTGTGTTGTGAAGTTTTCAAGTTTTGGGTAAAGATTCGATGGACTATGGAACAAGGAGTGGCAAGAGCCTAAGCTTGGGGATGGCCAAGGCACCCCAAGGTAATATTCAAGTACAACCAAGAGCCTAAGCTTGGGGATGCCCCGGTTGGCATCCCACCTTTCTTCTTCAACAACTATCGGTTAGTATCGGTTGATCCTAAGTTTTGGCTTCTTCACATGATGTTTGTTTTGCTTGGAGCGTCAATTTATTTTGTTTTGCTTGCTGTTTGAATAAAGTATCAAGATCTGAAAATCTTAAATGTTAGAGAGTCTTCACATAGTTGCATAATTATTTGACTACTCATTGATCTTCACTTATATCTTTCGGAGTAGTTTGTCGTTTGCTCTAGTGCTTCACTTATATCTTTTTAGGGCACGGTGGTGGTATTATAGAAATAGATGAACTCTCATGCTTCACTTATACCATTTTCAGAGTTTTAAATAGCATGGTAATTTCCTTAAATAATCCTAATATGCTAGGCATCCAAGAATAGTAAAAACTTTCATATAGAATATTGAATACTAAGAGAAGTTTTATGCTTGATGATTGTTTTGAGATATGGAGGTAATAATATCAAAGTCGTGCTAGTTGAGTAGTTGTGAATTTGAGAAATGCTTGTGTTGAAGTTTGCATGTCCCGTATCATGCACGTATGGTAAACGTTATGCAACAAATTTGAAACATGAGGTGTTATTTGATTGTCTTCCTTATGAGTGGCGGTCGGGGACGAGCGATGGTCTTTTCCTACCAATATATTCCCCTAGGAGCATGCGCGTAGTGCCAAGGTTTTTGATGACTTGTAGATTTTCGCAATAAGTATGTGAGTTCTTTATGACTAATGTTGAGTCCATGGATTATACGCACTCTCACCCTTCCATCCTTGCTAGCCTCTTCGGTACCGTGCATTGCCCTTTCTCACATTGAGAGTTGGCGCAAACTTCGCCGGTGCATCCAAACCCCGTGATATGATACGCTCTATCACACATAAACCTCCTTATATCTTCCTCAAAACAGCCATCATACCTACCTATTATGGAATTTCCATAGCCATTTCGAGATATATTGCCATGCAACTTTCCACCATTATGTTCATCATGACACATTCATCATTGTCATATTGCTTAGCATGATCATGTAGTTGACATAGTATTTGTGGCAAAGCCACCGTTCATAATTCTTTCATACATGTCACTCTTGGTTCATTGCATAACCCGGTACACCGCCGGAGGCATTCATATAGAGTCTTATCTTGTTCTAAGTATCGAGTTGTAATTCTTGAGTTGTAAGTAAATAGAAGTGTGATGATCATCATTTTCTAGAGCATTGTCCCAAGTGAGGAATAAAAAAACGAGAAAGGCCATAAAAAAGGAGAAGAACCAAAAAAGAGAGAAAGGCCATAAAGAAGGAAAAGGCCCAAATAAAAAAATGAAAAAATAAAAAAAATGAGAGAAAAAGAGAGAAGGGACAATGCTACTATCCTTTGCCACACTTGTGCTTCAAAGTAGCACCATAATATTCATGATAGAGATTCTCTTGTTTTGTCCCTTTCATATACTAGTGGGAATTTTTCATTATAGAACTTGGCCTGTATATTCCAACAATGGGCCTCCTCAAGTGCCATAGGTCTTCGTGAGCAAGCAAGTTGGATGCACACCCACTTAGTTTCTTTTGTGAGCTTTCATACATTTATAGCTCTAGTGCATCTGTGGCATGGCAATGCCTACTCCTTACATTAACATCAATCAATGGGCATCTCCATAGCTCATTGATTAGCCTCGTTGATGTGAGACTCTCCCCCTTTTGTCTTCTTCACATAACCCCCTCATTATTCTATTCCACCCATAGTGCTATATCCATGGCTCGCGCTCATGTATTGCGTGAAAGTTTATAGGTTTGAGATTACTAAAGTATGAAACAATTGCTTGGCTTGTCATCAGGATTGTGCATGATGAGAGCATTCTTGTGTGATGAAAATGGAGCATGACTAAACTATATGATTTTGTAGGGATAAACTTTCTTTGGCCATGTTATTTTGAGAAGACATGATTGCTTAGTTAGTATGCTTGAAGTATTATTATTTTTATGTCAATATGAACTTTTATCTTGAATCTTTCGGATCTGAATATTCTTGCCACAATTAAGAAGAATTACATTGAAATTATGCCAAGTAGCACTCCGCATCAAAAATTCTGTTTTTATCATTTACCTACTCGAGGACGAGCAGGAATTAAGCTTGGGGATGCTGATACGTCTCCAATGTATCTATAATTTTTGATTGCTCCTTGCTATATTATCTACTGTTTTGGATGTTTATGGGCTTTATTATACACTTTTATATCATTTTTGGGACTAACCTATTAACCCAGAGCCCAGTGCCAGTTTCTGTTTTTACCTTGTTTTAGGGTTTCGAAGAAAAGGAAAATCAAACGGAGTCCAATTGACCTGAAACTTCAGAGAACTCATTTTTGGATCAGAAGAAGCCCAGAAGACTTGGAGTGCACGTCAGGGGACCTTCGAGGAGACCACGAGGTAGGGGGGCGCGCCCACCCCCCTAGGGCGCGCCCTCCACCCACGTGGGCCCCTCGTGGCCCCTGTGACGTACTTCTTCCGCCTATATATCTCGATATACCCTAAAACGATCGGGGAGCACAATAGATCGGGAGTTCCGCCGCCAGAAGCCTCCGTAGCCACCGAAAACCAATCTAGACACGTTCCGGCACCCTGCCGGAGGGGGCAATCCCTCTCCGGTGGCCATCTTCATCATCCCGGTGCTCTCCATGACAAGGAGGGAGTAGTTCTCCCTCGGGGATGAGGGTATGTACCAGTAGCTATGTGTTTGATCTCTCTCTCTCTCATGTTCTTGAGGTGATACGATCTTGATGTATCGCGAGCTTTG
Organism: Triticum urartu; assembly: GCF_056163025.1. Lineage (NCBI taxonomy): Eukaryota > Viridiplantae > Streptophyta > Magnoliopsida > Poales > Poaceae > Triticum > Triticum urartu. Next base: position 526,543,465 of record NC_141876.1, read on the forward strand.
CTATTATAGTTGGATCCTATGATGTTTTCTTCCCCCTCTACTCTCTTGTAATGGATTGAGTTTCCCCTTTGAAGTTATCTTATCGGATTGAGTCTTTAAAGATTTGAGAACACTTGATGTATGTCTTGCCGTGCGTATCTGTGGTGACAACGGGATATCACGTGATTCACTTGATGTATGTTTTGGTGATCAACTTGCGGGTTCCGCCCATGAACCTATGCATAGGGGTTGGCACACGTTTTCATCGTGATTCTCCGGTAGAAACTTTGGGGCACTCTTTGAGGTTCTATGTGTTGGTTGAATAGATGAATCTGAGATTGTGTGATGCATATCGTATAATCATACCCACGGATACTTGAGGTGACATTGGAGTATCTAGGTGACATTAGGGTTTTGGTTGATTTGTGTCTTAAGGTGTTATTCTAGTACGAACTCTAGGGCTGTTTGTGACACTTATAGGAATAGCCCAACGGATTGATTGGAAAGAATAACTTTGAGGTGGTTTCGTACCCTACCATAATCTCTTCGTTCGTTCTCCGCTATTAGTGACTTTGGAGTGACTCTTTGTTGCATGTCGAGGGATAGTTATATGATCCAATTATTTTATTATTGTTGAGAGGACTTGCACTAGTGAAAGTATGAACCCTAGGCCTTATTTCCTAGCATTGCAATACCGTTTACGCTCACTTTTATCATTAGTTACCTTGCTGTTTTTATATTTTCATATTACAAAAACTATTATCTACTATCCATATACCACTTGTATCACCATCTCTTCGCCGAACTAGTGCACCTATACAATTTACCATTGTATTGGGTGTGTTGGGGACACAAGAGACTCTTTGTTATTTGGTTGCAGGGTTGCTTGAGAGAGACCGTCTTCATCCTACGCCTCCTATGGATTGATAAACCTTAGGTCATACACTTGAGGGAAATTTGCTACTGTCCTACAAACCTCTGCACTTGGAGGCCCAACAATGTCTACAAGAAGAAGGTTGTGTAGTAGACATCATAACTCTCGTGTGATGCTTTGCTGGATCGAAGCTCGTGGTACGTCATCGAGTTGAACGCGTGCAGAACTCGGAGGTGCCGTGTGTTCTGTACTTGGATTGGTTGGATCGTGAATACGTACAACTACATCAACCACGTTGTGCTAACACTTCCGCTTTCGGTCTATGAGGGTACGTGGACACACTCTCCCCTCTCGTTGATATGCATCACCATGATCCTGTGTGTGCGTAGGAATTTTTTTTGAAATTACTACGTTCCCCAACAGGGAGAGGAGAATGAGGGGCAAATGGCAAATAATGTAAATTGCGAGGAGATGAGATTTGTGATTAGGAGCCTGGTATATGTTGAAGGTCCTCCCCGGCAACGACGCCGGAAATTTCTTTTGATGGCGGCTTGAAGCTATGTCGGTATTTCCTCAAAGAGGAAGGGATGATGCAGCACATCTGCGGTAGGTGTTTCCCTCAGTTATGAAACCAAGGTTATCGAACCAGTAGGAGAACCAAGCAACACAATGTAAACAACTCATGCACACAAATAAAAAATACTCGCAACCCCACGTGTAAAAGGGGTTGTCAATCCCTTTCGGGTAGCGGCGCCCCAAGATAGGCAAACGAACGTGAATAAAATTGTAGTAGATTATTAGATCAAACGCCAAATAAAATAAATAAGAATAAAATGCAGCAAGGTATTTTTGTATTTTTGGTTTAATAGATCTAAAAATAAAAGCAAAGGAAAAGTAGATCGCAAAGGAAAATAATATGAGAAAGAGACCCGAGGGCCGTTGGTTTCACTAGTGGCTTCTCTCGAGAGAAATAACAAATGGTGGCTAAACAAATTACTGTTGGGCAATTGATAGAACTTCAAATAATCATGATGATATCCAGGCAATGATCATTACATAGGCATCACGTCCAAGATTAGTAGACCGACTCCTGCCTGCATCTACTACAATTACTCCACACATCGACCGCTATCCAGCATGCATCTAGTGTATTAAGTTCATGGAGAAACAAAGTAATTCAATAAGAACGATGACATAATGTAGACAAGATCTATCTATGTAGAGATAGACCCCATCGTTTTATCCTTAGTAGCAATGATACATACGTGCCGGTTCCCCTTCTATCACGGGGATCAAGCACCGTAAGATCGAACCCACTACAAAGCACCTCTTCCCATTGCAAGATAAATATATCAAGTTGGCCAAACAAAACCCAAATATCAAAGAAGAATTACGAGGCTATAAGCAATCATGCATATAAGAGATCAAATAAACTCAAATAACTTTCATGGATATAAAAAGATAGATCTGATCATAAACTCAAAGTTCATCCGATCCCAACAAACACCCGCAAAAAGAGTTACATCATATGGATCTCCAAGAGACCATTGTATTAAGAGTCAGATGAGAGAGAGGAAGCCATCTAGCTACTAACTACGGACCCGAAGGTCTACAAAGAACTACTCACGCATCATCGTTGAGGCACCAATGGAAGTGGTGAACCCCTCTGTGATGGTGTCTAGATTGGATCAGGTGGTTCTGGACTCTGCGGCGGCTAGAATTGATTTTCATCGACTCCCCTAGGGTTTCTGGAATATTGGGATATTTATAGAGCAAAGAGGTGGTCGGAGGGGCACCCGAGGTGGGCACAACCCACCAGGGTGCTCCTGGGCCTCCTGATGGGTTGTGCTCCCCTCGGAGCACCCCCCCAGGCGCCGCCTTGGCCCATTGGGTGTCTTCTGGTCCATAAAAAATCTCTGTAAAGTTTCGTTGCATTTGGACTCCGATTGGTATTGATTTCCTACGATGTAAAAACATGTAGAAAACAACTGGCACTATGTTAATAGGTTAGTACCAAAAAATGATATAAAATGACTATAAAATGATTATAAAACATCCAAGATTGATAATATAACAACATGGAACAATCAAAAATTATAGATATGTTGGAGACATATCAGTGGTGTGGGTACAAATTCTTGGTGTTCGGTTTCGTGGTAATCGTATAACTCAAACTGCTAGAGTTTTTCGAATTCAGGGGATGTCAACTAAGCGTTCACCGTGCCGGGTATGGACAAAAGGTAGCGTGTCGGGATGCATAGGCGTTGAACGGGGCCCTGCTGGTGAGAGGAGACAATGGCTCTGAAGAGATCAAATTCAAAAAGGACAGATATCTGACGACAGTTGAGATTGAGGGGCGCGGTGCACCATAGAGGGCGCCACCGAGTTGAGAGGACTTGGGTGCGACAGCAATCCTTGGTCGGGAGAAGTGAGATGATCTTCTCAGGGGTGACATCCGGGAGAACGCTGATGCGGTCCACCGGAGATTCTACCGGTTCCTCAGATCCGGGTGGGGGTGGGGGGGGGGCTCGCCCCGTCTCCCTGCGCTGCCGGGTGTGGGATCTACAACCGGTGTCACCGCTGGCCGGAGCCTCATCTTCTTGGCGCTGGGGCCAGCCGACTCCATTTTAGAGTATGCGGTACTGGATGCAGGCACTCACACTGGTCGCGTAGCGCGGCAAAGTGAGGTGTCAAATAACAGGCCTACAATATACTTACTAGATTATGAAGGTTCACAGGCTAGTTAACATTCACATCAAACTAAGCTTCAGAAGATACGGTATGCATACTAACATTCATAAGAACAAAAGTTCAGCATGTTTATGCATCTCAATGATTCACCATACTATAACCAATACAAAGCTGTGAGAAGGTGTGGAAATAAAGAAAATTGGTCGATGCTTCTCTGAGCAAAGGGCCTCCCATGCTTGTTTCTTCTCAATGTTGTGAGCACTTTGAGCATGTTGGCAACTCCACAGCTAGCTGGTTGCCTCATCTAGCAATTGATGCTGACACATTTGCAACAAACACATGAGGCAATAGAGATGACTCAACATCAGTCCATATTGTGCATTTCCCTTGAAATCATCTTCATTGTCCTAAATCTGAAAAGATAGGAAAACAATAGCTATACTTAAACGTTGTTGCAAAACAGTAGCACATATCAATAGCTCGGCTTGACAAAACACGATCATCTAGACGAAGGGGATACTGACCTGCCTGAGGAAGATTATATATAATTTCATAAGTCCTTAGTTGATTTCCACCTTCGGCTGCATTGCTTGTTTGGTCCTCCACACATGACAGGATCGTTCCGCACTACAATTAGCAAGTCAACGTACGAATAAGCTTATTTCATCTTGCGATGGTCATTGTACCTAGTTACGAATGTAGGAATACCTGGAGCACCATGACGTTAGCTGACAATAGGTAGATGCATCCATATAATTTTGTGCAGTGCTACCAAAATTGAGGTTTGTGTCCCTTCCCGTTATGAGAATTCTTCTTGAAGTTGGTAGAATGTGACAACTTGTTCTTTGCATCAAACTTGCCTTTCCCCTGAGATTTGTTCTTGTTGTTTTGGGGCTTGTTTGGCTAGAAGTTCTTCTCATGTACCATGTGGGCACTAGAAGCTCCCTCAGCGACTCGAGCACGTGTGCCTTTTGCTCTCGCCTTCTCTTCAAAATCAAGAGTGCTAATGAGATCTAAAACAGAAAAATCATGTGTCTTGTTTTTCAGAGAAGTAGCAAAATTGTTCCACGAAGGTGGAAGCTTGGCAATGATGGTCCCAGCAACAAATTTTTCCGGCAACACACACTTAAAGTACTCAAGTTCCTTAGCGAGTGATTGTATCTCATGAGTCTGCTGAACAATAGAGTGCTCATCAGTCATCTTGTAGTCACAGAATTTCTCCATGACATACAACTCGTTGCTAGCGCCCGAGGCCCCAAATGTGGCCTCGAGCGCAGCCCACATGTCTTTGCCGCTGTCAAACGACATATATGAATCCACAATGGGATCGTCAAGAACACTTAGCAGGGCAGCTTTGAAGAGGGTATCCATGTTCTCAAAAGCTTCCTGCTATGTAGGATTAAGATCACCCTCAGGCTTACCCTTAGTGGTGTCATAGCAGTACATGATCTGAAACCAATATACTGCTCTTGTGTGCCACCTTTTATATTGCACCTCCTTAAAGGTAGACGGCTTCAAAAGCAAAGCAAAACCACTCGGAGTAAATTGCCTATAATCAGTTTTGTGGATTGGATTGTTGAATATACGAGCAATTTACTATCATATTTAATCCGAATCAACAGTAAATAGATCATGACGACAATTGCAAAGATCAAAGTAATGATGTAGACTAAACCAGGAGGACAGAATCACATACTGTACAGCGAGAGCAGAACAACTGTGGTTGATGCTGTCACTCATGTAGTTGATGAAGAGGTTACCGAGGTCGGGGAAGAAGGTTGTCATTGAGGAAGTCATCGCTGGCAGCAGTCGCATGAGTGTGCTCCCCAAAAACCTGATCGCCCCTCTCCCATACAGGATCACGAAAGGCGGGGTTCGGAGGACTGCTGTCCCTTCTCGCTGTGCACGCCATAAGGAGGGATGGATAAGAATTGCGTGGCGGCGGTATGATTTGGAACAGTGCAAAACCATATGATATAGCGGCGGCTAGGGTAGAGCCTGTCAGGTCGGTCGTGCGAGTAAGAGCAAGTATAATAGTAGGCCTTTGGCCCAAACCCCACGTCCAAGTCAATAATAGCCCCACTATCCAAAAGAATCAAAAACGACTAAGTAACTAAGGCATCCGTTAATTATTAATTAATGACTTAATAAATTTTCCGACCAACAAAAATATAGACCAAGTGCATAGCTTTTGTCCTTGGACAGGCTCATCCCCGAAGAGCGCGCGTGTAGGTTTCGTATTATCATGCTCATGCAAATGCTAGAATAGATCACATTATAAAGTGGTGCAACTCACACTCACCTAGTAGTATGTGACTAAAATTAAGTCCCACTCACACGGCACTTAGAGCATGGTTAATAGTATAGCCAACATCCGGCTATATGAAGTTGACACATCATCTAGAGCCAACCTAATAGCCTGCTAGTACAATAGTTAGTCCCTTTAGTATAATACTATATCATCAATACATGGGGCATATTTGGTTTATAGCCTAAGGTTGCCATGCCTAACCTTAGTCGTAACACAACATCTTAGGTGTTTGGTTCATTGCGACACTTTTCTAGCAACATGGTCCACATGTCATATGCTCAATCTTTTGCCAAATCTTGCCACTTGTGGTGGTCATTTTGTTAGCCACACTTTTTGTGGCAGCCACACTTTTCCTAAGCTTAGTTGTGGCAAAGTTAGTCACGAACCAAACAGGCCCATGGCGCCACCCTTTGTCTCACAAAGTTTGTTGGAGCTCATGCTACAACCAGCTACAAGTTAACAACCCGCTTCTCTTCTCTCTCCTTCAACTAAGGCTGGTCGTAATGGTAGTATCATAGCTAGTATCATGCATGCCAACTAGGCAATTTTGATGAGGTGTCATATAATTAAATGAAGAAAGAGACGGTTGAGTATCATATCATGATACCGTATCATAATAAATGCTATGCTACTATGTGTCATGCATGGCAATAAATATAGTACTACATGATACTAATACTATATGATACTATGCATTAGGGAGATAGTATCATACACTAGTATCATATGCATGATACTAGTATATGACACTCCCCATTACAAATAGCCTAAGCAGAAATACTATATCTAAATCCTTATAGCCTGCTTATGTCACCTAATTGCAGTACTTGCTCTAAAATTACTCTGCACTGTGAGTAGTCTGAAATGTCGGGCGTGCAGCGGGCGGTGCCCTCGGTCGGCGCGCCACTTCAATGGCAGAAGCAGTGAGAGGTCGCGTCACCTTGACTTGCCATCAGTGTGGAGCGGCAGGCTCAGCTGGCGCCGGGTAGGAAGCGCAAGCGGGAGGGGGGAGGGGTTTTTGGTGGGCTAGGAAGGTGAGAAGCCAAGTTGGGATCGGTCCGGACGGGGAAATATCATGGGCTATGTAGAGGGTGTAGTAAGCAAGCTTCTCATCGTTCTACGAGTTGACAGGACACATCAAATTAGTAGTTTTTTTCAAAATGTACATCAAAGTACTAGTGTAGTAGTCTCCAAAAAGGGCCGACCATGTCCATGGCTACCATCCCATCCCGTGCCCCGTCATCGAGTATGTGCACGATTCATGCGCCATTCAAGAAAAAAACTATGTACGTGCCATTGAAGAAAAAATAAAATAAAAACAAACACGCCACCGCGTCATGCTCGAACGTTGATTCGTCCACGTGTGGTTCCCGACCCTCCACTAAGTTAACAACAACTAAATGCATCAAATTATCACGTGAGCTGCCTCTTCATCCAGAAATGAGCTCCATCGTGTATCCGCGCGCGTGTGTTAGGGAATGAGGCACATAGTACGTGTGTCCGTGTGTGCAATTTTTCTCTTCGTGCACGTACTCCTTTTTTTGTGGGTGATTCATGCACATACTCGGCCTACGTTGGTGACCGTTGGTGAGTCTCACTTATCTCTACATCTCAACATGTACATCTATATCTGCATCTACATCCGCACTACATCTACATCTACCTCTACTATAGTACAACAAGTTTTAAACATGAGCCCAGCCATTTTCTTGCATGACACGACCAGCCCGTATCGCTTCTTGCTCCTTGCCTCTCTCAAAGTGCGCCCGACAAGCGATTTTGCCGTTGATTGAGGTCGGTTCGCTCACACTCGGTTCCACATGTTATAAATCTAAAAAGAATACTCTGATCGGCGGACCATTGAAAGAAGTATATTTTTCACCCTCAAATGTAAGTTGATGGACAAATAACCCCCCAAAGTCAATTTTGGTACGATTTTTACCCTCAAATCTCTAAAACCGGGTATATCACCCCCTTGAGCAGTTTTAGTGTTCACATGTTAGAGTTTCGGCAGATTTGATTGTTGAGTAGGATTTGACTAATTATTTACACTAAAGAAATGGCAACAACACCGTCGGAAGCCGCGGATGTCGTGGGAGATGTACCCAATGGACCCCGACCTTCCCTATGAGGAGAGGAGATCATGCAGGTGCCTTACAAGCTCAAGGGGTCATCGGGCTACCTCGTCGGCTCATCACCCACCTACCTCTGGTCCTCCCAGAGCCTCTATCATTACCGCGCAGCTCACGGTGGCGCTCATCTGCAGGTGGGCACTACTAGCTTGGAGACATAGTTGAGTTAATCGAGCCCTACTTGAAAATCAATTGTGTCCTTGGCCTAAGCTCCGCCACTACTAGAATAAAACTCCTGCAGAGGAGGTCGATGAGAGGCAGCACCGTTCTCCCTACATTGGTCGTTTAATTCATATGATAGAATGTTATAAGATTTTTTTTCCTATGTAATCATGTGTTAATTGGCAATCTAGCATCCACCCAACTTTTTTTCACTTCCTTTGTTTTTCCTGTGTCAAACACGCTGGTGTTTTTTTAGGGGAACACTGTGTTAATGCTATGGGATTCAAGTGGACATGCCACTCCAATCCTTTATTTTTCCTTATGAAGAGAGTACTTGCTGCTGCAAGAGGACTGTGTTCATGATGTGACGCTGCAAGAGCCGCATATATTAATTAACCATGCTCTAAAAAGGTGGACCAACTTTGGCTATACTAGTATACTATTACTATACTCCCTCCGTCCGGTGAAGAGTGTACATCTAGAAATTTTAGGACAAATTATGGAGTTGACTAAAAAATGCATTGAAAAGGTGCAAGCCACTACCTCTCTCCTCTTTAATTACCCACCCTCCAATGAGCTAAGTGCATGTAGAAATTAAGAAGACTATGTGTAGATTGCTATTGGTCTTGATTACCGTGTGATGAGAGAGAAGTATGTTTTCCTACTTTAGAGTGCATTGGGAAGATAGAAGTACACTTTTTTGTGGACAATTTTTGAACCTAGATGTACACTCTTCACCGGACGGAGGGAGTAGGTTAGTAGGTGACCTTGCGCTTGGCTCTTCTCCTCTTCCGGAAGTCAAACAAGAATGATGGTACTACAGTAGTACTTCTAGCAATCTGACACCAAATGAACTGCTGCATGTCCATCGCTTGTAAGCAAAAGTCTCATGCTGCGAGCCACCACGCACGCGTTGGTGAGGGAGAAGGTGTAGTAAGCAAGCTTCTTGTCATTCTGCGAGTTGACGGGACACATCAAAATTATTTAGTACTCTCTCCAAAAAGGGCCGACCATGTCCATGGCTACCACCCCGTGCTCCGTCATTGAGTATGTGCACTATTCACGTGCCATTGAGGAGAAAAAATATTGCGTAGAACTAGGTGCCATCGAAGTTCATGACTCACTTACGCATTGCTTATCTCCATTTTCTTGCATGACACATGCACCCTGATGCTAGATGTCCCACATGTTGGCAAAAGGATGAACAAAGCTCACCTCAAAAAAAGAGTGGAAGAACATAGGGCTTGTTTGGTTCCCAGCCTAAGGTTGCCACACCTAACCTTAGTCATGCCACAACATCTTAGACATGTGTTTGGTTCATTTCCACACTTCTCTAGTTATATGGTCCGCATGTCATAGGCTCATTTTTTTGCCAAATCTTGCCACACTTGTGGTGGCCATAGCCACACTTTTTGTGGCAGCCACACTTTGCCTAAGGTTAGTTGTGGCAAAGGGGTTGTTTGGTTCTAGGCTAGCATTGCCACACTTTGCCACACATTTTTGCCAAGCTTGCCTAAGGTTAGTTTATCAAAATGAGAGCTACAAGTTGGCAAGCATAAGGGAATCCTGCCATATTTTTTGTGTGTATGCCATGTGGGGTCCAAGTGTGGCTTGACTAAGGTGTGGCTTGAACCAAAGACTACGTGGTGTGGCCATGAACCAAACATCCTCATAGATTCTCGACGACCGAGAAGGAGTAAGGAACCTCGCAGTAGAGCGTCGGCACTCATAATATTTTATATTATTCAGCAATATAAAATCAACCAAATCTCTCGTCTAGCTGGTTTGCGTATTTTCCCCTGTTTTTTGCCGCCTGCCCACTTACAGAACCGCCGCGCGACAGCCAATTCCTATCCAAACACCTAGGGAGGCGGTTGAACCGAACAAGTCTAACTTATTTTTAGTGGGTACATTGACGTGGCATAGAAAGGGTGTGATAGCTGACTCTGGCAAAATAATACTACCACTTTGGCATACATGAGCATGGGGCCCACTTGTCAGCGTTCTAGACGGAGGAAGGAACGCAAGACAAAATGGAGCGCAGAAGGGTGCGAATCAATTGGCTCATGTGTGATGACCACTGGAGCAATCCACTCAGATTGTACTACGTTAAAAAATCCGTGGAAACACGATCGGTTATACTATGAGTAGGTGACCGTGCGCTTGGCTCTTCGCCTCTTCCGGAAGTCGAACAATGATGATGGTACTACAGTATAGATACTTTTGACAATCTGACACTGAATGAACTGCTGCATGTCCACCGCCTGTACACTATCGTAAAGCAAAAGCTTCTCCTCATCCTCCGTCATTCAGTGCATGCACGATCCATGTTCCATTGAGAAAATAATGTTGCGTTAGTGCCATCGAATATAATAACTTAATTTATAAAAAACGCGCCACCGCATCATGATCGAACTTTGATTCGTCTGTGCGTGGTTCCCATGAACAACTACGTACTACACTCGCCAAATTATCTGGTGAGCTGCCTCTTCATACAGAAATGAGCTCACCGTGTACCCACGCGTGAGTATTAGGGAAAGAGGCAAAGAGTACCTGCGTTGGTGCCAGCACCTCTTCTCTTCATACTCGTATTCCTTTTTTTCCGGGTGATTCATGCACGTACTCCACCTATGTTCGTAACCATTGGTGAGTTTCTCCTACTATACTTAACTCCATTTTCTTGCATGACACGTGGACCTGGATGCTGGATGTCCCACATGTCGGCAAAACTTAGAAGAATGCTTTCCGATGACCGAGAAGGAGCAAGAAACCTCGCGGTGGAGCATCTGGACTCTTTATTATTCGGCGATATAAAATCTACCCAATCTTCTCCACAGTAGTCCGGAAGAGTTCGAAACACGACAGCCCAGTGTAGTTACATCATACATGGCCAACCCACGCTATCACCATATTTCTTGGCCTCCGTGCGACACCTACCTCTAGTAATCCACCAGCCCGTATCGCTTCTCGCTCCTCGTCTCTCTCGAAGTGCGGCGGGCTGGCGATTTTGCCATCTATTGAGGTCGGTCAACTCATGACATGTTAGCGACATTCCAAGAGCATCCTAAAAAAATTGTTGTGCTCTATTGTTATGCTAAGAAGAGGAAGAACTTTGGCCGACGGACCAAACGAGACAGGCGTGCCGTGTCGTGAGTGGGTCCAGTTTCTTGTTTTGAACTTGTTTGGTGTAGTAGTAACACTTGGTTTTAAATATTAATGCGTAAGATTTTATATAGGGCCTAATGTATTCTTCGAGGTTGCCTTTGACTATTGATAAGATTCTATATAATTTGAAAACCATATTGTCGGTGTCAAAACCGGCGGATCTCGGGTAGGGGGTCCCGAACTGTGCGTCTAAGGCGGATGGTAACAGGAGGCAGGGGACACGATGTTTTACCCAGGTTCGCGCCCTCTTGATGGAGGTAAAACCCTACATCCTGCTTGATTATTCTTGATAATATGAGTAGTACAAGAGTTGATCTACCACGAGATCGGAGAGGCTAAACCCTAGAAGCTAGCCTATGGTATGATTGTATCCCCTTCTACGGACTAAAACCCTCCGGTTTATATAGACATCGGAGGGGGCTAGGGTTACACAAGGTCGGTTACAAAGGTGGAGATATGCATATCCGTATTGCCTAGCTTGCCTTCCACGCCAAGTAGAGTCCCATCCGGACACGGGAAGAAGTCTTCAATCTCGTATCTTCATAGTCCAACAGTCCGGCCAAAGGATATAGTCCGGCTGTCCGGAGACCCCCTAATCCAGGACTCCCTCAGTAGCCCCTGAACCAGGCTTCAATGACAATGAGTCCGGCGCGCAGTGTTGTCTTTGGCATTGCAAGGCGGGTTCCTCCTCCGAATACACCACAGAAGAGTTTGAATACAAGGATAGTGTCCGACTCTGCAAAATAAGTTCCACATACCACCGTAGAGAGAATAATATTTCCACAAATCTAATCTGCTGACACGCTTTGGCAGCATGACATCACGCCATGGCCCGGTAATTATTTGAACTGTTTTTCTTTAACCATCCCCGCACATAACGCAAGGCAGTTTCTAGACACGTCTTGTCAAAGCAGAGATCGTGTTCCCCTTATCACGGGATTCTCATCAATACAAATGTGGGTAACCCAACCGTGCCTTAGGTAAGTCTGGAACGGCCACGAGGAGGACGCCTGATATTCATCCCCTTTATAAAGGGACAAGGCTTTTTCTTTTTTCCCTCCCGCGCTCAATCGAATCCTTCCCCCGCCTCGAGTTCTAACACCCAAAGCCCAGGTCAGGTGCTTCGGACCTTCAATCATGTCCGGATCCAGCCTTCAAGGCCGGTGGATGCCTTCCTCCGTCACGGAGGAGGACATCAAGAAGTTGAGGGAGGCCAGATATCTGATCGCCGAAATTTTGCATAGGCTGCCCGCCCGAGGGCAGGTTGTCCCTACTCCCGAACCCAACGAGAGCATTGTGTTTGTCTCCCACTTCCTTCAAGGACTAGGCCTCGCTCTAGATCCCTTTGTTAGGGGTCTTATGTTCTATTATGGGCTGAATTTTCACGATCTGGCCCCGGATTCCCTTCTTCACATCTCGTCATTTATTATCGTTTGTGAGGCCTTCCTCCGCATTACCCCTCACTTCGGCCTGTGGCTCAAGACCTTCGATGTGAGGCCGAAGATGGTCGAGGGGCAGTACGCAGCATGCGGAGGTGCTCTAATAAGCAAAATTGCTGATGCTCCATGGCCAAAGGGTTCCTTTCCAGAGGTGTCCGGATTGTGGAAACGGGAGTGGTTTTACGTCACAGCTCCCCGAAGTGCCAAGTGGGTAGCTCCCCCACTTTTCGCTCGGGCCCTCCACCACAACTGATGTCATGGATCAGCAGGGGGCTGAGCTGGGGTCCAGCCAAGGACGTGCCAATACTACAGAGCCGTATCCAAGATCTCTTCGAGGGATATTTCAGTCTGGTTATTGTAATGCAAGTTATGCTGGTTCGTCGAGTCCAGCCTTGCAAACGCCGCCCCCCCCCCCCCCCCCCCCGCATGTGGGAATTCAACCCGGAAGGACTGCACACTATTCAGAATTTCCTCGGCATGACGCACGAGGAGATGTACAAATCGTTCTTCGGACCCCAAATAGAGTGTTCGGACACTACCGAGGACGTTGGCCTGAGCTGCAACCGCCCCGCTGCCTAAGTAAGTAATCCCATGGCCGAACATACTATACTTTTATTTATCATGACATCATTATGAAGAATCGCTCTTTGACCAGGACTGGATAACAAAGGCGAAGATGATCCGGTGTTCGGCCCCCCTTCCTGAAGGCTTAGACAATCCGGTGCTGGAAAAGATGCTCGAGCCAGCACCTTGTGTAGTGCCCTCAAAGGAAGATAAAGGGGGGAATAAAGAGGGCAAAAGCGTCTCCGCGAAGGAGGTTAGCAGGGGAGAAGGGACTGAAACTTCCTCCCCCAGGGAAGGAAGAGGACCGCCTTCGAGGACCCGGAGACAATGGTCTCCAAACGGGGGAAGAAATTTTCGCCGGAGGGTCCTGCCTCGGGGGCTACCCTGGCCGCAGTATGCCCTCAAGGGGATCAGCCCTCCACCGAGCTGTAAGTAAAAGGGTACTTAATAATGAAAATATCTCACTTTACTTCTAAGGAAAATAACCTAAGCATTTATCTTGCAGTTCGGATCTTAGCCCTTCTCAGCAGAGCTCGTCTTCAGGAGATCTTCTTCCAGAGATGATGGAGAGCGAAACGCCTCCCCCTGCCACACCGCCTCACGAGGCGGGCGACCCCGAGGTGTCGTCGCGGAGGGTTTCTCCTGATTCGGCAAGGCCAGAAGGTAATCCTATGGCCACCCGAAGTCCTCAGTATCCGGCTCTTGAAGAGAGTAATCAAAAGAGTCTGGCACCGTCTGGTGTGCGGTCGGACGTACTGAGGGATCTGTTAGAGCGAGCGAGTATCTCAGAAGAGCACTGTACGTTGATGGGTACGGTGATTGAAAGGATTTCGTCCACCGAAAGCGGGTTGCATGAAGCTTTTATGAGTCTACTGACGGGTTTTGAGGTACGTGAAATGATGTACATTTTTGACAGTATCGCACATTTTTAGATGTGCCCTGTGTAGATAGTAGCCCCTGAGACTCTGGTTGTCATCGAAAACAGCAGCAAACAGAGGATCATAGTCCCAGGTAATAACCAGACCGCCTGTATGCGCAGGTGGTTGAAGCTCCGGTGGCTAGCCGGACTGATGGGTTTGCCGAACTAAAGCGGCAACTGGATGCGGCAGATGCCGACATCGTGCTTGTTAACAAGCGGCTTGACGAGGCACAGGGTAGGTGATTTTTCTGGTGAATGTCACATAGTAAGAGCAGCATGATGCCAGTATCTTTAATATGTTGTGAATGCAGATGGAGCTGCCACCGTGGAGACCCTTCGGGCGGAGCTTGCCCGAGCTAAGGAGCAAGCAAGGAGTAGTAATGCGGCCGCTTTAAAGGCGGCCGAAGAGTTAAGGGCCGAACAGGCCGCACATTGCGGGAGCAAAGAAAAAATTGCCAAGATGGCCGTGGAGTTGAAAGATGCTGCTGACCGTTACCGGCTTCTTGAAGAAGAAAATTGGGTGAAGGCGATGGACCTGGAGAAGGCCCGGGTCGCTGCCAAGGAAGCCCGCTCCAAAATTAGAGCGAGGAAGCAGGAGCTAAATCAAGCTGCAGATATCGTTTTTGGGAAGCCCTTCTTGTTGCGGACGAAGTTCGGAGGTCCGAAATATGCTCCTCTAGACCGGCTATGGAGTTCTGCGGATGAGTACATGGATTTGGCTGCAAGTGCTGCGGATGCGACCGAGTACTTCAAGGATCAGAAAGGTCCTGAAGTGGAGAAGCTGTTCTGGTCACAGTTTCACGCTCCAGTCCGTCCGCTGTTGCTAAATGAGCAATTGACCGGTTGGGCCGAGCTCCATAGATTATCCGGACTGCCCATGAGGTCCGTTGTGGATCATTTGTGGCCAGGAGGGCCAAGGCCGAATAGCTACTTTAGCTTAGTGCAACAATTCCTTGGCGCTGTGCCACGCATCGATGCTGTAAAGAGGTCGGCGTGCATAGAAGGCTCGCGGATGGCCCTTGCCCGTGTCAAAACATACTGGGCGGAGATGGATGGCACCACTTTTGCGGCACAGGGTTCGGCCATAGGCCGAGTAGCTGCCGAGCACTACTTTGAAGAAGATCTTGAAGGCGCTCGTTCGATAGAGGCTCAGTGCTTGAAGAATATTATGTTTGAGTGACATGTATTCCCATTGTAAAAACAATGTTTTATTGAGTTTATCAAGGTTGTATTTATACTTTTTCCCGAAAGTACTATGATGCCTCCTGTGCAGCCGTTTATGTATATGTGTATATAACCTGAAAGATGGCATTCGTCGGAATGTGTATCAACAAGAGACGGTAAAAAAGGTTTACGCAGGGTCTTAATCTAAAAAGAATCCTTGGAACGGGTCCCTGTTGCACGTCTGCGCTTGTGTCTTCGTTGTGCCGTATCCTGGATGGGTGTAGCACGATGGTCATCTGTAAAAGAGAGGAACTTAGTTGAAAAGTTGTCGTGCAAAAAGGTAGGTTGTACTAAAGAAAATATGCACAGTTCAAGATGAGTAAAGTTGATCCTAATTGCCACTTGTTTACGCATGTTAAGCCCCTTGTATTGTAATAGGGGTATAGCCATCAAACCTGTATCAAATACATATAGCTGCGCCGGACTCGTCTAACCGCGTTCGTGGTCTTAACAACCGGTCAGATGCTTTAGTTGGTGAGGCCGTTTAGTGTGCGGTTGCCAAGGCAGCCGCACAGTCTTCCGCGCGCAAGGAGCGCTCAATATTGCCATTTACTTTAATGATGCCACGCGGACCAGGCATCTTAAGCATGAGAGAAGCGTAATGCGGTATAGCGTTAAAGGGAGCGAGAGCTTCGCGTCCGAGTAGTGCTTGATAACCACTTTGGAATGGAGCGATGTGGAACGTTAAATTTTCGCTGCGGAAGTTATCGGGAAAGCCGAATATAACCTCTAGTAGCAGGGAGCCCATGCAATGGGCCTCTGGGCCTAGCATTACTCCTTTAAAGGTAGTATTGTTGTGGCTAATTTTTGTTGGGTCTATCCCCACTTTGCGGACTGTGTCCTGATATATCAGGTTTAGACTGCTGCCGCCGTCCATCAGGACTTGTGTGAAGTGGTATCCGTCAATTATTGGGTCTAATACCAAGGCAGCCCATCCTGCACGCCGGATACTTGCCGAGTAATCCCGATGGTCGAAGGTGATCGGTTGGGACGACCAGTGGCAGAACTCCGCGGTGATAGGCCCTGGGGCATGTGTCTCTAGGAGTGTCGCTTTGTTTCTCCCCTTTTTCACGTGTAACACGTTTACTGTTTTGACTTCTGGTGGGAATTTCTTCTGTTCCCCAGTGCTTTGCTTGCGAGGCTCGTCCTCGTCTTCGCTTGGTGTATCCCGTCCCTTATGTTTGGTGTTGAGCTTGCCGGACTGCTTGAAGACCCAACATTCTCTATGGGTATGATTTGCAGGTTTATCGGGGGTGCTATGGATCTGACATATTTGGTCCAGAATCTTGTTTAGGCTGGACAGTTCGTCTCTGTTGCCTTTGGAGGGCAGCTTTTGCTGATCTGACCCAGAGCTTCTGAATCCGACGTTTACCGCCGTGCTCTTCGGGCTGTCTTCTTTATTCTGGTGCTTGTTTTTGCTGCGTCGTGATTTCCCGTTTCCGTTCCTGACTTCGGATGTACTTGGGTGGTGCTGCATCGGGCTAACCAGCTGTCCTCGCCCGCGCAAAAGCGGGTCATGAGGCTTGTTAATGCTGCCATTGTTCTCGGCTTTTTTTGGCCGAGGTGTCTGGCAAGCCATTCGTCTCGAACGCTGTGCTTGAAAGCTGCTAAGGCTTCGGCGTCCGGACAGTCGACTATTTGGTTCTTTTTAGTGAGGAACCTGTTCCAAAGCTTTCAGGCTGACTCTCCGGGCTGTTGAGTTATATGACTTAAATCGTCTGCATCCGGTGGTCGGACATAGGTCCCTTGAAAATTTGCCCAAAAGGCTTCTTCGAGCTCTTCCCAACTTCCAATGGAGTTTTCAGGGAGGCTTTTAAGCTAGTGCCGAGTTGGCCCTTTGAGCTTGAGGGGTAAGTACTTGATGGCATGGAGATCGTCTCCTCGAGCCATATGGATATGGAGGATGTAGTCCTCAATCCAGACCCCAGGGTCTGTCGTTCCGTCGTACACCTCTATGTTTACGGGTTTGAATCCCTCTGGAAATTCATGGTCCAGCACCTCATCGGTGAAACATAGGGGGTGTGCGGCACCCCTGTATTTGGGCGTACCGTGGTGTTGGGATGTTTTTTGTGTTGCATTGCATGCTGGAGCACGCTTGCGTGGCCCGTAGATGGATCTGGTTGCGCCGTCCTTTTGATGCGAGCCCTCACGTGGATCGCGTACTGGCTTATGTGCGGCGTCGTTTGCCGCTCTATGTTGGCCACGAGGTCATCTATCCGACCAGATGGCCATTTTGTTTTTTGGTTGCGGGGGATCTAAGGCCTCCTCATCGAATTCAGGTAGCAACTTTCGCTTCGGGTAGCTCTTGGTGTGGCGATTACCGTCGTACTTCTCTGTAGTGTTGAGTACTTCACTCCATCTGATTCTGAGTGTGTCTTGTGCAGCCCTGAGCCTTTGCTTCTGATTTTTCAGACTCCTCGCAGTGGCAACAAGCCTTTGATGGGCATTCTGTTGCTCCGGGTGCCTGTCCGGTGTGATGTCGTCCGGACTGTTATCTTTGACGGAGTCAGGTTGTTCGGTTTGATTCTCCGTGTTGCCGTGGTCGGGCGATGGTTCACCCTGCTCTATTGCTGGGTCTATATGATCGCTGTTTCTGCCGAGGCGGGATTTCGAGTGGCGCTTACGCCGCCACTTTGACTGCTTCTCGAGGGAACAGCCCTTCATTGCGTCCTTCCGTTCCTCGTTGTTGTTTTCTTTGGGTGTGTCCACCATGTATACATCATATGATGAAGTGGGAGTCCAGTGCCCTGTGGGCAGTGGTTCCTGTTCGTCTCCTGCATCGTCGTTCATACTGTCAATGTCTTCGGAGTCGAAGTCAAGCATGTCGGTCAAATCGTCGACAGTGGCTACTAAGTGGGTGGTGGGTGGGCAGCGAATTTCTTCGTCATCCGCATCCCAATGTTGCCGAACATAGTTCGGCCAGGGCTCTCCTGATAGGGAGAGAGACCTTAATGAGCTCAGTATGTCGCCGAAGGGCGAGTGCTGGAAGATATCTGCGGAGGTGAACTCCATGATCGGTGCCCAATCAGATCCGATAGGCACGGGCGCAGGCGGTTCGGAGTCCGTGGCCGGGGAAGAATCCGGTGATACGTCTACATCGTATCTACTTTTCCAAACACTTTTGCCCTTGTTTTGGACTCTAACTTGTATGATTTGAATGGAACTAACCCGGACTGACACTGTTTTCAGCAGAATTGCCATGGTGTTGTTTTATGTGCAGAAAACAAATATTCTCGGAGTGACCTGAAACTCCACGGAACATCTTAGAAAAAATAATAAAAAATCATCGCCAAAGATGAAGACCAGGGGGCCCACACCCTGTCCAGGAGGGTGGGGGGCGCCCCCCCCCTCTAGGGCGCGCCCCTTACCTCATGGGCCCCCTGGATGCCCTCCGACGCCAACTCCAACTCTATATATTTGCTTTCGGAGAGAAAAAAATCAGAGAGAAGAAATCATTGTGTTTTACGATACGGAGCCGCCGCTAAGCCCTAAAACCTCTCGGGAGGGCTGATCTGGAGTCCGTTCGGGGCTCCGAAGAGGGGGATTTGTCGCCGTTGTCACCATCAACCATCCTCCATCACAAATTTCATGATGCTCATCGCCGTGCGTGAGTAATACCATCTTAGGCTTGCTGGACGATGATGGGTTGGATGAGATTTATCATGTAATCGAGTTAGTTTTGTTAGGGTTTGATCCCTAGTATCCACTATCTTCTGAGATTGATGTTGCTATGAGTTTGCTATGCTTAATGCTTGTCACTAGGGCCCGAGTGCCATGATTTCAGATCTGAACCTATTATGTTTTCATGAATATATGTGAGTTCTTGATCCTATCTTACAAGTCTATAGTCACCTACTATGTGTTATGATCCGGCAACCCCGAAGTGACAATAATCGGGACCACTCCCGGTGATGACCATAGTTTGAGGAGTTCATGTATTCACTATGTGCTAATGCTTTGTTCCGGTTCTCTATTAAAAGGAAGCCTTAATATCCCTTAGTTTCCAATACGACCCCGCTGCCACAGGAGGGTAGGACAAAAGATGTCATGCAAGTTCTTTTCCGTAAGCACGTATGACTATATACGGAATACATGCCTACATTACATTGATGAATTGGAGCTAGTTCTCTGTCACCCTATGTTATGACTGTTACATGATGAACCGCATCCGGCATAATTATCCATCACTGATCCGGTGCCTACGAGTTTTCCATATACTGGTTCTCGCTTATTTACTTTCCCGTTGCTACTGTTACAATCACTGCAAAATACCAAAAACATTACTTTTGCTGTCTTTACTTCTGTTGCCGCTAGCACCACTATCATATTACTTTGCTACTAAACACTTTGCTGCAGATACTAAGTTTCCAGGTGTGGTTGAATTGACAACTCAACTGCTAATACTTGAGAATATTCTTTGGCTCCCCTTGTGTCGAATCAATAAATTTGGGTTGAATACTCTACCCTCGAAAGCTGTTGCGATCCCCTAAACTTGTGGGTTATCATCCGGCAGTTTGGCGCCACGGCTCTCATGAAGGGTAAGGTCGATATTCGGCTCGATCACCAATGAAAATGCAGCCTCCGTGGAGGGGTCTATCCACCCGTCCCTGGATGGTGCAGTTGGCTTCGAATTGAGGGTCGGAGCGGTCGCTGGTGCGATCTTCCGAACACTGTCCGATGGTAGAGCTAAATCATGCTCATCGTGACCGTGCGGCGCGCTCGGCAGGGGCTCGAATCCGTCGAAGATCAAGTCTCCGCGGATGTCGGCCGTGTAGTTTAAGCTACCAAACCTGACCTGGTGGCCAGGGGCGTAACTCTCGATCGGCTCCAGATGGCCAAGCGAGTTGGCCCGCAGTGCGAAGCCGCCGAATACAAAGATCTGTCCAGGGAGAAAAGTCTCACCCTGGACTGCATCTCTATCGATGATCGAAGGGGCCATCACGCCTAACGGTGATGACACAGAGGAACTCTCAATGAAAGCACCAATGTCGGTGTCAAAACCAGCGGATCTCGGGTAGGGGGTCCCAAACTGTGCGTCTAAGGCGGATGGTAACAGGAGGCAGGGGACACGATGTTTTACCCAGGTTCGGGCCCTCTTGATGGAGGTAAAACCCTACGTCCTGCTTGATTATTCTTGATAATATGAGTAGTACAAGATTTGATCTACCACGAGATCGGAGAGGCTAAACCCTAGAAGCTAGCCTATGGTATGATTGTATCCCCTTCTACGGACTAAAACCCTCTGGTTTATATAGACACCGGAGGGGGGCTAGGGTTACACAAGGTCGGTTACAAAGGAGGAGATATGCATATCCGTATTGCCTAGCTTGCCTTCCATGCCAAGTAGAGTCCCATCCGGACATGGGACAAAGTCTTCAATCTCGTATCTTCATAGTCCAACAGTCCGGCCAAAGGATATAGTCCGGCTGTCCGGAGACCCCCTAATCCAGGACTGCCTCATATATCATTTGAAGATCCTTTCACGTTCCGTTTAAAAAAAATCCTTTCATGTACGAATTTGACGGTATGCTTTTGAGCAACTTGCATGTCCTATACTGCTCATGTTTGGCTACTCTAACTTAGCTAGAGGTTAGACTAACTCATGACTAACCCTGAACTAACTATAGTCAAAGAGGTGTTTGGATGACAGTGTTAGATTGACAATAAATGCACTTGATGGAGAGAGAAAAGTGATTTTTAGTGGGACCCACGATAACTAGCTCCAATTAGCACCACTTGGCTGGCAGGATAGAGGGAGAAAAGTGATTTTTCAGTGGGCCCAATGAGAACTATCTCCAATTAGCATCTTTTGGGTGGGTTAGTTTCTTTGGTGGGTTTGGTGCAACTTGCTCCAATTTAACCCTCATGTTTGGATACTTTAGGGCTATTTGAGACCCAACTAGCTCAAACTAACTCTAACCCATGGATCCAAACAGGCCAAAGTCTTGGAAAACGCATTAAGCCCTATATACATGGACAGACGGAGTACATGATACTAGCAAATGCTCACCATTAGTAGTAGTTCATTGGTTGGTTTCGATTTTTGATTCAGTTGTTGTGCTTCTACCGTCCAATATTCGCGTGTGGTTGTTTCTAGAATAAGAAAAAAGAAGGTAGTACTTACTGTGGGAAAGGCGAAGTGATGGTTACTTCGCCCGAGCAACTTATTACTCTAGGAATATGGGAGTACCAGCAGATTCAATGAACAGAGAAATGATGGTTGCTTCGTCCGAGCAACTTACTGTGGCGAAGGTGGGGCTCTGTGATGTCACTGCTCACTAGTCATTACTACTACGGCGCAACGACCGGGGTGAATCTTTCCCTGCAGTTGTGCACTCAATATTGCTGCATGGCAGGTGGAGCCGGATGAAGGATGTCCCACATGTCGGCGAAAAGAAGTTGAATTGTTTCTAGCATTGATATCACTCCTTCAGGATTTGTTTATATGTGCACATAATTTTAATGAAATTGTACTGTGATGTCTACTACGCAACTTTATTCTTGTAGACACGTGTTGGGCCTCCAAGCGTAGATTTTTGTAGGTCAGTACCAATTTTCCCTCAAGTGGATGACCTAAGGTTTATCAATCCATGAGAGGTGTAGGATGAAGGTGGTCTCTCTCAAACGACCCTGCAACCAAACACAAGAAATCTCTTGTGTCCCCAACACACCCAATACAATGGCAAATTGTATAGGTGTACTAGTTCTGCGAAGAGATGGTGATAAAAGTGTAATATGGATGGTAGAAATATATTTTTATAATCTGAATAAATAAAAACAGCAATGTAGCAAATAGTAAACAGGCACAAAAACGGTGTTTCAATGCTTAAAAACAAGGCCTAGGGTCCGTACTTTCGCTAGTGCAATCTCTCAACAGTGCTAACATAGTTGGATCATATGATTATCCCTCAAAGTGGAATAAAGAATCACTCCCGAGTTCCTATTAGCGGAGAACAAATGATAGGAATTGTTTGTAGGGTACAAAACCACCTCAAAGCTATTCTTTCCATTCGATCTATTCAAGAGTTCGTACTAAAATAACGCAAAGCTATTTTTTCCGTTCGATCTATCCTGGAGTTCATACTAGAATAACACCAAAGCATATTCATATTCATAATACTCAATCCACACAAAGAACTACAAGGGGACCCCAAAGTTTCCATCGAAGAAAAGATAATAAAAACATGCATCAACCCCTATGCAAAGATTACCCCAATATCACCACGGGAATCCGCAAGTTGAGTGCCATAACGTATATCAAGTAAATCAATAAGATACCCCAATGTCACCTCAAGTATTCATACCGCAAGATATACATCATGTGTTCTCAAATCTGAACATTCAATCCGACATGACAAACTTCAAAGGGTAAAGATTCAATTCATCACAACAAGAGTATAGAGGGGAGAAACATCATATGATCTGACTATATTAACAAATCCCATGATATAGATTATGAGAGAGAGAGATTAAACACATAGCTACTGGTACAAACCCTCAGCCTCGAGGGTGGACTACTCCCTCCTCATCGTGGTGGCTGCTGGGATGACGAAGATGGCCACCAGAGATGATCCCCCCTCCGGCAGGGTGCCGGAACAGGTCTAGATTGGTTTTCGGTGGCTACAGAGCCCTGCGGCGGTGGAACTTTTGATCTAGGTTAACCCCAAAGGGTTTTGGAATATTTGGGAATTTATAGTGGAAAGAAGGGGTACGGGAGGCCACCGAGGTGGGCACAACCCACCTGGGCGCGCCAGGGGGCCCTAGCGCGCCTTGGTGGGTTGTGCCCCCCTTCGGGCACCCCCAGGTGCTGCTTTGGCCCATCAGGAGTCTTCTCGCCCATAAAAAATCCACAAAAAGTTTTGTAGTGTTTGGACTCCGTTTGATATTGATTTTCTGCGATGTAAAAAACAAGCAAAAAACAGCAACTCGCACTTGGCACTGGGTCAATCGGTTGGTCCCAAAAATTGATATAAAGTTGCTATAAAATGATTGTAAAACATCCAAGAATGATAATATATTGGCATTAATACTTCATAAATTATAGATACGTTGGAGACGTATCAGCATCCCCAAGCTTAATTCCTACTCGTCCTCGAGTAGGTAAATGATAAAAGAAATAACTTATGAAGTGTGAATGCTAGCAAAGTGCACAAGTTTGATCAATAAAAATTTCAATCACTTTTCCTAGCAACATAACAACAATTCTTTCTTACGAAACTTCTCATGTTATAGTGACAACCAATTCACATGTTAAGGTTCAAACAATGAATTCTCTTGAAACCCAACAACCTATGTTCTTAGTCACCAAGCAATTGCAATTCAACTTATTCAACAGAGTTTAAGTAAGAGCTCCACATACTCAACCATCATATAGTCTTCTATGATTGCTAACACTCACCACATACACATGGGCAAAATGATTCAACCAGACACATAGAAAGATAGGGGCTTATTGTTTTGCCTCCCAACGCATTCACCTCAAGGGTGATGTCAACAATAATAACTCATGCTACCCATATTCAACTGGACATATGTGCCTAGATCTTTCCTCACCACATGATGGTTACCAAAAGACAAAATAAAAAGGAATAGAGAGTAATACTTTGACTCTTTGCATAAAAGTAAATACATAAAAGTAAAAGATAGGCCCTTCGCAGAGGGAAGCATAGGTTGTCATGCGCTTATTTGTTTATATGCTCAATCCCTTAGTGCAAAATAACGTCACGTTGTATTGCCCCTTATGATAGCAACGTTTATTATGTAGTCCGTTGCTTTTATTGCTTTACCATCACAAGTTCGCACAACGCTCAATTTTCTCTTACACTAAATGATCTTACACTTTTAGAAGCAATTTTTATCGCCTTATTGCACCGATGACCACATACTTGAAGGATCTTGCTCAATCCTTAGGTAGGTATGGTGGACTCTTGAAAATAAGATTTGGGTTTAAGGGTTTTGGATGCACAAGTAGTATCTGTACTTGGTGCGGAATTTTTGGCTAGAAAAGATGGGGGCAAGCACCACATGTTGAAGGATCTATGACAATATAACTTCTATGTGAATGTGAAAAAACATAAACCATTACGTTGTATTCCTTGTCCAACGTTAACAATTTTGTCATATAATATTTTGATGGGGGCTCACGATCACAAAAGATTTCCATGATAGTGTATTTATATGTGAAAGTTCTCTTCCTTATACTAATTATTCGTGAATTGCTTGTATGACCAATATTGTGATTGTCAAGCCTCAAAAGATTTCACTTTCTAAACCCAATGTGAAGCTACCACTAGGCATGATATGATTTCAACTTCATGACTTTTAATTTATTCAACAATTTACTCAAAGGATATAAGTAAAGCACAAGAGTAAATGACATAGAAAAGAGCTTCATTGACGGGATGTGAATGCCACTTATTTATCCTCCCTGGCAACTATTTGAGGACTCAATTTTATTTAAAGACTTGCAAATCTAAGTACTTTATTAAAACAACAAGCAAAACAAAATAAAATGACAATCCAAGGATAGCACACATCATGTGAAGAAGCAAAAACTTAGGCTCAACCGATACTAACCGATAATTGTTGAAGAGAAAAGGTGGGATGCCTACCGGGGCATCCCCAAGCTTAGATGCTTGAGACTTCTTGAAATATTATTTTGGGGTGCCTTGGGCATCCCCAAGATTGAGCTTCTATGTCTCCTTAATTCCTCTCATATCACGGTTTTCCTAAATCCCAAAACCTTCATCCACACGAAACTCAACAAGAGCTCGTGAGATAAATTAGTATAAACCAATGCAAAAACCTTATCAATCTCTACTGTAGCAAATCACTAAAATTATTATTTAACATTGCATACTAAATGCCTCTGCATATTTAATACTCCTATCCTCAAATAGAATCATTAAACAAGCAAACATATGCAAACAATGCAAACATAATAGCAATCTGCCAAAACAGTACAATCTGTAAAGAATGCAAGAGTATCAATATTTTACTAACTCCAAAATTTATGAAAATTTACCACACTGTAGAAAATTCATCAGAGCTTATTATGCAAAAAATCAACATTTTATCACATCCTGACTTTTCTAGGGAATTTTTGCAACAGCGGTAAACTTTTTGTTTTCAAACAGCAACATGTATACTTGCAAAATATGCATGACAAAGGCTATCATTGCCACTTTTATTGAAATAAAAGATGCAAAACGTTATTCTAAATAACAGCAAGCAAATCCTAACAAAATAAATTGATGCTCCAAGCAAAACACATATCATGTGACGAATGAAAACATAGCTCCAAGTGAGGTTACTAATAATGTTGGAGACGAAAGAGGGGATGTCTTCCGGGGCATCCCCAAGCTTAGTTTCTTGTCACTCCATATTCTCATCATATCGATATCTCACCCAAAACTTGAAAACTTCAATCACACAAAACTTAACGGAACTTTATGAGATAGGTTAGTATGATAAAGAGCAAACCATTCCACTTTTGGTATTGCCAAAGAAAAGATTCATAATTGTTCTCACACAATGCCTACTATAGCATATCATTTCTACAATTTATATTGAGCAATATAAGCCATAGAAACTAGAAAACAAGCAAACTATGCATTGAAAACATAATCTGTCAATCTGCACTCAAAGCATACTTCTACTACTCCAAAAAATCTGAAAATTTAGGACCACGTGAGAATTTTGTATATTAATTTTCTGCAAAAATAATCAACTCAACATAACTCTTCTGGTAAAAACTAGAATTATTTTCATGAGCACAAAAGTTTCTATTTTCAGCAAGATCAAAGCAACTACCACCCAACAAGATCCCAAAGGCTTTACTTGGCACTTTATTGAAACACAAGCAATAAAACATGATTACTATAGTAGCAAAATCATGTGAACACACGAAAATAGTAGGTAAAAGTGTTGGGTTGTCTGCCAACAAGCGCGTTTCTTTTATGCCTTTTAAGCTAGGCACGATGATTTCAATGATACTCGCATAAAAGTAATGAATTGAAACATAAAGAGAGCATCATGAAGCATACGACTAGCACTTTTAGGTCTAACCCGCTTCCTATGCATAGGGATTTTGTGAGCAAACAACTTACGGGAACAAGAATCAACTAGCATAGGAAGGCAAAACAAGTGTAACTTCAAAACAATCAACACATAGAGAAGAAACTTGATATTATTGATGAAAGTGCGTTAAGTCGACTAGAGGGGGGGTGAATAGGAGACATTTACAAATTCGTCACTGAGGAATTTCAGGGTGAGGAAATTCCTAAGCAACGAACTACTTAGCAGCGGAATAAGTACTTAGATGTGATACATCTCCAACGTGTCTATATTTTTGATTGTTCCATGCTATTATATTATCTATTTTGGATGTTTAATGGGCTTTATTATACACTTTTATATTATTTTTGGGACTAACCTACTAACCAAAGTCCCAGTGCAAATTGCTATTTTTTTGCCTATTTCAGTGTTTCGCAGAAAAGGAATATCAAACGGAATGAAACCTTCGGAAGAGAGATTTTTGGAACAAACACAATCCAGGAGACTTGGAGTGGATGTCAAGGAAGCATCGAGGAGGCCATGAGGTAGGGAGGCGCGCCCAGGCGGGCAGGTGCGCCCCCACCCTCGTGGGCCCCTCGTGGCTCCCCTGACCGACTTATTTCGCCTATATATACTCATATACCCCGAAAACATCCGGGAGAACCACGGGACCCTATTTCCACCGCCGCAACCTTCTGTACCCAAGAGATCCCATCTTGGGGCCTTTTCCGGAGCTCCGCCGGAGGGGGAATCGATCACGAAGGGCTTCTACATCAACACCATAGCCTCTCCGATGATGTGTGAGTAGTTTAGCACAGACCTTCGGGTCCATAGTTATTAGCTAGATGGCTTCTTCTCTCTCTTTCGATCTCAATACAAAGTTCTCCTCGATCTTCTTGGAGATCTATTCGATGTAATTCTTTTTGCGGTGTGTTTGTCGGGATCCGATAAATTGTGGGTTTATGATCAAGATTATCTATGAACAATATTTGGTTCTTCTCTGAATTCTTTTATGTATGATTTGTTATCTTTGCAAGTCTCTTCGAATTATCAGTTTGGTATGGCCTACTAGATTGATCTTTCTTGCAATGGGAGAAGTGCTTAGCTTTGGGTTCAATATTGCAGTGTCCTTTCCCAGTGACAGCAGGGGCAGGAAGGCATGTATTGTATTGTTGCCATCGAGGATAAAAAGATGGGGTTTATATCATATTGCTTGAGTTTATCCATCTACATCATGTCATCTTGCCTAATGTGTTACTCTGTTCTTATGAACTTAATACTCCAAATGCATGCTGGATAGCGGTCGATGTGTGGAGTAATAGTAGTAGATGTAGAATTGTTTCGGTCTACTTGTCGCGGACGTGATGCCTATATACATGATCATGCCTAGATACTCTCATAATTATGCACTTTTCTATAAATTGCTCGACAGTAATTTGTTTACTGATGTCTACTACACAACCTTCTTCTTGTAGACGTTGTTGGGCCTCCAAGTGCAGAGGTTTGTAGGACAGTAGCAAATTTCCCTCAAGTGGATGACCTAAGGTTTATCAATCCGTAGGAGGCATAGGATGAAGATGGTCTCTCTCAAGCAACCCTGCAACCAAATAACAAAGAGTCTCTTGTGCCCCCAACACACCCAATACAAAGGTAAATTGTATAGGTGCACTAGTTCGGCGAAGAGATGGTGATACAAGTGGTATATGGATAGTAGATAATAGTTTTTATAATCTGAAAATATAAAAACAACAAGGTAACAAATGATAAGAGTGAGCGTAAACGGTATTGCAATGCGTTGAAACAAGACCTAGGGTTCATACTTTCGCTAGTGCAAGTTCCCTCAACAATACTAACATAATTGGATCACATAACTATCCCTCAACATGCAACAAAGAGTCACTCCAAAGTCACTAATAGCGGAGAACGAACAAAGAGATTATGGTAGGCTACGAAACCACCTCAAAGTTATTCGTTCCAATCAATCCGTTGGGCTATTCCTATAAGTGTCACAAACAACCCTAGAGTTCATACTAGAATAACACCTAAAGACACAAATCAACCAAAACCCTAATGTCACCTAGATACTCCAATGTCACCTCAAGTATCCGTGGGTATGATTATACGATATGCATCACACAATCTCAGATTCATTTATTCAACCAACACATAGAACCTCAAAGAGTGCCCCAAAGTTTCTACTGGAGAATCACGACGAAAACGTGTGCTAACCCCTATGCATAGGTTCATGGGCAGAACCCGCAAGTTGATCACCAAAACATACATCAAGTGAATCACGTGATATCCCATTGTCACCACAGATATCCACGGCAAGACATACATCAAGTGTTCTCAAGTCTTTAAAGACTCAATCCGATAAGATAACTTCAAAGGGGAAACTCAGTCCATTACAAGAGAGTAGAGGGGGGAAGAAACATCATAGGATCCAAATATAATAGCAAAGCTCGCGATACATCAAGATTGTATTACCTCAAGAACACGAGAGAGAGAGAGAGAGAGATCAAACACATAACTACTGGTACATACCCTCAGCCCCGAGGGAGAACTACTCCCTCCTCATCATGGAGAGCACCGGGATGATGAAGATGGCCACCGGAGAGGGATGCCCCCTCTGGCAGGGTGCCGGAACGGGTCTAGATTGGCTTTCGGTGGCTACGGAGGCTTCTAGCGGTGGAACTCCTGATCTATTATGCTCCCGGATGTTTTTAGGGTATATGGAGATATATAGGCGGAAGAAGTACGTTAGGGGGGGCACGAGGGGCCCACGAGGGTGGAGGGCGTGCCCAGGGGGTGGGCGCGCCCCCTACCTCGTGGCCTCCTCGAAGCTTCCCTTACATGCACTTCAAGTCTTCTGGGCTTCTTTCCTTCCAAAAATGAGTTCCGTGAAGTTTCAGGTCAATTGGACTCCGTTTGATTTTCCTTTTCTTCGAAACCCTAAAACAAGGTAAAAACAGAAACTGTCACTGGGCTCTGGGTTAATAGGTTAGTCCTAAAAATGATATAAATGTGTATAATAAAGCCCATAAATATCCAAAATAGTAGATAATATAGCATGGAGCAATCAAAAATTATAGATACATTGGAGACGTATCAACATCCCCAAGCTTAATTCATGCTCGTCCTCGAGTAGGTAAATGATAAAAATAGAATTTCTGATGTGGAATGCTACTTGGCATAATTTCAATGTAATTCTTCTCTATTGTGGCATGAATATACAGATCCGAAAGACTCAAGATAAAAGTTCATATTGACATAAAAATAATAATACTTCAAGCATACTAACTAAGCAATTATGTCTTCTCAGAATAACATGGCCAAAGAAAGTTCATCCCTACAAAATCATATAGTTTAGTCATGCTCCATTTTCGTCACACAAGAATGCTCTCATCATGCACAACCCCGATGACAAGCCAAGAAATTGGTTCATACTTTAGTAATCTCAAACCTATAAACTTTCACGCAATACATGAGCGCGAGCCATGGACATAGCACTATAGGTGGAATAGAATATGATGATGGGGGTTATGTGGAGAAGACAAAAAAGGAGGAAGTCTCACATCAACGAGGCTAATCAATGGGCTATGGAGATGCCCACCGATTGGTGTTAATGCAAGGAGTAGGGATTTCCATGCAACGGATGCACTAGAGCTATGAATGTATGAAAGCTCAACAAAAGAAACTAAGTGGGTGTGCATCCAACTTGCTTGCTCACGAAGACCTAGGGCACTTGAGGAGGCCCATTGTTGGAATATACAAGCCAGGTTCTATAGTGAAAACTTCCCACTAGTATATGAAAGTGACAAAACAAGAGACTCTCTATCATGAGGATTATGGTGTTACTTTGAAGCACAAGTGTGGCAAAGGATAGTAGCATTGTCCCTTATCTCTTTTTCTCTCTTTTTTTAATTTTTTTGGGCCTTCTCTTTTTTATGGCCTTTCTCTTTTTTTGGGCCTTTTATTTTTTATGGCCTTTCTCTTTTTTATTCCTTTTTTTATTCCTCACTTGGGACAATGCTCTAGAAAATGATGATCATCACACTTCTATTTATTTACAACTCAATGATTACAACTCGATACTAGAACAAATATGACTCTATATGAATGCCTCCGGCGGTGTACCGGGATTGCGATGATGCATGAGTGACATGTATGAAAGAATTATGAGAGGTGGCTTTGCCACAAATACGATGTCAACTATATGATCATGCAAAGAAATACGACAATGATGATGCGTGTCATAATAAACGAAATGGTGGAAAGTTGCATGGAAATATATCTCGGAATGGCTATGGAAATGCCATAATAGGTAGGTATTGTGGATGTTTTGAGGAAGATATAAGGAGGTTTATGTGTGACAGAGCATATCATATCACAGGGTTTGGATGCACCGGCGAAGTTTGCACCAACTCTCAATGTGAGAAAGGGCAATGCACGGTACCGAAGAGGCTAGCAATGATGGAAGGGTGAGAGTGCGTATAATCCATGGACTCAACATTAGTCATAAAGAACTCACATACTTATTGCAAAAATCTACAAGTCATCAAAAACCTCGGCACTACACGCATGCTCCTAGGGGGATAGATTGGTAGGAAAAGACCATCGCTCGTCCCCGACCGCCACTCATAAGGAGGACAATCAAATAACACCTCATGTTTCAAATTTGTTACATAACGTTTACCATACGTGCATGCTACGGGACTTGCAGACTTCAACACAAATATTCCTCAAATTCACAACTACTCAACTAGCACGACTTTGATATTATTACCTCCATATCTCAAAACAGTCATCAAGCATCAAACTTCTCTTAGTATTCAATCCACTCATAAGAAAAAATTTATTAACCTTGAATACCAAGCATATTAGGATTTTAAGCAAATTACCATGCTATTAAGACTCTCAAAATAATCTAAGTGAATCATGAGAGTTCATTAATTCCTATAAAATAAAACCACCACCGTGCTCTAAAAAGATATAAGTGAAGCACTAGAGCAAACGACAAACTACTCCGAAAGATATAAGTGAAGATCAATGAGTAGTTAAATAATTATTTAGCTATGTGAAGACTCTCTAACATTTAATAATTTCAGATCTTGTTATTTTATTCAAACAGCAAGCAAAACAAAATAAAACGACATCTAAGAATAGCAAACATCATATGAAGAAGCAAAAACTTAGGATCAATCGATACTAACCGATAGTTGTTGAAGAAGAAAGGTGGGATGCCAACCGGGCATCCCCAAGCTTAGACGCTTGAGACCTCTTGAAATATTATATTGGGATGCCTTGGGCATCCCCAAGCTTGAGCTTTTGTGTCTCCTTAATTCCTCTCATATCACGGTCTCCCTAAATCTCAAAAGCTTCATCCACACAAAACTCAACAAGGACTCGTGAGATAAGTTAGTATAAACCATTGCCAAAACCTTATCATACTCTACTGTAGAAAATACCTAAAATTATTATTCAACATTGCATACTAAATGCCTCTGCATATTTAATAGTCCTATCCTCAAATAGAACATATGCAAACAATGCAAACATAACAGCAATCTGCCTAAACAGGACAGTCTGTAAAGAATGTAGCAACATCCATACTTCCCTAGCTCCAAAAATTATGAAAGAAAATTACCACTGTAGTAAATTTATAAGATCTTAATATGCAAAAGGTTTCAACATTGTATCACATGCTGAATTTTCTAGGGAATTATTGCAATAGCGGTAAACTTTCTGTTTTCAAACAGCAACATGTGGACTTCTAAAATAGGCATAGTAAAGGCTATCAATGCCACTTTTATTGAAATAAAAGATGCAAAACATTGTTCTAAATAACAGCAAGCAATTCTTAACAAAATAATTTGACACTCCAAGAAAAACACATATCATGTGGTAAATAAAAATATAGCTCCAAGTAAAGTTACCGATGAACGAAGACGAAAGAGGGGATGCCTTCCGGGGCATCCCCAAGCTTAGGCTCTTGGCTATCCTTGAATATTACCTTGGGGTGCCTCGGGCATCCCCAATCTTAGGCTCTTGCCACTCCTTATTCCATATTCCATCGAATCCTTACCCAAAACTTGAAAACTTCACAACACAAAACTTAACAGAAAACTCGTAAGCTCCGTTAGTATAAGAAAATAAATCACCACTTCAAGGTACTGTAATTAACTCATTCTTTATTTATATTTTTGTTAAACCTACTGTATTCCAACTTCTCTATGGTTTATAAACTCTTTTACTAGCCATAGATTCATCAAAATAAGTAAACAACACATGAAAAACAGAATCTGTCAAAAGCAGAACAGTCTGTAGTAATCTGGATCAAACCTATACTTCAGGAACTCATAAAATTCTCAAATAAATTGCTGTACATGAGGAATTTATTTATTAATCATCTGCAAAAGTAATTAACTATATATCACTCTCCAATAAAAAATGGCAGCAATTCTCGTGAGCGCTAAAGTTTCTGTTTTTTACAGCATGATCGCAGAGACTTTCCCCAAGTCTTCCCAAAGGTTCTACTTGGCACAAACACTAATTAAAGGCATAAAACCACATCTAAAAAGAGGCTAGATGAATTATTTATTACTAAACAGGAACAAAAAGCATGGAATAAAAATAAAATTGGGTTGACTCCCAACAAGCGCTATCATTTAATGCCCCTAGCTAGGCATGATGATTTCAATGATGCTCACATAAAGGATAAGAATTGAAACATAAAGAGAGCATCATGAAGAATATGACTAGCACATTTAAGTCTAGCATACTTCCTATGCATAGGGATTTTGTGAGCAAACAACTTGTGGGAACAAGAATCAACTTGCATAGGAAGGTAAAACAAGCATAACTTCAAAACTTTAAGCACATAGAGAGGAGACTTGATATTATTGCAATTCCTACAAGCATATATTCCTCCCTCATAATAATTTTCAGTAAAATCATGAATGAATTCAAAAATATAACCAGCACATAAAGCATTCTTTTCATGATCTTCAAGCATAGAAAATTTATTACTCTCCACATAAGCATAATTCTTCTCATTCAGAATAGTGGGAGCATCATAAGAGACTCGAATACTATAAATTGTTTCCACATTAAAAGAGTAATGTTCAGAGAAGGGATAATCATAATCATGACAAGTTCTATAAATATAATCACTACTTTTTATAGCATAAGTATCATCACAATAATCATCATAGGTAGGAGGCATGCTATCATCATTATAAATTTGCATATCAAAACTTGGGAGACTAAAAATATCATCTTCATTAAACATAGCTTCCCGAAGCTTAGGACAAACATTAATTTCAGCAAATATATTCTCAAAAACATCATCTTCATCAAACATAGCATCCCCAAGCTTGGGCCTTTTCAAATCATAAGCATAATCACTCTCATAATTAATAGTATGGATAGCACCAATAGTATAGCAATTATCATATTCTTCCAAGCAAGTGCCAAAAAGATTTTCAAGATCATAAGAAGTATCATTATCTTCCATGATTATATTTTCATGAGGCACAATAGTAATAGGAGCAACATTATTTGGGGGAGATATCATTTTACCTCTCTTCCTTTTTCTTTTCTTCCTCTTCACCACATCATTTGTGGGTTCAATCCTCTTTTTGGAGCTCCTTATTAATGAGATTGGTTGAGTAGGAGGCTCCTCCTCGTTACCTGATTCATCATAAGAAATAATAGGAGGATATTGGGAAGTCCCTTCCCTTTCATTAGTATTCTCTTCATCTTCTATTTGTTTTCTTTTCTTTATGTAGTTGGCAATATAAGGATTTTCAATACATTTCACCGCACAATACATATAAATTTCCTCTAGATCAAATCCAAGAAGTTTATAACGGGCAAATTCTGGAAGATAATTAGTTATACGTTTCATTTCTTCGTAATCCATAAGCAAACTAAGTTCATTATGATGTGCAAGGGAAATCAAGTCATCACAATTTTTGGACACGATACGATCATGAAACAATTTGCATTGGGTATTGAAATGATCATGTTCATTGCAAAGCTCACAAGTATGGCCAATATAATTTAAATTTTCAGCACATTCATCTAGCCTTTCTTGCAACAATTTAGTTTCTAAGTACTTATGCCTCTTGCAATATCTATCTTCCCTATTTGGTGTGTTCGTACAAACCCAATGTACTCCACAAAATTGACATGTTTATAGGAGACATTTTCATCATAACTAGTGCAATAATCATTAGTATCATGGATATTCAAAGAATTCGTACTAACAATATTGCAATCATGCTCATCATTCACATATTTAGTGCCAAACATTTTATAGATTTCTTCTTCTAGCACTTGAGCACAATTATCCTTTCCATCATACTCACGAAAGATATTAAAAAGGTGAAGCGTATGAGACAAACTCAATTCCATTTTTTAAATTTTCTTTTATAAACTAAACTAGTGATAAAACAAGAAGCTAAAAGACTCGATTGCAAGATCTAAAGATATACGTTCAAGCACTCACTTCCCCGGCAACGGCGCCAGAAAAGAGCTTGATGTCTACTACACAACCTTCTTCTTGTAGACATTGTTGGGCCTCCAAGTGCAGAGGTTTGTAGGACAGTAGCAAATTTCCCTCAAGTGGATGACCTAAGGTTTATCAATCCGTAGGAGGCATAGGATGAAGATGGTCTCTCTCAAGCAACCATGCAACCAAATAACAAAGAGTCTCTTGTGCCCCCAACACACCCAATACAAAGGTAAATTGTATAGGTGCACTAGTTCGGCGAAGAGATGGTGATACAAGTGGTATATGGATAGTAGATAATAGTTTTTATAATCTGAAAATATAAAAACAACAAGGTAACAAATGATAAGAGTGAGCGTAAACGGTATTGCAATGCGTTGAAACAAGACCTAGGGTTCATACTTTCGCTAGTGCAAGTTCCCTCAACAATACTAACATAATTGGATCACATAACTATCCCTCAACATGCAACAAAGAGTCACTCCAAAGTCACTAATAGCGGAGAACGAACAAAGAGATTATGGTAGGGTACGAAACCACCTCAAAGTTATTCTTTCCAATCAATATGTTGGGCTATTCCTATAAGTGTCACAAACAGCCCTAGAGTTCGTACTAGAATAACACCTTAAGACACAAATCAACCGAAACCCTAATGTCACCTAGATACTCCAATGTTACCTCAAGTATCCGTGGGTATGATTATATGATATGCATCACACAATCTCAGATTCATCTATTCAACCAACACATAGAACCTCAAAGAGTGCCCCAAAGTTTCTACTTGAGAATCACGACGAAAACATGTGCCAACCCCTATGCATAGGTTCATGGGCGGAACCCGCAAGTTGATCACCAAAACATACATCAAGTGAATCACGTGATATCCCATTATCACCACAGATATCCACGGCAAGACATACATCAAGTGTTCTCAAGTCTTTAAAGACTCAATCCAATAAGATAACTTCAAAGGGGAAACTCAATCCATTACAAGAGAGTAGAGGGGGGAAGAAACATCATAGGATCCAAATATAATAGCAAAGCTCGCGATACATCAAGATCGTATCACCTCAAGAACACGAGAGAGAGAGATCAAACACATAGCTACTGGTACATACCCTCAGCCCCGAGGGATAACTACTCCCTCCTCGTCATGGAGAGCACCGGGATGATGAAGATGGCCACCGGAGAGGGATGCCCCCCTCCGGTAGGGTGCCAAAACAGGTCTAGATTGGCTTTCGGTGGCTACGGAGGCTTCTGGCAGTGGAACTCCCGATCTATTGTGCTCCTGGATGTTTTTAGGGTATATGGAGATATATAGGCAGAAGAAGTACATCAGGGGGGCCACGAGGGGCCCACGAGGGTGGAGGGCGCGCCCAGGGGGGTGGGTGTGCCCCCCTACCTCATGGCCTCCTCGAAGCTTCCCTTATGTGCACTTCAAGTCTTCTGGGCTTCTTTCCTTCCAAAAGTGAGTTCTGTGAAGTTTCAGGTCAATTGGACTCCTTTTGATTTTCATTTTCTTCGAAACCCTAAAACAAGGTAAAAACAGAAATTGGCACTGGGCTCTGGGTTAATAGGTTAGTCCCAAAAATGATATAAAAGTGTATAATAAAGCCCATAAACATCCAAAACAGTAGATAGTATAGCATGGAGCAATGAAAAATTATAGATACGTTGGAGACGTATCATTTACCCACCGTAATACTTATGCTATTTTGAGAGAAGCCACTAGTGAAACCTATGGCCCCCGGGTCTATTTTCCATCATATAAGTTTCCAATCTAGTTTATTTTGCAATCTTTACATTCAATCTATATCGTAAAAATACCAAAAATATTTATCTTATTATCTCTATCAGATCTCACTTTTGCAAGTGGCCGTGAATGGATTGACAACCCCTTTATATGTTGGTAGTGAAGTTCTTATTTGTTTGTGTAGGTGCGAGGCGACTTGCGTGTAGTCTCCTACTGGATTGATACCTTGATTCTCAAAAACTGAGGGAAATACTTACGCTACTTTGCTGCATCACCCTTTCCTCTTCAGGGAAAACCAACGCAGTGCTCAAGAGGTAGCAAGAAGGATTTCTGGCGCCATTGCCGGGAGATCTACGCCAAGTCAAGTCAAGTCAAGACATACCAAGTACCCATCACAAACTCTTACCCCTCGCATTACATTATTTGCCATTTGCCGCTCGTTTTACTCTTCCCCACTTCACCCTTGCCGTTTTATTCGCCCTCTTTCTCCGTTCGCCTCTTTTTCGCTCGCTTCTTGTGTGCTTGTGTGTTGGATTGTTTGTCACAATGGCTCAAGACAATACTAAATTGTGTGATTTTTCCAATACCAACAATAATGATTTTATTAGCACTCCAGTTGCTCCCCTTATCGATGCTGAATCTTGTGAAATTAATACTGCCTTGCTGAATCTTGTCATGAAAGATTAATTTTCTGGCCTTACTAGTGAAGATGCCGCTACCCATCTAAACAACTTTGTTGATTTGTGTGACATGCAAAAGGAAAAGGACATGGATAATGATATTGTTAAATTGAAGCTATTAACCACCGGCGAGGCCGAACACAGCGGAGGGCTCGGGAAACATCCTCCGGTGGCCATTTAGGCGGCGGAGATCACGGACGAGGAGCTGGAGCTCGTCCGCGTCGTTTGGATCAAGCGGGAGGCTGTGGGGGTGCCTGAGCTCGCCGGAAACGAGCTCGAGGCGGCGGCCGGAGCATGGCTTCGGGCGAAAAACAGGCTGCGGGGCACAGCAGGAACTGCAGAGGCCCTCTACGGCCTCCTGGCGTCACCAGGAGCACGGTGACGCGCGCAGGAGCGGCTGGCTCGGCCTCTAGCCACGATGGCGCCATGGCCGGCGGCGATGAGGTCTCAGGCGCGGTAGCTGAGCTAGCTAGGCGGGGCAAACGAGCACGGGGAGGAGAGGAGAACGAAGTAGAGCTCACGGGGAGATCGTAGACGTCGTCAGGGAGCTCGGGGATGCGCTGAGGTCGACGGTGCGGCGATGGGGATCCACGGCGGCCGGAGATGAAGACAACGACGATGGAGGCGCTCCAGGGCCTCCCGAGGCGCGTGGCTCGACGAGGAGGTAGACGCAGACGTGGCGGAGCTTCTGGACACAACAGCGAGGCGAGGGGAAGTCGGTGGCTACGGCAACGGCGAGCGGCGGCGACGGCAGCGCTCGGGCGGGTCGAGAGAGAGGGATCCAGGGGAGGAGGGAGAGCGAGAGAGAGTGAGAGAGAGTCGAGGGGAGTGCGTGGCGTCGTCGAGGGCCTCCAGTAGCGAGCGGGGAAGCAGGAGGTGGCCGGCGCGTGCTCGCGCGCGGCGGCCACACGCGCTGTCCTCCTGGCAGGAGGAAGACGACAGGGGAGGGGGACAGGTGGACTGGGCTGCTGGTGGGCTGCACAGTGCTGGGCCAGCACAGGAGCTTGGTCGCAGGTAAGCACAGGTGGGTTTTTACCATTTCTGTTTCTATTTTCTATTTTCTGACATTTGTTTTGATTTAATAAAAATACTAAATAATTTTATTTTATTCTGTAAATTTTAGTAGGGACTAGTTGACCACTCCAAAGCCCCTCACCAAAATTCAGAATTATTGGACAATATTTTATATATAATAAAATATTTATCCAACGCAAATAATTACTGGATTAATTCCAAATGGCCAAAATAAATATTTATGAGCTCCTAAAAATATTGGTTTGAATTTTAACTCTGACCAATATTTTCAGAGAGCAACATGAACATTTTCTTGGACCCTTTTGGAGCAATTTTTATCTGGGTTATTTCCAGAAATGATTTTGAGGGTTTCACCAATCCCCATTTCAAATTTAAATGGAATTTAAACATGATGCACACATGACTAGCTAGCCTAGGTCATACCAGAACTAGGGATGTGACACCGGGACACTGCCACAACCCCTAAATGTCAGGAGGCACCAAGAACAATGTTCTCGTCACAAAACCATCGGAACGATTCCAAGATACCCGCGTGATCCTAAATTTTTTTTAGTGAAATTTGAGAAGAGAAAGTCAAAACTCTACGTCAGGATGCCTCACTAGAGCGACGAAGGGACTGAGGAGTAAAAAGAATTCCTAACTCTCTGATATATATAATTCCTAAATGATTCAAACCATTTCTAGACTCAATAACGCCAGCGATTCGATCAAGCAGGGGGCTCCTAAGGTCAGGGAAGGCTCTGATTACCAACTTGTAACGCCCTCGATGCGGCTATATCTCCCACGTGTCGAAGCACGACTTAGAGGCATAACCGCATTGAAAGCAATGTCGCAAGTGAGGTAATCTTCACACAACCCATGTAATACATAAGGGAAAGAGATACATAGTTGGCTTACAATCGCCACTTCACACAATACATGAATAAAGCATTACATCATCCAGATACAATCAAGGTCCGACTACGGAACCAAAAAAAAAGAAGACTACCCCAAAAGCTACATAGATCCCCGATCGTCCCAACTTGGCTCCACTGCTAATCAACTGAAACGACACAACACAATGAACAAGATCTTCATCGAGCTCCTCCTTGAGCTCGGTTGTGTCATCTGCTTAGTAACCTCAGCACCTGGAAACTGGTTTGGAAGTAATCTGTGAGTCACGGGGACTCAGCAATCTCACACCCTCGCGATCAAGACTATTTAAGCTTATAGGAAGGGTAAAAGGTATGAGGTGGAGCTGTAGCAAGCGACTAGCATATATAGTGGCTAAACATACGCAAATGAGAGCGGGAAGAGAAGGCAAGGCATGATCGATAAAACTATGATCAAGAAGTGATCCTAGAACAACCTACGTCAAGCATTACTCCAACACCGTGTTCACTTCCCGTACTCCGCCGGAAAGAGACCATCACGGTTACACACGCGGTTGATGTATTTTAATTAAGGTCAACTTCAGGTTTTCTACAACCGGACATTAACAAATTCCCATCTGCCCATAACCGTGGGCACGGCTTTCGAAAGTTCAAATCCCTGCAGGGGAGTCCCAACTTAGCCCATCACAAGCTCTCATGGTCAACGAAGGATATTCCTTCTAGCGAGAAGACCCGATCAGACTCGGAATCCCGGTCACAAGACATTTCGACAATGGTAAAACAAGACCAGCAAAGCCACCCGAATGTGCTGACAAATCCCGATAGGAGCTGCACATATCTCTTTCTCAGGGCACACCGGATTGTCCAAGGTTCCGGTAGGCCAGCCCAGAGTTGCCCCTGGTGGCCACCGGCAGCTGACAGGTTGGACCAACACTCAGAGGAGCACTGGCCCGGGGGTTTAAATAAAGATGACCCTTGGGCAGGCCTACCCAAGGGAAAGAAAAGGCTAGGTGGCGAATGGTAAAACCAATGTTGGGCCTTGCTGGAAGAGTTTTATTCAAGGCGAACTATCAAGGGGTTCCCAATATAACCCAACCACGTAAGGAACGCAAAATCCGGGAACATAACACCGATATGACGGAAACTAGGGCGGCAAGAGTGGAACAAAACACCAGGCATAAGGCCGAGCCTTCCACCCTTTACCAAGTATATAGATGCATTAATTAAATAAGAGATATTGTGATATCCCAACAAAATAACCATGTTCCAAACATGGAACAAGATCCAATCTTCACCTGCAACTAACAACGCTATAAGAGGGGCTGAGCAAAGCGGTAACATTGCCAAACAAAGTCTTGCTAGGACAAGGTGGGTTAGAGGCTTGGCTTAGCAATGTGGGAGGCATGATAAGCAAGTGGTAGGTATCGCAGCATAGGCATAGCAAAAGAGCGAGCAACTAGCAAGCAAAGATAGAAGTGATTTCGAGGGTATGGTCATCTTGCCTGAGATCCCGCAAGGAAGAAGAACGAGTCCATGAAGAAGACAAACGGACGTAGTCGAACGAATCCTCACAAACGCAACGTTATCGGAACTAACCCGAAGAAGCAACACCGGAAAGAAGCAAACAACATAGTAAAAAACCATCACATAATCATGGCATGATGCACAACCAAGTATGATGCTTGTCCGGTTTAAGTATGCATGGCATGGCAAAGGGCACAAACAAAACTACAAGTTAAGTGGAGCTCAATATGCAACGGGTTGCATATTGACGAAACACCACATCAATTATTTAGTTCTCTCCCGGTTAGGTACTCAACAATATTAAATGTTGTTTAAACATGGCAAGAGGTGAAACATGAGTAAAATACATAGTTAGGCATTTTAAATGAGGCCGGAAACATCAAACAACAATTCCGGTAAAACCTCATGTGCAATTAGTAATTTAAGAAAACAACACTTTTAACCATTTTAAATGTTGTTATCATGATGCGAATGGCATATGCAAGTTTTATGCAATTTTTTAAAAGGTTGACATGAACATACTATGAAGTATTTGTCATCGTGGCGGAAAGAAAGGGTGCCACGGCG
The DNA here is from genome assembly GCF_056163025.1 of Triticum urartu. Taxonomy (NCBI): domain Eukaryota; kingdom Viridiplantae; phylum Streptophyta; class Magnoliopsida; order Poales; family Poaceae; genus Triticum; species Triticum urartu. The sequence goes on from NC_141876.1 coordinate 526,584,926, forward strand.
ACGAATCCGAAAATGATGCCACGGCACCATATCGATACCGGTAGCTCACGGGGATACCGGTGCAAAAGGAAAAGTGACGGGAGCGTGCAAGAGATGGTGGGGTGATCCCGGTTACCGGGTTCCCACGGGTCTATGACGGTGACAAGGCAAAAGAGGGGCAACGTGCACCGACAATTCGAGCACGGAGCAAACACGGGCATCTCATACATCACACATGCATTCGTTCACGGGCGGTCATCTCGGGGTTATACCTTTGAAGCGTGCGTTATCGGAGGGGTTCAAGTTTGATGCGGTGTAGGAGAAGTAGACGTTCCCGCGACGGTAGTCGAAGTCGTGGTTCTATCGGACTTCGACGGTAGTGGTACACATTCGTTTTTAAAGAGGTACTTGACGCATCCGAGGTTTCCGGGGGCGGCGGTAGTCGTTCCCTGGTCTTCAAGGGAAGTAGTGGTTCCGTATGTTTTCGGAGAGGTACTTGACGAATCCAAGGTTTCCGGGGGCGACGGTAGTGGAACTTGGAGAATCCGAGTTCTTCGAAGGTCGTCATCGAACTTGGTCAAATACACGATGTGGGTAGACGTTCACACGACGGCCTTCAGTGAGGGTAGTTGTACACGGGTATTTGGCCACGGAAGTAGTCGTGCACATTTTCGTAGAGGTTCGGGGTCAAAGACACGGAACTTGACGTTCATGGTTCTTTGCGGGTCGGCGGTAGTGGTTCATGTTTTGTAGCCGTTCGAGTCATCGGTGGAGGAACTTGGCGGTCCATGTAGTCGAACTTGGTGCATCCGAATGGTACCTGGCGAATCCTCGTAGTCGAACTTGGTGGCCTTGACGTCCAACACAAAACAACACAAGGGGCCTCGGGATGCCAACAGCAAGGAGGCGATGGTGGTAGCTGCGAGCTCCTGTGCAGGGGAAGGAGAGGGCAGCCTCGTGGTCGTGCTAGTTGCTGACAGGGGCGACTCCAGCCGAGGCCAGGTGCAAAGGAGGGAGGTGGGCATGGCGCGGCCGTGGCCTGGTTCTGCGGATGCGAGGCGACGAGGTGGAGCAGGGGCCAGCGACGAGGCAAGGCGGCAAGGTGGAGCAGGGCCAGGGGCGCGTCGAGAGGGTGTAGCAGCTCCTGGCCGCAGCGGCGCGGCGCCGGAGCAGGGTCCAGCGACGAGGCAAGGGCAACGAGGAGGAGCCTGCGAGGGCCTCTGGCGGGGAGGCAGTGGAGGATGGTGCAGAGCCGAGGAAGCAGCGGAGCTCCGAGCTCGGATCCATGGCGGTAGCTGCGAGCGGTGCCTGGAGGAAGCAACGAAGCGACAACGGCGACCTTGGCACGGAGGGAGGAGGTTCGGCGGTGGCCCAAGGCGCAAGTCAACTGGGAGGCCGGAGAAGGGGATGGAGCGTTGGGGAGCTCCTCTCCCTGGCGAAGCGAGGCGGCGACAGGAAGATGGAGGGGATCGAGGGAGAGAAGAGCGAGGGAGATGGGGCGCTGGGTCTGGCCTTTGGCGGCGCGAGGGGAGAGGATGAGGGAGAGAATGAGGGGATGGGGGTCTCCTGGCGCTAGGTTACACGAGGAGGAGGCCCGGCCTGGTGGGCTGAGAGGAAATGAATGGGCCGGCCTCGTTGGGCTTCCTCTTCTCCCACTGAGTTTTTTTAGCAAAAAAAGAATTAGAGAGAAATAAAAGAAAGAGAGGTGTTAGGGAAGGAATTTGGGCAGGAGGACAATTTTTCCGGAGTCATAAAAATATGAGGAATTTGACAAAAATGGCCTGGCGATTTTTGGAGGAAGTAAAATCCACACGCGTTGGATTTAACTCGGCAAGTTCGAATTTGAAACCCATTCAAATGAACTCCAAATGGGTTGAAATTATAGGAGGTGATCCTACACAATATATGTGATTTATGGGCAGATTTGGAACATTTATGGGTAAAGTAAAATTGCCACTCAATTTTACTAAAAGGCCCCAAAGGAAGAAGGGGAAGTTGAGAAGGATCAAAGGAAATTTGAAGAACGGTGCATATGTGTTTGTGGGTGATTCCAAGCCAATGGAATGGTTTAATATAGCTCCCTAAATATCGGGAGGGTATGTTATAAAGAGAACTCACCATGTGAATTCCCTCGATTTAAATGGATCAAAGATCCATACGGTTTATTTGATTGAGTTTTTTTAAACGGGTTGCATGATGACATGATGCAAAGATGAATGCAACGAACCAAACAAATCACGCGACGAAACCCGGAAATCATGGAAGGCACCTGAAGCTCCGATCTTGGGGCGTCACACAAAGATGACAATACCTAGATCTATTCTTGTTCTTATGCCTAGCTAGGGGCGTTAAACGATAGCGCTTGTTGGGAGGCAACCCAATTTTATTTTTGTTTCTTGATTTTTGGTTATGTTTAGTAATTAACAATTCATCTAGCTTCTATTTAGATGTGGTTTTATGTTTTTAATTAGTGTTTGTGCCAAGTAGAACCTTTGGGAAGACTTGGGGGAAGTTTTTGCGATTTTGCTGTAAAAAACAGAAACTTTAGCGCTCACCAGATTTGCTGCCATTTTTTACTGGAGAGTGCGATTAGGTTGATTCTTTTTGAAGATGATTAAGAGACAAATTCCTCATGTTCACCACTTTATTTCAGAATTTTTGGGGTTATATAAGTATTTGAAACCTACATATTACTACAGACTGTTCTGTTTTTGACAGATTCTGTTTTTCGTGTGTTGTTTGCTTATTTTGATGAATTTATGGCTAGTATCGGGGGGTATGAACCATAGAGAAGTTGGAATACAGTAGGTTTAACACCAATATAAATAAAGAATGAGTTCATTACAGTACCTTAAGTGGTGGTTTGTTTTCTTATACTAACAGAGCTCATGAGATTTTCTGTTGAGTTTTGTGTTGTGAAGTTTTCAAGTTTTCGGTAAAGATTTGATGGATTATGGAATAAGGAGTGGAAAGAGCCTAAGGTTGGGGATGCCCAAGGAACCCCAAGGTAAAATTCAAGGACAACCAAAAGCCTAAGCTTGGGGATGCCCCAGAAGGCATCCCCTCTTTCATCTTCGTCCATCGGTAACTTCACTTGATGCTATATTTTTATTCACCACATGATATGTGTTTTGCTTGGAGCGTCTCTTATGATTTGAGTCTCTGCTTTCTAGTTTACCACAATAATACTTGCTGTACACACCTTTTGGGAGAGACACACATGAATCGGAATTTATTAGAATACTCTATGTGCTTCACTTATATCTTTTGAGCTAGATAATTTTGCTCTAGTGCTTCACTTATTTATTTTAGAGCACGGTGGTGGTTTTATTTTATAGAAATTACTGATCTCTCATGCTTCACTTATATTATTTTGAGAATCCTTTAGAACAACATGGTAGATTGCTTTGGCTATAAAATTAGTCCTAATATGATAGGCATCCAAGATTGGTATAATAAAAACTTTCATAAAAGTGCATTGAATACCATGAGAAGTTTGATACTTGATGATTGTTTTGAGATATGAAGATGGTAATATTAGAGTAATGCTAGTTGAGTAGTTGTGAATTTGAGAAATTTTTGTGTTGAAGTTTGCAAGTCCCGTAGCATGCACGTATGGTAACCGTTGTGTAACAAATTTGAAACATGAGGTGTTTTTTATTGTCATCCTTATGAGTGGCGGTCGGGGACGAGCGATGGTATTTTCCTACCAATCTATCCCCCTAGGAGCATGCGTGTAATGCTTGGTTTTTGATGACTTGTATATTTTTGCGATAAGTATGTGAGTTCTTTATGACTAATGTTGAGTCCATGGATTATACGCACTCTCACCCTTCCATCGTTGCTAGCCTCTTTGGTACCGTGCATTGCCCTTTCTAACCTTGAGAGTTGGTGTAAACTTTGCCGGTGCATCCAAACCCCGTGATATGATACGCTCTGTCACACATAAACCTCCTTATATCTTCCTCAATACAGCCACCATACCTACCTATTATGGCATTTCCATAGCCATTCCGAGATATATTGCCATGCAACTTTCCACCGTTTCATTTATTAGGACACGCTTCATCATTGTCATATTGCCTTTCATGATCATGTAGTTGACATCGTATTTGTGGCAAAGCCACCATGCATAATTTATCATACATGTCACTCTTGATTCATTGCCCATCCCGGTACACCGTCGGAAGCATTCATATAGAGTTATATTTTGTTCTAGTATCGAGTTATAATCATTGAGTTGTAAATAAATAGAAGTGTGATGATCATCATTAATAGAGCATTGCCCAAAAAAAAAGAAGGGAGAATGGCCAAATAAAAAAAGGAAAGGCCCAAAAAAAGAGAAAAGAAATAAAAAGGGACAATGCTACTAGCCTTTTTTCCACACTTGTGCTTCAAAGTAGCACCATGATCTTTATGATAGAGATTCTCTTGCCACTTTCATATACTAGTGGGAATTCTTTATTATTGAACTTGGCTTGTATATTCCAACAATGGGCTTCCTCAAATGCCCTAGGTCTTCGTGAGCAAGCAAGTTGGATGCACACCCACTTAGTTTCTTTTGTTGAGCTTTCATACATTTATAGCTCTAGTGCATCCGTTGCATGGCAATCCCTACTCGTTGCATTGACATCAATTTATGGGCATCTCCCTAGCCCGTTGATTAGTCGCATCAATGTGAGACTTTCTCCTTTTTTGTCTTCTCCACATAACCCGCATCATTATACTCTATTCCACCTATAGTGCTATATCCATGGCTCACTCTCATGTATTGCGTGAAAGTTGAAAAAAGTTTCAGATTACTAAAGTATGAAACAATTGCTTGGCTTGTCATCGGGGTTGTGCATGATGAGAGCATTCTTGTGTGACGAAAATGGAGCATGACCAAACTATATGATTTTGTACGGATGCACTTTCTTTGGCCATGTTATTTTGAGAAGACATAATTTCTTAGTTAGTATGCTTGAAGTATTATTATTTTTATGTCAATATTAAACTTTTGTCTTGAATCTTTCGGATCTGAACATTCATGCTACAATAAAGAAAATTACATAGAAAATTATGCTAGGTAGCATTCCACATCAAAAATTCTGTTTTTATCATTTACCTACTCGAGGACGAGCAGGAATTAAGTTTGGGGATGCTTGATACGTCTCCAACGTATCTATAATTTTTGATTGTTCCATGATATTATATTATGTGTTTTTTGATGTTTAATGGGCTTTATTATACACTTTTATAATATTTTTGGGACTAACCTACTAACCAAAGGCCAGGTGCAAATTGCTGTTTTTTGCCTATTTCAGTGTTTCACAGAAAAGGAATATCAAACGGAATCCAAATGGAATGAAACCTTCAGGAGAGTGATTTTTTGGAACAAATGCAATCCAGGAGACTTGGAGTGGATCTCAAGGAAGTATCGAGGAGGCCACGAGGCAGGGAGGCGCGCCCAGGGGGCAGTCGTGCCCCCACCCTCGTGGGCCCCTCATGGCGCCCCTGACCGACTTCTTTTGCCTATATATACTCATATACGCAAAAAACATCCGGGAGCACCATGAAACCCTATTTCCACCGCCGCAACCTTCTTTACCCAAGATTTCCCATCTTGGGGCCTTTTCCGGAGCTCCGCCGGAGGGGGAATCGATCACGGAGGGCTTCTACATCAACACCATAGCCTCTCCGATGATGTGTGAGTAGTTTACCACAAACCTTCGGGTCCATAGTTATTAGCTAGATGGCTTCTTCTCTCTCTTTGGATCTCAATACAAATTTCTCCTCGATCTTCTTGGAGATCTATTCGATGTAATTCCTTTTGCGGTGTGTTTGTCGGGATCCGATGAATTGTGGGTTTATGATCAAGATTATCTATGTACAATATTTGGTTCTTCTTTGAATTCTTTTATGTATGATTTGCTATCTTTGCAAGTCTCTTCGAATTACCAGTTTGGTTTGGCCTACTATATTGATCTTTCTTGCAATGGGAGAAGTGCTTAGCTTTGGGTTCAATATTGCGGTGTCCTTTCCCAGTGACAGCAGGGGCAGCAAGGCACATATTATATTGTTGCCATCGAGGATAAAAAGATGGGGTTTATATCATATTTCTTGAGTTTATCCCTCTACATCATGTCATCTTGCCTAATGCGTTACTCTGTTCTTATGAACTTAATACTCTAGATGCATGCTAGCGGTCGATGTGTGGAGTAATAGTAGTAGATGCAGAATCGTTTCGGTCTACTTGTCGTGGACATGATGCCTATATACATGATCATGCCTAGATATTCTCATAATTATGCACTTTTCTATTAATTGCTCGACAGTAATTTGTTTACCCATCGTAATACTTATGCTATTTTGAGAGAAGCCACTAGTGAAACCTATGGCCCCCGGGTCTATTTTCCATCATATAAGTTTCCAATCTATTTTACTTTGCAATCTCTACTTTCAATGTATATCATAAAAATACCAAAAATATTTATCTTATTATCTCTATCAGATCTCACTTTTGCAAGTGGCCGTGAAGGGATTGACAACCCCTTTATCGCGTTGGTTGCAAGGTTCTTATTTGTCTGTGTAGGTGCGAGGCGACTTGCGTGTAGTCTCCTACTGGATTGATACCTTGGTTCTCAAAAACTGAGGGAAATACTTACGCTACTTTGCTGCATCACCCTTTACTCTTCAAGGGAAAACCAACGCAGTGCTCAAGGGGTAGCAAGATGCAGGCATAACAGAGTAGTAGCATAGTCATCATGAAGAATTGGAAACAAGCACAGAGTACAGAAAGCGTAAACACAGGATAAGCAGGTTGTAGACAAACTGACTAAAGAATTTGAACTGAGGAAATTGAGAAAGTCTTCAGTCAAAGTCTTCAGATAGTAACGATCAGGTACAACAACACATTAATGAGGAAATGAAAGGGTTGAGGAAATAGAACAAGTTAGCTCGGTGAAGACATTGATTTGGTAGACTAGTTCCAACTGCTGTGAGAGTTGTACGTCTGGTTGGAGCGGCTAGGTATTTAAACCCGAGGGCACACAGTCCCAGTCATACAGTACCAATGATAAATATTTTTGGTATTTTTATGATATAGATTGAAAGTAAAGATTGCAAAGTAAAATAGATTCGAAACTTATATGATGGAAAATAGACCCGGGGGCCATAGGTTTCACTAGTGGCTTCTCTCAGGATAGCATAAGTATTACGGTGGGTGAACAAATTACTGTCGAGCAATTGATAGAAAAGTGAATAATTATGCGAATATCTAGGCATGATCATGTATATAGGCATCACGTCCGCGACAAGTAGACCGACCCCTGCCTGCATCTACTACTATTACTCCACACATCAACCGTTATCCAGCATGCATCTAGAGTATTAAGTTCATAAGAACAGAGTAACGCATTAGGTAAGATGACATGATGTAGAGGGATAAACTCAAGCAATATGATATAAACCCCATCTTTTTATCCTCAATGGCAACAATACAATACGTGTCGTTTCCCTTTTTGTCACTGGGATCGAGCACCGCATGATTGAACCCAAAGCTAAGCACTTCTCCCATTGCAAGAAATATCAATCTAGTAGGCCAAATCAAACTGATAATTCGAGGAGACTTGCAAAGATAACCAATCATGCATAAAAGATTTCAGAGAAGAATAAAATATTGTTCATAGATAGACTTGATCATAAACCCACAATTCATCGGATCTCGACAAACACACCGCAAAAAGAGTTACATCGAATAGATCTCCAAGAAGATCGAGGAGAACTTTGTATTGAGATTCAAAGAGAGAGAAGAAGCCATCTAGCTAATAACTATGAACCCGAAGGTCTGAAGTAAACTACTCACACATCATTAGAGGGGCCATGGAGTTGATGCATAGGCCCTCCATGATCGATGCCCCCTCTGGTGGAGCTCCAGAAAAGGCCCCAAGATGGGATCTCTTGGGTACAGAAGGTTGCGGTGGTGGAAATAGGGTTTCGTGGTGCTCCTGGATGTTTTTGGGGTATGTGAACATATATAGGAGGAAGAAGTAGGTCGATTGAGCCACGAGGGGCCCACGAGGGGGGAGGGCGCGCCCAGGGGGGTAGGCGCGCCCCCTGCCTCGTGGACACCTCGTTCGTTTCTTGACGTCCACTCCAAGTCCTCTGGATCACGTTTGTTCCAAAAATCACGCTCCCGAAGGTTTCATTCCGTTTGGACTCCGTTTGATATTCCTTTTCTGCGAAACACTGAAATAGGCAAAAAACAACAATTTGCACTAGGCCTTGGGTTAATAGGTTAGTCCGAAGAATAATATAAAAGTGTAAAATAAAGCCCATTAACATCCAAAACAGATAATGTAATAGCATGGAACAATCAAAAATTATAGATACGTTGGAGACGTATCAGCGCGCCCAGGGGGTGGGCGCGCCCCCACCCTCGTGGACAGGGTGTGGGCCCCCTAATGTTGATTCTTTCGCCAGTATTTTTCATATGTTCCAAAAATATTCTCTCAGGTCATTCCGAGAACTTTTATTTCTCCACAAAAATAACACCATGGCAGCCGCTCCCTGTCGCCACGATGAACATGACTTAAATTTGTCATCGGACCATGCCCAGGGGATAGCGCCTGTAACTGCTCTGGCCCTAGATCCGCAGCAGATTGTGCCATCCGAGGACGGGAAGCGCAACCCCGCCACGAAAACCGCAGACTCAGTGGCGTCATAGCTGCACACTGTCAGCTTATTCAAGTCAAGTCTACGATATAAAGAGAGAGGCATAACACTAACACCGGCCCCAAGATCACATAAAGCAGTTTTAATATAATTTCTTTTGATGGAGCAAGGTATAGTAGGTACTCCGGGGTCTCCAAGTTTCTTTGGTATTCCACCCTTAAAAGTATAATTAGCAAGCATGGTGGAAATCTCAGCTTCCGGTATCTTTCTTTTATTAGTAATGATATCTTTCATATATTTAGCATAAGGATTTGTTTTGAGCACATCAGTTAATCGCATACGCAAAAAGATAGGCCTAATCATTTCAGCAAAGCGCTCAAAATCTTCATCATCCTTTTTCTTGGATGGTTTCGGAGGAAAAGGCACGGGTTTCTGTACCCAAGGTTCCCTTTCTTTACCATGTTTCCTAGCAACAAAGTCTCTTTTATCATAACGTTGATTCTTTGATTGTGGGTTATCAAGATCAACAGCAGGTTCAATTTCTACATCATTGTCATTACTAGGTTGAGCATCATCATGAACATTATCATTTATATTTTTACTAGGTTCATGTTCATTACCAGATTGTGTTTCAGCATCAGACATAGATATATCATTTGGATTATCAGGTGGTTCAGCAATAGGTTCACTAGAAGTTTGCACAGTTCTATCATTTTTCCTCTTCTTCTTTTTAGAAGAACTAGGAACATCAATATTATTTCTCTGAGAATCTTGCTCGATTCTCTTAGGGTGGCCTTCCGGATACGAAGGTTCCTGAGTCATTCTACCAGTTCTAGTAGCCACTCTAACAGCATAATCATTTTTCTTACTATTCATTTCATCACGCACTTCTTTTTGAGCCTTAAGTACTTGTTCTACTTGAGTGGTAACCATAGAAGCATGTTTGCCAACAAGTTTAAGTTCACCTTTAATATCAGCCATATAATCACCCAAGCGTCTAATCATATAATCATTTTCTTTTAATTGTCTACCAAAATAAGCAATGAAGTCGTCTTGCTTAAACATAAAGTTATCAAACTCATCCAAGCACCGACTAGCAATTTTAGTAGGAGGGACTTCAGCTTTATCATATCTATAGAGAGAATTTACCTTTACTACCTGTGTCGGGATATCGGGATCAGGAAGTTCTGTAGTAAATAAAGAATTGAGATTATATGTTTCTTCAACAGGTGGTATATTAAGACCATGTATTTCTTCAATAGGAGGTAAATTCTTAACATCTTCAGCTTTAATACCTTTTTCTTTCATAGATTTCTTTGCCTCTTGCATATCTTCGGGACTGAGAAATAGAATACCTCTCTTCTTCGAAGTTGGTTTAGGAATAGGCTCAGTAATTGGAGCAGGAGTTAGCTCAGGAGCTGGCTCAGGAGGTGCCCAATTACTTTCATTTGTCAACATATTATTCAATAGAATTTCAGCTTCATCCGGTGTTCTTTCCCTGAAAAGAGAACCATCACAACTATCTAGGTAATCTCTGGAAGCATCGGTTAGCCCATTATAAAAGATATCAAGTATTTCAGGTTTCTTAAGAGGATGATCAGGCAAAGCATTAAGTAACTTGAGAAGCCTCCCCCAAGCTTGTGGGAGACTCTCTTCTTTAATTTGCACAAAGTTGTATATTTCCCTCAAAGCAGCTTGTTTCTTATGAGCAGGGAAATATTTAGCAGAGAAGTAATAAATCATATCCTGGGGACTACGTACACAAGCAGGATCAAGAGAATTAAACCATATCTTAGCATCACCCTTTAATGAGAACGGAAATATTTTGAGTAAATAGAGGTAACGTGATCTCTCATTATTAGTGAACAGGGCAGCTATATCATTTAACTTAGTAAGATGTGCCAAAACAGTTTCAGATTCATAGCCATAAAACGGATCAGATTCAACCAAAGTAATTATATCAGGATCAACAGAGAATTCATAATCCTTATCAGGAACACATATAGGTGAAGTAGCAAAAGCAGGATCAGGTTTCATTTTATCTCTAAGTGATTCTTTGTTCCATTTAATTAATAACCTCTTAAGCTCATATCTATCTCTCCAAGCTAAAATAGCTAAAGAAGCATCTTGATCAAATAAATAACCCTCAGGAATAACAGGCATATTTTCATCATCACTATCATCATCGTATTCAGATTCAATAATTTCTCTTTCTCTAGCCCTAGCAATTTGTTCATCAAGAAATTCGCAAAGGGGCACAGTAGTATCAGACATAGAAGCAGTTTCATCATAAGTATCATGCATAGCAGAAGTGGCATCATCAATAACATGCGAAATTTCAGAACGAGTAGCAGAAGCAGGTGTAGGTGTCGCAAACTTACTCATAACAGAAGGTGAATCAAGTGCAGAGCTAGATGGCAGTTCCTTACCTCCCCTCGTAGTTGAGGGATAGATCTTGGTTTTTGGATCTCTCAAGTTCTTCATAGTGTCCAGCAGATATAAATCCCAAGTGACTCAAAGAATAGAGCTATGCTCCCCGGCAACGGCGCCAGAAAAAGGACTTGATAACCCACAAGTATAGGGGATCGCAACAGCTTTCGAGGGTAGAGTATTCAACCAAAATTTATTGATTCGACACAAGGGGAGCCAAAGAATATTCTCAAGTATTAGCAGCTGAGTTGTCAATTCAACCACACCTAGAAACTTAGTATCTGCAGCAAAATGTTTAGTAGCAAAGTAACATGATAGTGGTGGTAGCGGCAACAAAAGTAAAGACAGCAAAAGTAATGTTTTTGGTATTTTGTTGTGATTGTAACAGTAGCAACGGAAAAGTAAATAAGCGTAAACCAGTATATGGAAAACTCATAGGCACCGGATCAGTGATGGATAATTATGCCGGATGCGGTTCATCATGTAACAGTCATAACATAGGGTGACGCAGAACTAGCTCCAATTCATCAATGTAATGTAGGCATGTATTCCGTATATAGTCATACATGCTTATGGATAAGAACTTGCATGACATCTTTTGTCCTACCCTCCCGTTGCAGCGGGGTCCTATTGGAAACTTAGGGATATTAAGGCCTCCTTTTAATAGAGAACCAGAACAAAGCATTAGCACATAGTGAATACATGAACTCCTCAAACTATGGTCATCACCGGGAGTGGTCCCGATTATTGTCACTTCGGGGTTGCCGGATCATAACACATACTAGGTGACTATAGACTTGCAAGATAGGATCTAGAACTCACATATATTCATGAAAACATAATAGGTTCAGATCTGAAATCATGGCTGTCGGTGTCAAAACCGGCGGATCTCGGGTAGGGGGTCCCGAACTGTGCGTCTAGGCCGGATGGTAACAGGAGGCAAGGGACACGAAGTTTTACCTACGTTCGGGCCCTCTCGATGGAGGTAAAACCCTACGTCCTGCTTGATTAATATTGATGATATGGGTAGTACAAGAGTAGATCTACCATGAGATCGGAGAGGCTAAACCCTAGAAGCTAGCCTATGGTATGATTGTTGTTCAGTATGTTGTCCTACGGACTAAAACCCTCCGGTTTATATAGACACCGGAGAGGGTTAGGGTTACACAAAGTCGGTTACAATGGTAGGAGATCTGCATATCCGTATCGCCAAGCTTGCCTTCCACGCCAAGGAAAGTCCTTTCCGGACACGGGACGAAGTCTTCAATCTTGTATCTTCATAGTCCAGGAGTCCGGCTGAAGGTATAGTCTGGCCATCTAGACACCCCCTAATCCAGGACTCCCTTAGTAGCCCCTGAACCAGGCTTCAATGACGACGAGTCCGGCGCGCAGATTGTCTTCGGCATTGCAAGGCGGGTTCCTCCTCCAAGTACTTCATAGAAGATTTTGAACACAAAGATAGTGTCCGGTTCTGCAAAATAAGTTTCCACATATTGCCATAGAGAGAATAATATTTACACAAATCTAATCTACTGACGTATTCCGTAGTGTGACACATCACGGCCAAGCCTTTATCCGAGTCGTTTCATTATCCCACCTCAGCGTGTCATGCGAGTCGGTTTCCTTGGCACGTCTTGTTAAAGCAGAGATCGTGTCCCCTTATTCCGGGATTCTCATCAATACGGGCATGGGTAACCCAACCGCGCCATTGATTACGGCGCTTGGAGATAAGTGAGTTTTACCAGGCTGGTGGGGACACGTAGTTGCGTCCACCCATATAAGGGGATAAGGATCCACCTTTTCACCTACGCCTTCTTCCTCCCTTGCTTATCCATTCTCGCGCACTCGAGCTCCAGCGCCCAAGTCCGCACTCCCCACCTCAACCTTCTCCAGCCATGTCCGGAGCGGGAGGCAAGTGCATGGTCTCCTCCATCACGGAGGGACACATCAAAAAACTAAGGAAGGCCGGATACTTGTCTAACGACATTGCGTACCGGCTTCCCGAAAAGGGGCAGCTCATCCCCACCCCTAGGCCTCATGAGAGGGTGGTATTCCTCCCCCATTTCCTCTGCGGACTGGGCTTCCCTCTTCACCCATGTGTCCGGGGGCTCATGTTCTACTATGGCCTGGATTTCCACGATCTGGCCCCGAACTTTGTCTTCAACATCTCGGCATTTATCGTCGTGTGCGAGGCTTTCCTCCGCATCCGCCCCCATTTTGGCCTATGGCTCAAGACTTTCAATGTCAAGCCGAAGGTGGTGCGCGGCAACCAGGCGGAGTGCGGAGGCGCCATGGTGGGCAAGATGGCCAACGTCTTATGGCTCGAGGGCTCCTTTGTGGAGACCCTGAAGGGGTGGCAATCGGGGTGGTTTTACATCACCGAGCCACGCGACCCCGAATGGTTTGCAGCCCCCGAGTTTCGATCCGGACCCCCTATGCGGCTCACCTCCTGGAAGGAGACAGGCCTGTCGTGGGGTAAAAAAGGAGAGCTAACCGGACTCCAAACATGCGTCCAAACCCTGGTGGACAAGAAGCTCAAACTTGTCAACGTAGTCCAGGTTATGCTCATCCGCCTGATCCTCCCGTGTCAACAACGGGCTTTCAACCTATGGGAGTTCGACCCGGCGCGGCACCAAACTCTGAGCAGGCTCTTCGACACGACGTATGAAGATTCCTGGAAGGTGCTTTTCAAGGGCGCCGAGGCCCCCGCAGATCGCGGATTCAGTATGCAGCGTCACGCTCATGCGGCAAGCTGTTTTTTCCTTTTACAGGGTATCAGTTTTTCATAGTTTGACTCCATGCGGGATCTAAGGTCCCTTACCTTTGACGGGATTGGCAGGTGACGTCCGGACAGATCAACTGTCCGGCTCCTTTGCCCGAAGGCCCAGCGGACGCTCGCTGGGCGAAGCTGCTGGTTTCGGCACCCTATGTGGTGCCGGAGAAGAAGGCCGCGAAAAAGGCTACGGGGACTTGAAAGAGTGCCCGGCGCCAGGAGGTGTCGGATCCATCATCCGACGGTTCCGAGGCGCATTCCTCCCGTGAAGACGAGGAGGAAGAAGAAGAGACCTCTCCCCCTCCAGCGGGAGGAGAGAAGAAAAGGAAGGCCGCCCTCTCTGGGGAGGCCGGAGGGTCCAAGAAGGGGAAAACCCTTCCTCCGGACTACTCCACCGACGTCGACGACGGCGGAGAGGAGTGGTCGCCCAGGGCCAAGCCCCTGGCAAAATCGTAAGTATCCGGATACCAGAGTAATTCATAGTATTCGTTTATTGCACAACTTTCCCTTATGTCGAATATGTTTATGCAGCCCACCCAAAGACCGGCTCAACGCGTTGTCGAGCGGCTCACTGGACTCGTCGGATGTGAACTCTCTTCCGACGGCTTCCTCCCCCCGCCCTACGGACGACACCGAAGTGTTGTCCCAACAGGTTCCAAGCCAGGAGGAGGTGGTCCTGGAGGCGCCGCAAGGCGACCTCCCGGACTCCAGGAGTAAAGGGGATGAAACCCCCTAGGGCTCCAAGTCCGGCTCTAGGCCGGACATCGCTCCGGAACCTTCAAAGGTTCCAGAGTCCGGCAGGGGACCTCCTTCCAAGAGGAGCAAGCCCACCATGCTGGTGACCCCCGTCCAACCGGAGGCGCCGGACAATCTGTTGGAGGCGCTCCAAGGCGCCTCCATCGACGAGGAGCACCGCACCATTATGAGTGCGGTGGTCCAGAAGGTTCAGTCCGCCAAGAGCGGACTGACTAAAGCTTGTACTAGCCTTTTAACAGGCTTTGAGGTAAGTAAAGAATGTGTAAATAATATTACCGCATAGACAGTAGCCCCTGATGCTCTGTTTGGCGTTCGGGAAGAAAAGCCGAATAGAGGATCAAATAAAATTCACAGGAGTCTAACAAAAAGGAGTCAATATGCGTATGCAGGCTTCTCTGCTTGCATCCGTCGCACTGACTGCGGAAGTGGACACGCTAAAGTAGAACCTCGAGCGGTCCGAGCAAGAGCTCGGGTGTGCCAAGAAGCAGCTCGAGGACAATGAAGGTAAGAAATACCTTGTTTAAATATATATAAAGTGGTGCAATTGCAAAAAATGACAGGATTTATCGTGGCTATTGTAGGGGCCACGTCTGAGGTGGCGACCCTTAAGCAAGCGCTAGTCGAGGCCGAGAAGAGGGCGGCCACGGAGTGCACTGAGCGGGAGAAGTATGAGGCCGAGGTTGGCAAGGTACGGCAAGAGCTCCAGGATCTCATGGAAAAACATGAGAGTTTGGAGCTTGACTCAAAGACGCGAGCGTCCGAGCTCGCGGTGGCTATTGAAAATGCCAAGTCTGCCAAGGCCGAATCCCAGAAGACCCTCCAGGAGTTGGTTGAGGTGAAGAAGATAGCGGCGGGTAAGGCATTCTTTATGCAAAGCAAACACATAAACGTGAGTGACTTGTTACTTACCCGAATCCGGAGCTCTCCAGGAGCGTTCACAAATCTTCCCCGGAGTGTGTCCGATGCCGCCGCATTCTATCGAGCCGAGGAGGGCAGCTCGACAGAGAAGGTGTTCTGGTCTCAGTATGCTGAGGTCGGACACCCCGTGCCCCTGAGCGACCAGCTTAAGCAACTGGTCGAGCTCCACAAGGCAGCCGAACAGGCCACGAAGGGCCTCATAGTTCGGCTGTGGCCTGGAGGGGCTCTGCCTGGGAGCTATTTCGGGCTGGTGCGGCGGCTGGTGGAGGCCTGTCCAAGGCTTGAAGTAATCAAGCGCTCCGTCTGCATTGAAGGTGCCCGTAGGGCCCTTGCCCGTGCTAAGGTGCACTGGGGCAAGCAGGATGCTGAGAAGCTTGTGAAGGACGGGCCACTGCCGGGGAAAGAGCATCGCAAGCCCGAGAATTATTATAAGGATGTTCTGAAGGGCGCCTGCCTTGTGGCGGATGAATGTTCTAGGGATGTCATTTTTGAGTGAAACTTGCTCGTTTTGTCCTGTGCGCTGAAAACTTGTTCATATGCGCTAAGCAATGCTGTTGGAATTTAAAATATTACCTTCTGTGCGGCTGTTTATCAATTTTGGGAGATGGCAAGTCGTCGGCTTCTGCCCCCGTGCTGCTAGTGCTGGGGTGTTCGGGGATAAACCTGAGCGCTCTTTTTCCCATGTTTGGGTCCTTCGAGGGAGGCGCTCAACCCAACGAACAAGGCAATCGGACTATAATGCGTGAACACTCTCACTTAGCCATAGAATTCTATAATTTAAAATTTCGGCGAAGCCCCTGGTATTCGGGAGACCGAGTTCGGGGCGCTATCCACGCCTTGGCCGGACAGAGCCGGCTCCTCGCTCTAAGCGGCATAAGTCGTTAGGGACTCGTAAAACCTCTCGAACAGCGACCAGCTCTCGCTTCATCATGACAGTCAGTTTTAGCTTTCTCCACCGAGGTGCTCGACCCAGCTCAACTGGGGCACAATCGCAGTGGTTCTCCTAGTGCTACCTTAGCCGATATAGCGGAACGTAAGGCACCAAAACATAGGAGCCGGGCAAACCCAACTATTGACCCAAGACATGATTCGGAGCCGATGCATATAATGCTATAAGTTCGGGGTGCCGCACTTGTTAAAGTGTTCGGACTTCTCACACCATATTGAGGGGTACTAAAGCCCCTGGCGTATTTTGGTCGTACCAAAGTGTACGGATGCAACATGTCGTTAAGGAACATATATTAAAAAAGAGTAATGCAAAAATAGACAAAAGCTATGCATTGTTTATTAAAGAGGGCTGCGATCAAAGCAGAACGATACAAATAATGCAATAAGCAAAAGGTTGGACTATTTAACGTGTCCGTTACAGGGGAAAGCTGTGGAATAGTATGCGAAACAGGTATACTGCTCGTGATAGAGACCACCTGGGAGTTCCGTAATGCGGCGTGGCTTGTCTGCTTCCCTGGTTCTTGCATCGTTTGTTCGGCAATTGAACTACCGAACGGGCCTTCCAAAGAGTGGAGTCCTGAAAGTAAGAGAAAATTAAAAAATCGGCAGCCCCTGGTGCAGTTTAAGCCATGTTTCGGGCGTGCCGTGATGGTGCCCCTCCCCCCTGTACCCATGGTATTTCTAGAGCGTAGTTATGTACGCGAAGTACTGGTATCGCATTTTTGTGAGGGCTGGGGTTGGGGCCGCATTGCTATGCCTGCTCGGGTCGTGCCAGGCGGTCTTGTTGTAGGTTACTCCGGGCGCGCTTGACGGTGTCCGGTCGTTTAATGGCCGGACTGGAGAACTGCCTGGAGAGGCTGCTTTGTACTTCTGCTGCAAGGGCCGCCGTGTGCTCCTCCATTCGGAGGGAGCGTTCGGTGTTTCCATTGACCATAATTACTCCTCGAGGGCCTGGCATTTTGTGCTTAAGGTATGCGTAGTGCGGTACCGCATTAAACTTGGCGAATGCGGTTCGCCCGAGCAGTGCGTGATAGCCACTGCGGAATGGGACTATGTCGAAGATTAACTCCTCGCTTCGGAAATTATCCAGAGATCCGAAGCCCACTTCAAGTGTGACTGAGCCTATACAGTTGGCCTCTACACCTGGTATTATGCCTTTAAAGGTCATTTTGGTGGGCTTAATCCTCGAGGGATCTATGCCCATTTTCCGCACTGTATCCTGGTAAAGCAGGTTCAGGCTGCTGCCGCCGTCCATAAGGACTCTAGTGAGATGAAATCCATCAATAATTGGGTCTAGAACCAATGCGGCGAATCCGCCATGACGGATGCTAGTGGGATGGTCCCTTCGATCAAAGGTGATCGGGCAGGAGGACCATGGGTTGAACTTTGGGGCGACTGGCTCTACCGCGTATACGTCCCTTAACACGCGCTTCCGCTCCCTTTTGGGGACGTGGGTTGCGTATATCATGTTCATCATCCGCACTTGTGGGGGAAAACCCTTCTGTCCACTGTTGTTCGGCGGCCGCGGCTCCTCGTCGTCATCGCTATGCAGCCCCTTGTCTTCATTTTCGGCGTTTAACTTGCCTGCCTGCTTGAACACCCAACAATCCTTGTTGGTGTGATTGGCCGGCTTTTCGGGGGTGCCATGTATCTGGCACAAGCGGACCAGTATTCGGTCCAAACTAGACGGCCCCCTAGGATTCCTTTTGAATGGCTTTTTCTGCTGACCGGATTTAGAGCCTCTGAATCCGGCATTAACTGCCGTATCCTCAGCATTGTTGCCGTTAATGCGGCGCTTCTACTTGTTGCGATGCGACCTGCCACTACTGTCCCTGGTATCCGAATTACCAGGGTTCTTGGTCATATTGTTGCTACGAGCAAGCCAACTATCTTCTCCCGCGCAAAATCGGGTCATGAGTGTCGTGAGTGCTGCCATAGACTTTGGCTTTTCCTGTCCAAGGTGCCGGGAAATCCACTCGTCACGGATATTGTGCTTGAAGGCTACTAGGGCCTCAGCATCCGGACAGTCGACTATTTGATTTTTCTTTGTTAGGAACCATGTCCAGAATTACCTGGCCGATTCCTCTGGCTGCTGAATTACGTGACTTAGGTCATCGGCGTCTGGGGGTCGCACATAAGTGCCTTGGAAATTGTCGAGGAATGCGGCTTCCAGGTCCTCCCAACAACTGATTGATCCTGTTGGCAAGCTGTTAAGCCAATGTCGAGCTGGTCCTTTAAGCTTGAGTGGGAGGTATTTGATGGCGTGGAAATCATCGCCGCGGGCCATGTGGATATGAAGGAGATAATCCTCGATCCATACCGCAGGATCTGTTGTGCCATCATATGATTCGATATTTACGGGTTTGAAACCCTCAGGGATTTGATGATCCATTATTTTGTCTGTGAAGCATAGTGGGTGTGCGGCGCCTCTGTACTGGGCTATATCACGACGTAGCTCCAATGAGCTTTGTCTACTGTGTTCGGCCCTGCCGAATTTGTGGCCGGTGTGACGGTTACCGTCTCGAGCCGTGGGGCGCCCACGCGATCCGTAGATCGATCTTGTTTGCCTTGCCTTGTCCTCCAACATATCTCGTAAGTCCGGCGCATATTCCCGTGCCTTGGTACGGGGTGCGGCTTGAGTGGAGGGCCGAGAGGCCTCTCTGTTGCGGCCACGAGGTGGCCGGTCGGCCGCATCAAGTGCTTCCTCCTCTAATCGGAGTAGCAACCTGCGCTTTGGGTAGCTCTTGGAGGGGCATTCGAGATTATGCTCTTCGGCCGCAAGGACTTCAGTCCATCTGTCGACTAGCAAATCTTGATCAGCTCTAAGCTGTTGCTATTTTTTCTTGAGGCTTCTTGCCGTGGCCATAAGCCTGCGTTGAAAACGCTCTTTCTCGACGGGATCCTCTGGCACGACGAATTCATCGTCGTCGAGGCTTGCCTCGTCTTCGGAGGGAGGCATATAATTATCGTTCTCGACCTCTCTGTCTGTCGCTCTCTCATGAGGGCTGGTTTCTCCATCCTCCTGTGCTAAATCTTGCTGGAGGTGGTTTTCTTCGGCACTTTCCGGAGTATTATTATATCTCGTGCTGGAATCACCGTATTTGTTTTGGCGGGATTTTGAGCGGCGCTGCTTATGCCGGCGCTTAGGCTGTTTCTTGCAGGGGTCATCCTTCACTGTTCCATCGCCATCTCCTTCTTTTGGGGTGTCCACCATGTATATGTCATATGACGAGGTGGCTTTCCAGGGCCTGATAGGCGCTGGTTCTTCATCGTCTCCTTCATCGGCGTCCATACCGTTGATGTCTTCGGAGTCGACGTCGAGCATGTCGGTTAAGTCGTCGACAGTGGCTACAAAGTGGGTGGTGGGTGGGCTTTGAATTTCTTCATCGTCCGAATCCCAACCTTGCTGACCGTAGTCCGGCCAGGGCTCTCCTGATAAAGAGAGAGACTTTAGTGTCTTCAGAATATCGCCGAAAGGCGAGTGCTCAAAGATGTCTGCGACAGTAAACTCCATAATCGGCGCCCAATCGGATTCGATCGGCAGGGGCGCGAAGGGTTCGGAGTCCGGAGAGGAGTCCGGCTCCTTGGATTCACGAGTCTCGCAGAGTGCGGGGTTGGTGTTCGGCTCGATCGCCGTTGGGATCGCAGCCCCCAAGGCGGCGTCCAACCACCCATCCTCGATCGGCGTAATTGGCTCCAAACTAAGGGTCGAAGCCGATGCGGGTGCGGCCTCCAAGGCACTATTCAGCGGCAGAGCTAGATCACGCTCGTCGTGACAGTGCAGCGCGCTCGGTAGTGGCTTGAATCGGTCGAAGATCAAGTCCCCGCGGATGTCAGCCGTGTAGTTTAAACTTCCAAATCTGACCTGACGGCCAGGGGCATAGCTTTCGATCTGCTCCAGATGGCCAAGTGAATTGGCCCGCAGTGCGAAGCCGCTGAAGACGAAGATCTATCCAGGGAGGAAGGTCTCACCCTGGACTGCATTGCCATTGATGATCATAGGAGCCATCAAGCCTGACGACGACACAGAGGAACTCTCAATGAAAGCACCAATGTCGGTGTCAAAACCGGCGGATCTCGGGTAGGGGGTCCCGAACCGTGCGTCTAGGCCGGATGGTAACAGGAGGCAAGGGACACGGAGTTTTACCCAGGTTCGGTCCCTCTCGATGGAGGTAAAACCCTACATCCTGCTTGATTAATATTGATGATATGGGTAGTACAAGAGTAGATTGACCATGAGACCGGAGAGGCTAAACCCTAGAAGCTAGCCTATGGTATGATTGTTGTTCTGTATGTTGTCCTACGGACTAAAACCCTCCGGTTTATATAGACACCGGAGAGGGTTAGGGTTACACAAAGTAGGTTACAATGGTAGGAGATCTGCATATCCGTATCGCCAAGCTTGCCTTCCACGCCAAGGAAAGTCCCTTCCGGACACGGGACGAAGTCTTCAATCTTGTATCTTCATAGTCCAGGAGTCCGGCTGACGGTATAGTCCGGTCATCCGGACACCCCCTAATCCAGGACTCCCTCAATGGCACTCGGGCCCTAGTGACAAGCATTAAGCATAGCAAAGTCATAGCAACATCAATCTCAGAACATAGTGGATACTAGGGATCAAACCCTAACAAAACTAACTTGATTGCATGATAAATCTCATCCAACCCATCACCGTCCAGCAAGCCTACGATGGAATTACTCACGCACAGCGGTGAGCATCATGAAATTGGTGATGGAGGATGGTTGATGATGACGATGGCGATGAATCCCCCTCTCCGAAGCCCCGAACGGACTCCAAATCAGCCCTCCCGAGAGGTTTTAGGGCTTGGCGGCGGCTCCCTATCATAAAACGCGATGATTTCTTCTCTCTTATTTTTTTCTCTCCGAAAGCAAATATATAGAGTTGGAGTTGGCGTCGGAGGGTTTCCAGGGGGCCCACGAGGTAGGGGGCGCGCCCTAGGGGGGGGCGCCCCCACCCTCGTGAGAAGGGTGTGGGCCCCCTGGTCTTCATATTTGGCGAGGATTTTTTATTATTTTTTCTAAGACCTCCCGTGGAGTTTCAGTTCATTCCGAGAATATTTGTTTTCTGCACATAAAACAACACCATGGTAATTGTGCTGAAAACAGCGTCAGTCCGGGTTAGTTCCATTCAAATCATACAATATAGAGTCCAAAACAAGGGAAAAAATGTTTGGAAAAGTAGATACGACGGAGAAGTATCACACACCGACCCAACCTCGAGTGGGGTCCATGTCACCGGAACCTCGGACCCATCTCTGGCTACAAGTTTCAAACCATGTGCATCCGCGCACGACGAGCTTGATCAGGCATCGATCTTTGAATTCAGCTCCGCGGACATCTTTCGGCACTCGCCTTTAGGTGACGTGCTAAACTCATTAAAAACACTCTCCTTAGCGGGGGACTCTCAGCTGAACTATATCCGGTTTGAACTGCAGGCTGATGACGGAGAATCCCGCTTCCCACCCCCACCCATTTAATAGCCACTGTCGAAGACTTAACCGACATGCTCGATTACGGCTCTGAAGACATTGATGGTATGGATGACGATGCTGGAGAGGAGTAGGCCGAAAACCCACCGTTCACCGGACGATGGACGACCACCTCCTCATACGATGTATACATGGTAGATGCACCAAAAGAGAATAGTGGCGATGACAAGGAAGATCCAGCTGAGGATAAACCTCATGAGATACAACCAAAACGCCGGCGTCAGCGGTGCCGCTCTAAATCATGCCATAGCAAAGACAACAACACTTGCACAGGAGAATATAACACTCCGGATAGTGCTAAATACAATAAAGACCCCATTGAGGCAACTTCCGAACAAGATGAACGGGAAGATGTGCGGTTCGGCCCTGATGAACAGGCCGTGCACGAAGACTCGGAGGACAACAATTATATTCCACTCTCCGAGGATGAGGTGAGCCTCGGTAACGATTTTATCATGCTTGAGGAACCTCTCGAGCAGGAGCGCTTCAAGCGCCGGCTAATAGCCACTGCAAGGAGCCTGAAAAAGAAGCAGCGACAGCTTCAAGCTGATCAAGATCTGCTCAATGACATATGGACTAACGTCCTGGAAGCCGAGGAGTACGGCCTCAAGCGACCACTCAAAAGTTACCCGAAGCGCAAATTACTACCTCAATTCGATGACGAGGCGTTGGAGCCCATGCCATCAGCGCACAATGCGGCTGACCAACCACCATGTGGTCGGGACAAAGCGGCAACCCAAGCCGAACACCAGCCCGTACCACCTCGCCGTAAAGACAGCGACAAAACTGCTCAGCGATACACATATGATCTTTGGCAGGGCCTGAAGAATAAAGCAGGTCTAGCCAGATTGATCTATGGATCACGGGGGCATGCCCCGACGCGCGACGACGGCTATCGAGCCGAACATGGCAAGCATAGTTACGTCCGAGCCAAAAATCACAGACGGACTACATCTGAAATACGTTGTGACCTGGCCCGATATAGAGGCGTCGCACACCCTCTCTGCTTCACTGACGAAGTAATGGAACATGAATTCCTAGAAGGGTTCAAACCAATGACGCCCTCGATTCAATTGTACACTAATCACACACGCAAATGTGTACGAGCAAGATCAAGGACTCATGGGAAGATATCACAACACAACTCTAGACACAAATTAAAATAATACAAGCTTTATATTACAAGCGAGGGGCCTCGAGGGCTCGAATACATAAGCTCGAATACACAAGAGTTAGCGGAAGCAACAATATCTGAGTACATACATAAGTTAAACAAGTCTGCCTTAAGAAGGCTAGCACAAAAGCAACAACGATCGAACAGGCAAGGCCTCCTGCCTGGGAGCCTCCTAACTACTCCAAGTCGTCAGCGGCCGTCACGTTGTAGTAGTCACCCTTGGGGTAGTAGTAAGCATCAGTGGTGTCGTCTGGCTCCTCAAATCCGTCATCTGGTCGCAACAATTGGGTATAGGGGAAAACGAGGTAACAAGGCAACCATGAGTACTCATCCAAAGTACTCGCAAGACTTACATCAAATCTAAACTAAGTATGCATCTGTATCAAAGGAATGGACTGTATTTGTGGAATAAACTGCAGAATACCAGAAGAGAAGGGGAAAGCCTAGCCTATCGAAGACTAGCATCTTCCAGCATCTTCAAGCATCTTGCAGCATAAAGAAGAGTGCAAATCAACATAATGTAAAGTAGCAGTAGTGTTATCAACCTCGGCCAAAGATCCTTTCTCGACTCCCTGCGATAAAGCAATCCCAGAGCCATACTATCCATTTCTCATATCCATTTCTCATATCCTATCCATTTCTCATCTCAAGTATCCAGTTCTAGTTGTATCGATCGGGACACAACTCCAAGTGTCCGTTACCGTAGGACAGGCTATCGATAGATGTTTTCTTCCCTGCAGGGGTGCACCAACTTACCCACCACGCTCGATTAACTCTGGCCAGACACACTTTCCTGGATCATGCCCGGCCGCGGCCAAACAATACGCTGCAACCTGACCTAGGCTTAATAGAGAGGCCAGGCACGCCGGACTAAACCTATGCCCCCAGGGGTCTTGGGCCATCGCCCCAGGAACTCCCGCACGTTGCGTGGGCGGCCTGTGAGCAGACCTAGCTACCTCCTTAAAAAGGCAGGAGCTTACCAGTCCAAACCGGCGCCCGCCGCTCAATCGCGTGACGTCTATTAAGCTTTGGCTGATGCATACGACGCAGAACGCCCATACAATGCCCACATGATGGTTAATGCTATCAGGCCAGAGGCCCCTTGGATCAAATATCCAAATCGATAGTGCGTTGGCAGTGCGGTCACGAGCAGAGACTCACGAAAGATATGACCCCGTCGCCCCGTCTCAAGTACTTGCGGCAAGGACTAAGAATGCCCGGCCACACCTCATAAGTATCTCGCGGGCACCTTCCAGGTCAACCCGACTCTACATCACTCGCTATTAAGATCGCGTGGGTACCCCTCAGGGCCGACCCGTCTTTAGTAACATGGTTAAGTGTAAATTCATAGTAACCATAGTAACTGTGTGTCTAACACCAAGGGGAAAACCCGTGGAATCACCCCCGGTGAATTCCACTCGATGTTATCATCAAGGTGAACATAAGAGGATCCACCCTCGAGGTTCACACTTGAGGGGTTGCACGACCGAGCCGTAACGGAAGTGGTTAAGGAGGAAATCGCCCTCGATGACCTCGACCGTATAGCTACACTACAGAGATCTCATCAGGAGTGATGTAAGAGGTTCCACCCTTGGCACTCGATGGTAACTCTATAGAGTCGTACAACTAGGGGGGTGATGTGCAGTGTCGGGTCCTGGACGTCGATCACGTTTATCGAGTCATCAAACATAAAGTGAGGCAACTGGGACAAGGTGGGGTCATTGATGGATCACTAACCAACTTATACTAAGCAGTTTAGGATAACCAGGTAAGGTAACAAAAACAGGCTATGCATCAGAGTAGGGTCATACAAAAAACAGTAGCAGTTCTAATGCAACCATGAGAGGGAAAGAAAATGGGCGATATCGGAATGCTCAAGGAGGGTTTGCTTGCCTGGAAGCTCTACTGAAAAATAAGAAGTGCCATCGATGTAGTCGATCACAGGGGCGGCATCGGTCTCGGGGTCTATCAGAGAGAAAAGGGGGAAGAAACAGTAAATAGAGAGCAAACAGATGCATCACTAAGCATTACATGACGATAGGCAGAGCTAGGGTTGTCCTAACGTAGTACTACACGTTGCAGACGGAGGGGATAAACATCTGAAGATGAATTCCCGGCGTTAGACGAATTCCGGACAAATGGAAGAGAGGGGACGGTTCCATGTTCAGCATGCTAGGGGCATGTGACAGGTGAATGGACCGTGCATTCGGATTCGTTGGATTTTTCTGAGCAACTTTCATGTAGAAAACATTTTCATCGCAATTACAGTTTATTTTCTATGAATTTTCAAAGATTTAAACATTTTCTGAAATTAATTAAATTAATAGAAAAGAAAATATGACGTCAGCATGATGTGCTGATCACGTCAGCAGCCAACAGACTTGCTGACCAGGTCAAACCTGACCTGTGGGTCCAGTGGGACCCACATGTCAGCCTCTGTTAGCTTAACAGCAAATTAAACTAATCTAACAAGCTAACTAGAGGTGTGGGCCCCTGGTGTCAGTGACTAACTAATGATTAAAACTAATTAACAGATTTATTTATTTATAAAACGTTTTAAACAAGTGGGGCCTACATGTTAGTGGCTGGGGCTGCCCAGTCAGCACGTTGACTGAGTCAGCCCAGTCAACGGAGCCCCCAGGACCCACTGGTCAACGACCCAGGGGCGGGGCCCATCGATACATGTCGGCGTCGGCGCCGGAGAGAGCTCCGGTGACCAAATCCACGGCGGCGCATCGCCGGAATCGTTTGGAAAATCGC
Organism: Triticum urartu; assembly: GCF_056163025.1. NCBI lineage: Eukaryota > Viridiplantae > Streptophyta > Magnoliopsida > Poales > Poaceae > Triticum > Triticum urartu. Next base: position 526,610,829 of record NC_141876.1, read on the forward strand.
CACGGGGGTCGTTTCGCGCGCGGCTACTCGCGTTCGAACGGGCGCATGCTTGCGCGTCGAACTTTGGGGGGGGGCTTGGCCGGAAACAGCCGAAGACGGCGGTGGCGAGCGGTGGAGTAGACGCCGGAGTTCGGCGTCGACGGAGTCAGTGACAGGGGGCATGAACAGAGGCACGGGTGGGCTCTTTCGAACGCCGGGCCGACGCCGCGCCCAGTGGTGGTAACTGGCGATGCTGGGGGCCGGAGCTGGCCGGAGCAACGATGGGGAGCAACGGTGGCACTCGGGCCCCGTTCGAATCGCGTCAGGATGGGCCTAGGGGAGCGGTTGGGGCTGCAGCTCGGTGCTATGCGCACCCTGGAGGGCGCCAGTGGCTCGCGCGGGGGGGGGGGGTGCGGGAGCACGCACGGCGCGCGGACGGTGACCAGGGCGGGCGGCGGAGGTCGGCAACGCGATGGAGCGGCTCGGCTAGGCAGAGGGACATGGGAGAGCAGCGAGAGGAGGGCGAGCTGACAGTGGAGCCGTAGGGAGTGGCAGCGAGGTCGGGGACGGCGCGAGGTAGCCGGAATCGAAGACGATGGCGGCGGTGCCCGAGGAAGAAGAAGAAGAAGAAGACGAGACGGTGATGTAATGGCTCCCGTCCCCAACGGCTTGCTGTAGAGGACGTAGTTGACGACGGAGGTGCTCGGGAACGCGTTGGCGAGGCACGGCGTGGACGGTGGCCGCGTGGTCGACGGAGAACGGCGGCGAGCTCTTGAGCAAGGTGGGGAAAATAGAGGGGCGAGGCGCGTGGGGCAAGTGGGGGCAGGGGAGAACGAACGAGGACGCCAGGGGGAGTGGGGTGAGTGGAGGTGGGGATCGAGGAGGCGGGGAGGCGTGGTCGGCTGAACAGGGGAGGAAGAGAGCGACCGGGGGAGGTGGGCCGCCTAGGATGGTTCGGCTGGTCCGGATGGCCCAAGGCCCAGGGAGGCAGGGGCTTCCTCTTCTTCTTTTTCTCCTTGCTTTTCCTTTTTCTTTTTCTTTTTAAAGCCTTTTTGTTTTAGCTATTTTAGGCCACTTAGGCATTTTGCAAAAATGTTGGTTCACCACTAATATTACCAGAAGAATATGTTCCACATGATGAACATTTTAGTTTTCATGTCTGAGAATTTTTGAATTTCACACATAAATTCAAATTGAATTCAACCGGAATTTGAAATGGAATATTGATCAAAGTGACCAAGCACCGTTATAGCAAAAATATTAGCTTGATCTCAGGGATTACTGTAGCATCATTACACTGGGGTGTTACAAATCTCCTCCTCTAAAAGAAATTCTCGTCCCGAGAATTAAGAGGTAGAAGGGCAAAGATCGGGGTATTCAGCCCGGAGGTTATCTTCGCGTTCCCAAGTGGCTTCATCTTTAGTATGATTCGACCATTACACCTTGAGAAACTTGGTAAACTTCTGGCGGGTTCGACGTTCAGCTTCTTCAAGAATGCGAATCGGATGCTCTTTGTATGTGAGATCATCCTGAACTTCAATCAATTCCGGATCCACTTCATGTTCCGGATCCTTGAAGCATCGACGAAGTTGCAACACGTGGAAGACGTCATGGACGTGAGAGAACTATGGTGGCAACTCCAATTGATAAGCCACCAGTCCACGACGGGTGAGGATGCGGAAGGGACCAATGTAGCACGGAGCTAGCTTGCCCTTGACTCCGAACCGATGAGTGCCTCTCAAAGGAGTGACACGCAAATAAGCTTGTTCACCAGGTTGATAAGTTGAATCCTAGTGTTTTCGGTCATAGTTGCTCTTCTGGCGGGACTGGGACGCCTTGAGATTATCCTGGACAATGCGAACCTGCTCTTCAGCTTGTTGAATAATGTCTAGACCAATGAGCGTCTGTTCCCCAGTTTCTGACCAATTCAAAGGGGTTCGGCACTTACGTCCATAAAGCACTTCAAAGGGTGCCATCTTCAAGATGGCTTGATAGCTGTTGTTACAAGAGAACTCCGCATAAGGGAGAGATTCTTCCCACTTCTTACCGAAATAAATAACACAAGCCCAAAGCATGTCTTCAAGAATTTGATTGACTCGCTCGACTTGGCCTTGGGATTGGGGATGATAAGCAGTGCTCCAGGTAATACGAGTTCCCATTGCCTCTTGGAAACTATCCCAGAACTTTGAAGTGAATATACTACCACGGTCTGAACTGATCTCCTTCGGAATGCCATGGAGTGACACAATTCGGGAGATATACAAGTTTGCTAATTGACTAGCAGTGATAGTCTCCTTGACTGGCAGAAAGTGAGCAACCTTCGAGAATTGGTCAATGACGACAAAGATAGCATCGTTACCTTTCTGTGACTTGGGAAGGCCAGTGACAAAGTCCATCTAAATCTTATCCCACTTCCATTCAGGAATTAGAAGTGGTTGTAGAAGTCCAGCCGGTTTCTGATGTTCTGCTTTGATGCGACGACAAACGTCACAATCTTTAATATATCGAGCAATGTCTTGCTTCATCTTAGACCACCAATACTTCTGACGAATGTCCAATTATATCTTGGTACTTCCCGGATGAATAGAGAGAGGGGTTTCATGCGCTTCTTTCATCACCTTCTCTGTCATAAGCTCGAATCGGGGTACCACAATGCGATCTCTGAAGTATAAGGTTCCATCTTCACCAAGTGAAAAATCTCTGGATTTCTCTAAGGCAAGATCCTTTTTCATCACATCAACATGAGCATCTTTGGCTTGAGCAGACTTAATTGTTTTGAGAAGAGTTGGTTCCAGGACAAGGTTATGTAGAGAACCTTGTGGAACTAGTTGAAGGTTCAGCTTGCAAAGTTCTTCATAAAGGCGGGGTTGAGCTTTGAAGACCATGTGATTGTTGCAATAAGACTCGCGGCTCAGGACATCAGCCATTACATTAGCCTTACCAGGAGTATAGGATATACCGCAGTTGTAGTCAGCAATAGCTTCCATCCATCGCTGCTGATGGAGGTTCAGATTTGGCTGAGTAAACTAATACTTCAGACTCGGATGATCAGTGAAGATCTCACAACGAATACCGAGAAGGTACTGTCGCCATAGCTTCAGTGCATAGATCACCGCAACAAGCTCAAGGTCATGAACTGGGTAGTTCTTTTCGTGAGGACGCACTTGACGAGAGGCATAAGCAATCACTCTGCGCTCTTGCATTAGGACACAGCCTAATCCTTGACGTGAAGCGTCGCAATAGATGACGAAGTCCTTGCGAGAATCAGGGGGAGCAAGCACTGGGGAAGATGTCAGCTTGTCTTTGAGTGCCTGGAAACTTTCCTGACATTTGTCTATCCAATTGAACTTAACGCCTTTGTGAAGCAGATTGGTCAGTGGCTTGGCGATCTTGGAGAAGTTATCGATAAAGTGGCGACAATAGCTGGCTAGACCAAGAAAGCTTCTGACTTGCTTGACAGTCTTCGCAGGGGTCCAGTCAAGAATAGCCTGCACTCGCTCTGGGTTGATGGCAATACCATCCTTGGAGCTGACATGACCAAGGTAGGTGACTTCGGGTAACCAGAATTCACACTTGGAATACTTGGCATAAAGTTGATGTTCTTGAAGCTTCTCTAGAACAAGTTGAAGATGTTCAGCATGTTCTTCTTTGTTCTTTGAATATACCTGGATATCATCTAGATAGACTACGATGAACTTGTTGAGGTAATCCATGAATATGTAGTTCATCAGATGGGAGAATGTGGCTGGAGCATTGGTCAAGCCAAAAGACATGATGGTGTACTCGTAAGAACCATAACGAGTGACGAATGCGGTCTTTGGAATATCCTCTTCACTAACACGGATCTGGTGGTAACCCAACCTCAAGTCGAGTTTAGAGAATATCGATGAACCAGCCAGTTGATCATACATATCATTGATCCATGGAAGCGGATATTTGTTCTGAATTGTAGCTTGGTTGATAGGACGATAGTCTTGGACCAAATGATTCGTTCCATCCTTCTTCTTCACTGTCGGTGTCAAAACCGACGGATCTCGGGTAGGGGGTCCCGAATTGTGCGTCTAAGGTGGATGGTAATAGGAGGCGGGGGACATGATGTTTACCTAGGTTCGGGCCCTCTCGATGGAGGTAATACCCTACTTCCTGCTTGATTGATCTTTGATGATATGAGTATTACAAGAGTTGATCTACCACGAGATCGTAGAGGCTAAACCCTAGAAGCTAGCCTATGGTATGATTGTTGTTGTCCTATGGACTAAACCCTCCGGTTTATATAGACACCGAAGGGGGCTAGGGTTACACAGAGTCGGTTACAAGGGAGGAGATATACATATTCGTATTGCCAAGCTTGCCTTCCACGCCAAGGAGAGTCCCATCCGGACACAACACGAAGTCTTCAATCTTGTATCTTCATAGTCCAACAGTCCGGCCAAAGGATATAGTCCGGCTGTCCGGAGACCCCCTAATCCAGGACTCCCTCAGTAGCCACCGAACCAGGCTTCAATGACGATGAGTCCGGCGCGCAGATTGTCTTCGGCATTGCAAGGCGGGTTCTTCTCCAAATTCTGAATATCTGTTGAGTAGTGTCCGGCTCCCCATAAATGTTGCGCTTCTTGGCTTCCGCGCCCAATAAGGGCTATCTTCCATGCGTCGAGTGAATGCGAGGAGCCAGGGCATTTTTACATTTGCCACCCTAGCCATGTAAGTAAACTGTCTATTAAAGAGACGGGGATTCTTAGATCCAGACCACACCATCCTCCCACGGCGAGTATCCATCGGAGAGCGCTTGGAAAAATCCATTCCAACATGGCCAGCCATCGCAGCTCCTCCTCTCGCTCCCGTAGCCCTAAGCCCAATGATTGGGAGAAGTGTTCCGTCCTGCACAGCCAATTAGTAGAGTTATAGACCCAGGGATTTCTCCCTCCAGCGTATATGGTCCCCGTTCGAGCCGGACTCGCCACCTATAATGGCGGGGAGCAAGCGGAGAGCTTCCCCAATCCCTCCAAGGGGGAGCAGGTATGCCTTGTCCCTTATTTACTAAGGGGACTTGGATTTCCAATCCATCCGTTCCTCCGCGGGCTCCTAGAGTTTTATGGCCTCCAGTTGCATAATTTCACCCCCGCTTCCATATTACACATCGTTGGTTATGTTGCCCTTTGTGAGCTGTTTCTGGGCCGCGAAGCTCATTTCAAGCTGTGGAAGAGGCTATTCTGCCTTGTGCCCCGTACACAGAAGGGGTCAATGTATCAAGTGGGCGGAGCCGAAATATGGCGCATCGCCGGGACCGGAAACCTATCCGGTACCCCGAAGAAGACATCCGAAGACTGGCCTTCGGAGTGGTTTTACATGGAGGATGTCCCCCTTCCAAATCCTATTCAGATGGGTCTTCCTGAGTTCGACAATGCCCCTTTGAAGAAATGCCGAAGCTGGCGCCCACAGAGCCCTCAGGAGGAAGATAACGGAGAAGTCCTTTACCTGATGGGCCGGATAAAAGTGCTGGCTCGATCAGGACTGACAATAATCGAGGTTATGTCAATATGTATAATGCGGGGGGTGCAGCCACTTCAATGTCGAGGGCACCCCATGTGGCGCTTTAACGGGGAAGATGATGCCACCCGCTGTGGGCACAAGGGACCGGACTCAGTTGCCGCTCTAGCAAAAATTCTGCCCGATTTGTTCAAGGGAGAGGAAGAGGAGTTCATCCGTATTAAGCCACGGGATGGATTCTCCATGTACAACCCTCCAAGCTAGGTGAGCTGTCACTTTTTACTCCCAGCCTTCCCGCATTCTTCATCATAAATACTCACCTTGCCGTTTCATGGCAGGAACTGCAAAAAGCTATAAGGGAGGTCAACAGCCCACCTGCACAACCGGAGGACCCTTACCGGGCCCTCGATCCCAGACTCGAAGAGGATCCGGACATATTTGTGGAGCTGATCGACATGACATTCTATCAATTGAGCTGCGATGATGCCATGGTGGCCATCATAGCCGACTACCCTCGGCTACTCCCTGCATCGCATGTAAGAAAAACCGGAGTCCCATCTTCCGAGAAGGATCCCCTTTTATGCACTTCATCTACCGTACACATATGGTGTCTTACAAGGAAGGCCCTCGGGACGCCATGCCGAATCCGCAGTGGCTCGCCAACAAGGGACACCGAAGCTGGGTAGGCTAAAAAGGAAGGCGGTCAGGACTGAGACGCCGGCGCAGAGGTATGATATAGAACCTCGCTCCGTGGTTGTTGTCTTTCTTAAAATATAATGACGTCCATGTTTCCTAGTAAGAAAAACGCTTGCTAGACTATATCCGGAGAGGTTGACGATCACGGCTCCACCAGTCGGGCTCCAGGGACGGACATAGAGGCGGAAGCTAACATGGGGCGAACGCCGGATGCTCCTACTACAGAGGATGTGGATAGACTATCCGCTACAAATTCCAAAGTGGAGAGCGCCATGAATCACAGGCGTCGACCGGCCGTACTCCATGACGCTTGTTTCTCCCAAGAGGTGTTCGATGCCTTCAACTCAGGAGACGCGTACATCCGTGCTGCTCAAAACGGTCTTGCCAGAGCCACAGACCAGTATGTAAAGGATATATGGGTAAGAAAATCTAACGATTATATATATCAGTAGCCCCTGAGACTTGAAACAGTGGACACAACTAATTTAAGGATCATTATTTGTGCAGGTTCTTACAAAGAAGAATACCCAATTGTCTCAAGAGCTGGAAGAGTGCAAAGCCCAGCTACGGGCCGCGGTTGCCGTGTTGAAGGAGTCCGAGAAGGCCCCCTCTGGTAACACTTGTTTCCATTGCAAAGAATGACAGGTACCAGATAGTATGCGGCATGCATGCAAATCTAACAATAGATGTTGCAGATGACTCCGGAGTGAATCCGGAGGCCGTGCCGGGGAATGCGCAACGTGCTAATCGACAGCTAAATGCTGGCGAGCGCGTGCTTACGCGGGTCAGGCAGGAGAAAAATGATCTCCAGGAAGCCAATATCCAGATGGGCATGGAACTGAAAGATGTCTGAGCCCAGCTTGTGGACTCCGTGAAGGAGAATAAGCGGCTTCGACGCGGCATTTTTAGTAAGTGCTTGAACGAACTTTTGAAGAGTTGGGTGAAGAAGCCGGCTAACAGAGTTATGTCTGCGGGTATGCTGATGGGTCGTCCCGTGGAGGAGATGCCCGAGTCTGCGGGTGATCTTCTGCCAGAGCTCTCACAACTGCACGAACAAGTTCGGCAGGTGATGCAGGGTATTGCCCAAGCCTTGTGGCCATCCGCCTCCCCGCCAGGAGGCATGGGGGAGCTTATAGAGAAGCTCAAGGGAGCGCGGCGGCGCTTCCGATTATGGAAGATATCATCCTGCTGACAAGGTGCAAGGGAAGCCTGGGCCATGGTGAAGACGCGATATACCAAAGCTGACCCAAACCACATGGCCGAGGTCAGACCTATGGGGCCCGATGGGAAAGAGATCCCCGTCAGTTTGGTGTATGACCAAGTAGAATTAGGCGCAAAGTATTCCCAACAGGATTGTTGGCTAGACAGCCTGTTGGATGGTATAGAAGAAGAATTTAGTCAATCTTAGTAATTGTGTACTTTAAGTGACATATATAATGTCCCTAGCCGTATTGTAAATCATTTGTCATGGCGGACCTTTTCGCTTCGACCTCTGGACCCGATAGTCCGGAGTTTATCCGAATACCCACTCGGTTATGTAAAAACTGGGGTATGCGTGGAAACCAGGCGTAGGGGTCATAAGTGATTGAACAGACAAGTACCCAACTAGCTATGTTATATTACATGGATAGTAAGAAACATCTTCCAGGTAGAATAGTTCCCTTAAGGGTTCCTTTCGCTGGGTACGCATGCCCTAATGTGCATGTCCGAACTGCGAAAAGAGACACAGCCTAAAACATCTTGGGGCATGTATCAAAATAAATAAAATTCATCTTTTGTTCACCGACCGAATATTCCCTTAAGAACGCTAGCTTTCGGCTTCACCCAGTCTGAGGTACACATCCGGCTGACCCGGCAGTAACAATCGCAGAGGTGCTCCCCTTATGCCCTAGCCGAATTAACGGGAACGTAGGGCATAAATACAAGAGCCAGGCAACCCAACTTGGCCAAAACTTAAGTCATATCGATGCATATAATGGCGAGAAAAGGTACATGTGGAAGAATAACACATGTGCGGGGCATAAAGCCCAGAAAAATAGTTATATTAAGCTTCTGTATAAGAAGCCCTGAGGTATAATGAGCACGGTTAGCGCGTCAAGATTGTGTAGTCAAGACACAGGTTAGCCTTTTAAGGCCTTGATGAGAAGAAAAAAGAAGAGAGAAAGAGAGAAAAGACAGATAACGGATATCAAAAAATTGACGGGGGTAAGGAGACGAACATAGAGTCCGACACTAGGCGTAGAATCTTCGGAGTCTGGCTGCGTTTCATGGGTTTGGCTCGAGTCGATTGTCCGATGCATCCCACAGATGTTTCGCTCCACCGGTCAGAACCTGGTCAATAATGAAGGGACCTTCCCATTTGGGCTTGAGTTTGTTCTTTTTCTTCTCCGGCAGGCGTAGAACCAGTTCGCCAACGTTATAGGTTTTGGCCCGTACTTCTCTGCTTTGATACCTTCGAGCCTGTTGCTGATAGAATGCGGAACGAGCTTTTGCCACATCATGCTCCTCCTCCAGGTCGTCCAAACTGTCCTGCCGATCGAGATAGGCCTCTTTTTCTTCGTACATGTGCACTCGAGGTGAGTCATGAATTATGTCGCAAGGCGGAACCGCCTCTGCGCCGTACACCATAAAAAACGGTGTGTATCCGGTAGTGCGATTCGGCGTGGTCCGCAGCCCCCATAGTACGGAGTCAAGCTCCTCTACCCAGTGCATGTTTGATTCCTTTAAGGACCGCACTAATCTGGGTTTGATCCAGCTCATGATAAGACCATTTGCTCGCTCGACTTGACAGTTAGTTTGCGGGTGATAGACAGAAGCATAATCGAGCTTGATGCCCTTGTTGCTGCACCAAAGTTTTACCTCGTCGGCTGTAAAGTTCGTGTCGTTGTCAGTGATGATGCTGTGGGGGATGCCATAACGATGTACAATCCTAGATATGAAGTCTATCACCAGTCCGGATTCAGCCGTTTTAACGGGTTTGGCTTCTATCCATTTGGTGAATTTATCCACCATGACCAGTAAGTATTTTTTCTTATGGGTTCCCCTTTGAGGGGTCCGACCGTATCAAGCCCCCAGACCGCAAAGGGCCAAGTAATGGGGATTCTTTGGAGAGCGGTAGGCGGCATATGGCTTTGGTTTGCAAAAAGCTGGCAATCGACGCAACGTTGGACTAGATCATGTGCATCTCTCGGGCCGTCGGCCAATAGAAGCCTGTACGGAAGGCCTTGCTTACAAGGGCCCGGGCTACGGCGTGGTGGCCGTTGAGTCCAGCATGGATTTCTGCCAAAAGCTTCCGCCCTTCCTCTTCGGAGATGCACCTTTGAAGGACCCCGGTTGTGCTTTTCTTATAAAGCCCTCCCTCATGGACCTTGTAGGCTTTAGATCGCCGAACTATGCAGCGTGCCTCATTTTGGTCCTCGGGTAGTTCCTACCTGGTTAGGTAGGCCAGGAATGGTTCTGTCCATGGGGCGATGACGGCCATTATCACATGGGCTGAAGGTGTTATTTCGATGGCAGAGCCTCCGATTGTGTCAGAGTGTTCGGTATTTGGTGTTGTGGCCGGGTCCGGACTATTGTTACCGGTGTCCCCTTCCCATACCACGGATGGCTTAAACAGCCTTTCCAAGAAGATGTTAGGTGGGACAGGGTCGCGCTTAGCGCCGATACGGGCGAGGATATCCGCCGCCTAATTGTTTTCCCGAGCCACATGGTGGAATTCAAGCCCCTCGAACCGAGCTGACATTTTGAGGACGGTGTTGTGGTATGCCGCCATTTTCGGATCCTTGGCATAGTAGTCTCTATTTATTTGAGATATTGCGAGGTTCGAGTCCCCGCGCACCTCCAAGTGTCGGAGTAATGGGCCACGGGTAGGCCAACCCGAGTCCCAGAACCTTTCAAGACATCGGGGCAGGCTGCGCCCCTCAAGACCCCAGGACAAAGAGCCGCCTCCTGAGGAGTCGATGGCAGGGCGGCCGACTGCCTGCTCACGGCCGAGTCCCAGGGATGACTTCCAGAGAAGCCGGCTTTGGGGAGTCAGCCTTCGACTCCAACAAACCCCATGACCTCATCAAAGGGGACGAGGCAGGGGCGTGGCTGCAGCGAAGCCCACCCCCGCCCCTCACCAAGGGTAGGCATGGCCACAGCACGCCGTACCCCGGAAGATCTCCGTGCGGCGTGGCACTGTTGCCATGCCGGCCCTGACATCAGCGCTGTAGGGCCGAATCCTGCACCCACGACAGCTTGTCTGTACGGCCTGCAGGCAGCAGGCCCCACTAGTCAGTGAGACCTCGGGGGACGGCAGGAGAACCACCAGTCGGACCCGTCGGGAGTCGGCCCGGGGGAGTCGGCCGAGCCCTCCCCCGGGGCCCACACGCCATTAATCAAGATGTGATGGGGAGTGGCAACAGTGATCGCCCGCCAGGTGGTGGGGCTGTTGCCACGACCTCATGATCAAGCCCGCGTCATCAGAAGCACGGCTACAGTAATCAGCAGCCGGCAAGACCCGCCCGCGGCGGACGCGGCCTATCGCCTCCGTGCCAGGCCAATCGGCGGGGCCCAGTGGTCGGCAGAGAAGACGGAGGCCAGAGGCACTGAAGGCTGGGCCCGTGTCCAGCCGGATTACCATTGTACCCCTGGGGGGTAGGCCTATATAAACCCCCCAGGGCACCCATGCAAAGGGTTGGAACCCATTAGCTCTAGACCAGATCATATAGAAGGGAGAGAGCTAGCCTTGCCCTCTCCTACCACCAGAAAACAGCTCAAGGAGCAACCGTGTAAACACTTTGCCGTAGTGATCATGCGGAGACCCCGCAGAGCAGCAGTAGGGGTATTATCTCCCCGGAGAGCCCCGAAGCTGGGTAAGATTCGCCGGCGTGCATGTCTTCGCCTCATCCCGTTTCCAGGCACCGGCGACGTTCTACTCGCCCCCACCATGATAAGCCATCCATTGGCATATGTCGCACCAAACCCCCGACATTTGGCACCCACCATGGGGCCTGGTGCACCGCCGTCCGGAGATCTGCTCTGGACGGGAACCCTTTTCCTCCCTATCGAGCGCAGCCAGCCAGGTATACCAGACGGAGTTTGCGCCGACGCGCTAAGCGACGTCGAGATCGCCTATGCGATCAGCTCCTTGGCTGAACTTGTCGGTGAGGTCCGCCTCTCCGATGAACCTGCATCCAACGCAGGCACGGGCGGCCCCGAGAACCTCCTCGCGGGCCTCCTCGATCAACTCCACGTTTCCGGCGAGCCTGCCGTAGACTTGGAGTCCGTAGGCTCCATCGACCCGATTCTGGTCGACTCCGACACCGCGTCGCTCGATGCGTTCCCCACCAATGTGGTGGTCTATGACGAACCTCTCCCCCATGCAGAGAGCAACGGAAGCACCGTCACCGAGGTGCTAGTCATCATTCATGACGAGCTCCCTAGTGGAGGAGCGCACGACTCGCTCGGCGCGGTGCTGCAAGACCTAACTACGCCCATTCCGGAAGACGCTCACGCAGAGACGTTGGAGGCGCGCCGCCTTCAGCTCATTGAAGGCGCGAAGAAGCTGGCCAGCATGAGGCGCTTGTCAGAAGCCTACCAGCGGGAGATGGATCGCGCCGTCGGCGGCTCGCCGGCCCCGGCGGGGCCCAGCCGCCTTGGCGCGGTCCGGCAGCGCGGCGTAGCCATCGCCAACCTGTTTGGGGCAAGCCGCCCTGTGTACGCTACACCAGCGGAGAACATCCGAGCCGCCGAGGCAGCGGCGGACGAGCTAAACAATTTCGAGGGCGAAGAACGCCGCCTCATGATGGAGCGAGTCCAGCGGCTTCTCGACACGGCCGCCGCGCAGAACGAGGCCGGCTGCCGTGCGGAGGCGCCTCAACGGCCCGTCGATGACCTTCACCGAGATCAAGGTGCGACGTCTCGGACGCCGACTGGCAGCGCCCGAGGAAGAAGAGACAAGGAGCCGACTGTCAGCCACAGTCGGACTCGCATTACCATAGAGCGCGACCGAGACGGCCGCCCAAGAGCAGTGGAACGACTGGACGACTGTCCGCCTCCCCCTCCCCGCAAGGAGAGGCGAGTCTCCCCGCCGCCTGTTGACCATCCGACTCTCGGTGACCGCCTTGGCCGCCGAGAGGGAGTTGGAGAGAACGACGCCTGCCACCGGATCGACCGACTCCACCGATCCTTAGCGCTGGAAGAAGAAGGCGAGCTGGGTCCGCCTTGTTTCGGGCCCCGCATTCGGGACGAACCCTTTCCCAGAGGGTTCACGCTCCCAAGAGACACGCCCAAGTATACCGGCTCCGTGAAGCCGGAAGACTGGCTAGTCGACTACTTCACGGCTGTCAACATAGCAAACGGCAACAAGCGTGTCGCCGTAAAGTACGTTCTGCTCATGCTCCAGGGCACGGCCCGGACATGGCTGAACAGCCTAAAGCCCCGCAGCATCAACAGCTGGGTCGACTTCACCGAAGCGTTCGTCCGCAACTTCACCAGCACGTACAAGTGTCCTCCCAAGCCTCGTCAGCTCTCCTTGTGCGTGCAAGGCCCCGACGAGTCGACTCGCGATTACCTCACGCGTTGGGCCGAGCTCCGGAACTCCTGCGAGGGCGTGCACGAGGTGCAGACCATCGAGTACTTCACAGCCGGGTGCAGAGAAGGCACCCTCCTCAAGCACAAGCTCCTTTGCGATGAGTCAGAAACCCTCGACGAGCTGCTGATCATAGCGGACAAGTACGCCACAGCCGACTCCTCCATGAAGGCGGAAATTCAAATCAGCACAACTGGCAAAGTGGCTCCTCAAGCTCCAAGAACTCCGGCGGCAGATGTCGGCCGGCGACAACAGCAGGGCGACAACAAGCGCAAGGCCCCGCAGCCGGCTTCCAGCAGCTGACAGGTCACGACCGTTGAAGCCCAGCAGCCAGATGAGCAAGCCAAACTGGTTGCCTGCCTTCTCCTATGAGCAGACCTTGGATGGACCTTGCAAGTTCCACAGCGGTGCAAAGCCGTCGAATCACACCACCCGGAAGTGCCACTGGTTCACCAGGATCGCCAAGGGAGACGGCCTCCTGCGTCCCCCGCCTGCTGGGCAGCCGCCTCCGCCTCCGCCCCAGCAGCCGGCTGTCAGGCCAGTCAGCGCGGTACAAGACGAATACCCTGAAGAGCATGGAGCCTATGTGGTGTTCACCAGTGTGGCTGATGATCGACGCAGCAGGCGGCTGCAGCGACAAGAGGTGAATGCAGTAGCGTCGGAGACGCCAGAGTTCATGCACTGGTCTGAGAAGCCCATCAGCTGGAGCAGGGCTGACCACCCAGAAGTGATGCCGAGTCCGGGCTCCTATGCCTTGGTCCTAGATGCCACCTTTGCTACGGACAGACGAGCCGCACGTTTCTCGCGAGTTCTGATAGACGGGGGCAGCAGCATCAATATCCTGTACAAGGACACCATGGAGAAGTTAGGAATCAAGCAAAGACAGCTTCAGAACAGCCGAACTGTGTTCCACGGCATTGTTCCTGGGCTTTCCTGCTCGCCAATCGGCAAGATCCTGATGGACGTCCTCTTTGGGGACAATGATCACTTCCGTAGAGAGCCCGTTTGGTTTGTGGTGGTGGATCTTGAGAGCCCATACCATGTGCCGCTTGGCCGACCTGCCTTGGCCAAGTTCATGGCGGTCCCCCACTATGCCTACCTCAAGATGAAGATGCCCAGTTCCAGGGGAATTCTGACTGTGGCTGGCGACTACCGGAAGTCGTCTGCTTGCACAGCAGAGAGCAGTCGGCTGGCCGAGTCCCTGGTAATCGCGGCTGAGAAGCGGCTCCTTGAGCGAGTTGTGGCGATGGCCGGCAAGCAGCCTGAGGTATCGCCCAACCCAAAAGAGTCGGAGGCTGAGGGTTCGTTCAAGCCGACCAAAGAGACAAAGAAGATACCCTTGGACCCGGAGCACCCAGAGAGGTACGCCGTCGTAGGTGCAAACCTCGACAGCAAATAGGAAGGCGAGCTCGTCGATTTCCTCCATGAGAATCAGGACATCTTCGCATGGTCCCCCAAAGACATGCCAGGTGTACCGACGGAATTCGCCGAGCACAAGTTACATGTCCGATCTGATGCAAAGCCGGTCAGACAGCCCCTGCGCTGCTTATCAGAAGAGAAGAGAAGAGTTGTCGGAGAAGAGATAGCCCGACTCCTAGCAGCCGGCTTCATTATGGAAGTGTTCTTTCCAGAATGGCTAGCAAATCCGGTCCTGGTACTAAAGAAGAACAAGGAGTGGCGAATGTGTATTGACTACACGAGCCTCAACAAGGCCTGCCCCAAGGACCCATTTGCTTTACCAAGAATCGATCAGGTGATAGACTCCACAGCCGGATGCGAGCTGTTGAGTTTTTTGGATGCATACTCAGGATATCACCAGATCAAGCTAAACCCGGCTGACAGACTGAAAACTGCTTTCATCACGCCGTTTGGAGCCTTCTGCTACCTCACCATGACGTTCGGCTTAAGGAACACCGACGCCACCTTTCAGCGTTGCATGCAGAAGTGCCTCCTCAATCAGCTCGGCAGGAACACCCACGTTTACGTGGACGACATGGTGGTGAAGACGGAAAAGCGTGGAACACTGCTGGAAGACCTCAAGGAGACTTTTGAGAACCTGCGCCGGTTCCAGATCAAGCTCAACCCCGAGAAGTGCGTCTTCGGAGTACCAGCCGGCCAGCTCCTAGGTTTCCTGGTCTCTGAACACAGCGTAGAATGCAACCCAATAAAAATCAAGGCCATTGAGAGAATGGAGGTACCCAGCCGACTGCTGGATGTGCAGAAGTTCACCGGCTGCTTCGCGTCCATCAGCCGATTCATCAGTCGGCTGGTTAAGAAAGCTCATGAAGAAGACCACTTTTTTCGAGTGGAACCATAAGGCGGACAAAGCTTTTCACCAGTTGAAGAAGATGCTGACTACTCCACCCATCCTGGCGGCTCCGACTCCCAAGGAACCTATGCTCCTGTACATCGCCGCCACCAGCCGAGTAGTCAGCATGGTCATTGTAGTGGAGCGCAAGGAGGAAGGCAAGGCGCTACCTGTCCAGAGACCGGTATATTACCTGAGCGAGGTACTGTCGACCTCCAAGCAGAACTACCCCCACCAGAAGATGTGCTATGGCGTACACTTTGCTGCCAAGAAATTGAAGCCTTATTTTCAAGAGCATCCAATCACGGTGGTCTGCACGGCCCCACTTGCCGAGATCATCGGTAGCCGAGATGCTTCTGGTCGAGTGGCCAAGTGGGCCATAGAGCTGGCTCCTTACACCATCCACTACCAGCCCCGCACCGCTATCAAGTCACAAGCACTGGCCGACTTCCTCGTCGACTGGGCCGAGACCCAGTACGTACCTCCAGCACCTGATTCCACCCATTGGCGGATGCATTTCGACGGCTCCAAGATGCGCACTGGCTTGGGAGCCGGCGTCGTCCTCACCTCTCCCAAAGGTGACAAGCTCAAATATGCGCTGCAAATCCACTTTGCCGCCTCCAATAACGTCACCGAGTACGAGGCGCTCATTCACGGGCTCCGGCTTGCCAAAGAGCTTGGCATCCGCCGGATCTTGTGTTATGGCGACTCGGACTTAGTGGTCCAGCAATCATCTGGCGACTGGGACGCAAAAGATGCAAACATGGCGAGCTACCCTTTCCTCGTGCAGCAACTCAGCGGGTATTTCGAAGGGTGCGAGTTCCTCCATGTGCCGAGAAATGACAACGACCAAGCAGATGCATTGGCACGAATCGGCTCTACCCGCCAAGCAATACCATCTGGTGTCGCCCTTCAACGCCTCCTGAAGCTGTCTGTCAAGCCTGCACCAGAATCAGACTCCATTTTTGTGCCGGCTCCTCCCGAAGACGTCGGATCCAACTCCAGAGCTCCGGCAGTCGGAACGAGGATTTTGGCAAAAGACCCCAAAGCTGCCACAGCCAAACCCGGCCCGGGGACAACGGTGGCGGACTTGAAGACTCCAGAACTCGGCCCAAGGACTGCGCCAGTCGGCCTGGGGACTTCATCAACCCAGCAAGCAGCTGTTGACTCCAACCCGCCGCCTCCCAGCCCAACCGCCCTCGTCCAAGTCGCAGTTCTGGCAATCGAAGAAATAGCAGCACCCTCATGGGCCCAGCCCATCCTCAAATTCCTGGTGAACAAAGAGCTGCCGACTGATGAAACTTCAGCTCGGCAAATACAACGCCGGGCGGCAGCCTACACCATAGTCAACAGAGAGCTGGTCAGGCATAGCGTCACTGGTGTCTACCAGCGCTGCGTAGAGCCAGAGCAAGGCCAAGCAATTCTCAAAGACATCCATCAAGGCGAGTGCGGCCACCATGCGGCTTCAAGAGCACTCGTCGCCAAAGCCTTTTGACATGGTTTCTTCTGGCCAACTGCCTTGGAAGAGGCCAAGGAGTTGGTCCAAAAATGCAAAGGGTGTCAGATGTTCAGCTCCAAGCCGCACCAGCCAGCTTCTGCACTCAAGACCATCCCCATTGCCTAGCCTTTCGCAGTTTGGGGTCTAGACATGGTGGGACCATTCAAAACAGCATGAGGTGGTTGAACTCACTTACTTGTCGCAGTGGACAAGTTCACCAAGTGGATAGAACCAAAGCCAATCAAGAAGCTGAACGGTCCGACTGCCGTAACTTTCATCTCCGATATCACAATTCGGTATGGCATACCACACAGCATCATCACCGACAATGGCACAAATTTTGCCAAAGGTGCCTTGGCCCGTTTCTACGCAACACAGGGCATCCGACTGGACCTAGCGTCTGTCGCCCACCCGCAGTCAAACGGCCAAGTGGAGCGAGCAAACGGCCTCATCCTGTCCGGCATCAAGCCTCGGCTGATCGAGCCTCTGGAGCGCTCGGCCGGCTGCTGGCTCGATGAGCTACCAGCCGTCCTCTGGAGTCTGCGCACGACTCCAAACAAGTCAACCGGCTTCACGCCCTTCTTCCTCATCTACGGTGCCGAAGCCGTCATCCCAACGGACATAGAGTTCGACTCCCCACGAGTCACCATGTACACTGAGGAGGAAGCTGAAGAAGCACGACAAGATGGCGTCGATCTGCTGGAAGAGGGCCGGCTGTTGGCACTCAGCCGGTCCAGGATCTACCAGCAGAGCCTGCGCCGATACCACAACAGGAAGGTCAAGCCAAGATCTTTCCAAGAAGGCGACCTCATGCTCCGGCTGATCCAGCGAACAGCCGGCCAGCACAAGCTGTCGGCGCCTTGGGAAGGCCCTTTCATCATCAGCAAAGTACTGGGCAACGATTCCTACTACCTGATCGACGCTCAAAAGCCCCGAGCACGCAAGAGGGACGACTCCAGCAAGGAGACAGAGCGGCCATGGAATGCAAATCTCCTTCGAAGATTTTACAGTTGATGCAGTATGTACCACGCTACCTTTTGTATTAAAGTACCAAGACTTCGGGTCCCCCGAGATGAGCTCGGGGACTGCCCTCTTTTGTCTGTATGATAAAAATTATGCCTACAAGTATGATACTCTTTGTCATGCCGCTTGGCACCGGGCTCGACAAGTCGGCCCGGGGACTTGCCGCCTTGGACTATGAAATGCTTCCTGTGGCCGGACAAGTAGTGTGTAACACCTAAACCGTCTTCTGTCAGAAGCCACAGCTTGCAAAGTGACTGTACGGTGGGCAGAGGTAAGGTAGAATGGGTGTTCGCATGAAAAATGGTTAAGGACTCAAAGCATAGAACATAGCTCAAGACGGCTTCCAGCCTTTATCACAAACCGACTCTCGGATAGTCGGATTGTCGTCTTCTATCCAACTTTCTCAAAAACTATTAAAAACGGCCAAGTACTTGCTTTCCCAAAGTAGCCAAGCACTTGATCCAGCAACAGTCCGCAAAGCGGCTATCCGATTGGCAAGGCAGGCAACTAAGAGAAAACGACAAAGGAAAAAAGCCAAAAGAGAAATGAGCAAGAAAAGATAGAACTTAGATAAATATATTTACATAACATAGGCCCTTGGCCGAATTTTCGAGTAGAGGTTCAAAATACACCCCGTGGGTGGAATTGTGCGAATTAACAAGTTCTTCAAAGACTGCTGAAGCAGACAAAACAAAGATACAACGGCAGCTTAGGAAGCAGCAGACGGACTCGGAGGGTCGGAGGAGACGCCAGCGCCAGGCGTCGGGGCGGCCGGCTGGCTAGTCTCGGCTTGATCGCCTCCGGCGGCAGTCGGGTCGGTCGGACGCGACTCGTTGCTGGAGGCACGGTCGAGCTGAGGCTGGCCGTCTGCTCCATCTTCTGGTGCCTCTGCCTCGCCTCCGTCCTCCACCTCGCCCTCTTCCTCGACGCTGGAGCCAATCACCTCCGCCGAGCCCTCGCCGTAGTCTGGGTTCATCCCAAACCACTCCGGCGGTACCTCCTCGCCGTCTTCAGACCGCTTGGGGATGAAGATGCTGGTGTCGGTGTACTCGGCGATTGCCGCAGCACGCTTGACGAGGGCGTCTTCCGCGGCCGCCAGCTCCGGCTAGGCCTCCGACCGAAGCGTGGCCAGCCGGTCTAGGTCCAACCCCGGATACCATGCCTTGACGAACTCCAAGGCCCGGCGTGCTCCAGCTCAGGCCAAAGAGCCCTTCCAGGCCTCAAGACGACCATCCGCGACCTCCAACCAGTCGGCCGTCAGGCTGGGGGTGCGCGGAGCCTGCATATCCGGCCACAGGGCGGCAATCGCCTGGGTACCGACACGCTGAAGCCGGCGCAGCATCCGGTGAGCCAGCCGAAGGCGAGCCTTGATGCTCAGGATGTGCTCATCAAGAGTTCGGGGGGGGGGGGGGCATCGGCGGCAATCTCTGCCCCCTCCGCCCTCCGACCTTCACGGTCAGCCTCGATGGCTTGGATGGCGGCCTGCGACTGCCCAGGGAAGAAGTTTGCAAAGACACGAAGAAACAAAGAAGCAAGTCAAAAACCAGGAGTCGGCACGACTTAAGTCGGCAGCTCAAAGAAAGAAAATAAAGAAACTCACCATCAACGATGTCTTCAATCTCGTGGAAGCCGGAGGACAGCAGCGGCTCCTTGTCAGACCAGGAGGAGCGCTCGCTCGCGAACTCGGCCAGGAGGGTGGTTTCCGTCTCCTCCGCCTCCCTCTGCGTCTTCACAAGCAGCTCCTTCTGCTCTGCCAATTGAGTGGCCAGCAGATCGCGCTCCGTGGCGAGCTTGCTGCACTCCTCCTCTTTGGCGCGCAAAGCAGAGTTGGCGTCGCTCAGCTGCTGTTGAAGAGCAGCGTTGGCCCCTGAGAAGAAGAAAGAAAGAAGGCGTCAAGTCATCAGTAAAGAAGGTCGCCGGGGAGATCCGGCCCGACTGCTCAGCAGTCGGCCCGAATCTCGGGGACTACAGCCTGCAGGTGCGCCAACACGCCCCCGCGAAGAAGGAAAAGGACTTACTCCAGCTCTCTGACAGATCGGCGGTACGCTTGCCCAGCTCTTCGACGTTACGGTTGAAGGCAGTAACGCGGAGGTTGTGGTAATGCTGCGACAAACGTTTCAGAGAAAAAGTTAACACCCAAAGTTCATCAATTGGAGTTCCGGGCTGCCTGCTCAGCAGCCAGCCCGAAACTCGGGGACTACACCCAGTGGGTGCGCTGGCGTGCCCCCACAGAGAGGAACAAGAAAAACAAAGGCCAAAAGGAAAAACATACCCGGACGACTGCCCGCGACGCCAGGTACGCCTTGGTGCAATTCTGGAGAGCGTCGCCCTCGGCACGAAGCTTCGCCTGGACGTCCAGAAGCGCCTGGTTCAGCGACCCTGTGCCGCCTCCTCGCACCCACCCAATGGGCGCGGCGCTTGTCGCCTCGGCGTCTAGGATCGCCGAGCTGGCGGTGCCCGCTTCCAGGGGGCGGGGTGCCGAAGTCGCCTTCTCCAGACGGCGGTGCGTTGGCGAGCCGAGTTGAAGGAGTAGCCTCGCCACGGCCTCGTCTTCGGTCGGCGGCACCGGAGGGCCCGCCGGCTGCTCGCCCTGCGCACCTTCAGACGGCGGCGGAGGCGGCAGCGGAACGTTCACATCCGGCGTAGAGGGGTCGCCGCCCTCCCCCTCCACGACGGGGTTCTCCCCGCCGGCTTCCCCAGTCTGCCCCGTGAACTCCGGAGGCGGCGGCGCAGAGTTCAACGGGGTAACGAGCACCGCCGACTGGCGGCGTGCGGCTTCCTCAGCCTGCCGCTTTGCCGTGGCGGCGGCTTCGGCCTCCGCCAGTTTTTTCTTAGCGGAGGCCTCCGCCCTGTCGGCCTCTGCCTTCTCCAGGCGGAGGGCCTCTTCTTCGTTGCGCTTCTCCCGCGCATTCCGCTCCGTCGCCTCCCGGAGGTCAGCAGCGGGGTCAATCCGCCGAGTGGTGGCGGACATCTCCGCTGACCCCATGACGGAGGCGGCGGTGACCCTCTCAAGAGAGAGGGGAGCCCTAAAGCAAGAGGGGCAAGCAGAGACTTAGACAAAGTCACAAAGAAAGAATAAAACTTTGAAGACAGAATACTTACGCAGAGACTAATGGCGGCTTCTTCACTTCCTTAAGGAAGCGTATGGCCTTCGCGGCCGCCTCGTCCCGCCGGGTCGCCGCAGCCGAACCCTTGGGCTTCTTCGGCCGACTGCCGAACAAGGTCGGCACGGCCCTGCGCTTCTTTCCGCCGCCTGGAGCGCCCGGCGTGACAGAAGAGCCCGCGCCAGGTTGGCTGGCTCCTGGCCGATGGCTAGGGGCGACTTCTCCCTCGGCGTCGTCGTCAGGCCAGTCGGCGAAAGTGGCCGAGGGCCTGAAGTCGCCTGCTGTTCCTCCTCCTCCCTCGGCGTCATCTTCCAAAGCCGCCGCTCCCAGATCGGGGTCGTTGACGTCGCTCTCCGCCCGGTCGGCGAGGAACTCGCGGACCGGCCCCGAGGTGCCGGCTGGTGGGTAGAGGAGGGGATTCTAACCAAAGCCGACTGGTCAAAACAAAACTCGGCAAGAAGAAGACAATCCAAAGAAAGAAAAGAAAGGCGACTCACCACGGGTGGGGGGTTGGCGCGGGAGTACGGCTCCTTGCTAAACCGCCAGTCCTCCAGGAGCCTGCTGTCCGAGAGGTAGTTCACCATGAAGGCCACCTCTTCGTGAGGCATGTCCTTGGTGCACATCCAACTCGGGTCGCGGTGCCTGCTCATCTGGCATATCACATGGGGCGGCCTTGGAGTGGGAGAAATCGGCGCGAAAACGAAGGCGGCCAGCAGGTCCGGACCAGTCAGACCCTCCGACTGTGTCAGCACTTGGAGTCGCGTGATGGCGCCGGCTCCCGCAGGCGTCAGTGACTTGGCCCGGTACGACCAGTTGGGCAGTCGCCCAGCCGGCGGGCCGGCTTCGAAAGCCGGCAGGTTGACCCAGTCCCCCCTCGTGGAGGCGTTCTTAACATAGAAGTAGGATCTCTGCCACATCTTCACCGACTTGATCAGCGAGATGGAGGGGAAGGGATTGTCGGCCCCCGACCTTCGCACGACGATGAAAGCGCCACACTGAGCCGGCACGCCCGCAACCTGGGTGCCGAGCTTGGAGAAGAAAAACTCCCCCCAGAGCTCGAGGGTGGGGAGGACTCCGAGGAAGCCTTCGCACATGGCCACGAAGGCGGACAGCAGCACCACTGCGTTGGGGGTGAGGTGGTGCGGTTGGAGGCCGTAGAACTCCAGGAAGGACCGGAAGAAACTGCTCGCCGGCAGCCCCAACCTGTGCAGGCAGTGCAAGCGGAAGATAACCCGCTCACCCTCCTGCGGCGCGGGGGAAATCTCCCCCTTAGGCGCAAGACGCACCTGCATGCGATCCTCGCCGGGGAGCCTACAAGTCCGGCGGAGGAACTCGATGTGGTCTTCATGAACTTTGGAGTCGTCCCAGGTGTCGGAGCGCACTGGGGGAGGCGCGGCGGCGGAGGAAGAACTCATCGTGAGCTGTCGCCGCAGCGTTCGCCGTAGCTTGGGCGCGCGGCGGAGCGAAGAAGAGAAGAGGAAGGAGGAGAGAGAGGAGCAGCAAGAAGGAAGAGAACGAGGAGTAGTGGGAAGGAGGGGCGCGCGTGCCCCCTCTTCCCCCTACTTATAGCCTCATGGGCTGTGAAGCCGAGGGGGCAGATGTGGGGATTTACTACGCCCACGACCCCACGACCCCCTCGATCCACGATAAAGTTACTGTGCGCAGTAACTCCACAGGAATCCCAACCGTCCACCGGGGCCACAGCGGATCCGCTCGGGCGCCGAGGCACGGTAGTGGCGGGCCCTGCCTGTGGGCCTGTCCCGTCACGCGCGTAGGCTGGCAGGACGGCCTAGCCACGTGCCCTCGTGTGACAGGCCTAGAACGGGCGGCGGCCTGGAGGCTTAGCTAGCACGCCACTTAAATCCCGCCGCGATGTTCGAAATACTGAGCGAGTCGGAATTAAGTGAGTCCGAGTTGAGCAAGTCCGACTCCTTCTAGTCGGCCCGGCAGAAGACAATCAAGGACCATGTGTTGAGCACCCGGAAAGAGAAACTGCTGAGGCTTCTCAGCCGATCGTCCGCGGCACCTCACCAGCTTCGGGGACTACTGTCGGAGTAATGGGCCACAGGTAGGCCAACCCGAGTCCCAGAACCTTTCAAGACATCGGGGCAGGTTGCGCCCCTCAAGACCCCAGGACAAAGAGCTGCCTCCTGAGGAGTCGACGGTAGGGCGGCCGACTGCCTGCTCATGGCCGAGTCCCAGGGACGACTTCCAGAGAAGCCGGTTTGGGGAGTCGGCCTGCGACTCCAACAAACCCCATGACCTCATCAAAGGGGACAAGGCAGGGGCGTGGCTGCAGCGAAGACCACCCCCGCCCCTCACCAAGGGCAGGCATGGCCACAACACGCCGTACCCCGGAAGATCTCCGTGTGGCGTGGCACTGTTGCCATGCCGGCCCTGACATCAGCGCCGCAGGGCCGAATCCTGCACCCATGACAGCTTATTTGTATGGCCTGGAGGCAGCAGGCCCCACCAGTCAGTGAGACGTCGGGGGACGGCAGGAGAACCACCAGTTGGACCCGTCGAGAGTCGGCCCGGGGGAGTCGGCCGAGCCCTCCCTTTGGGGCCCACACGCCATTAATCAAGATGTGATGGGGAGTGGTAACAGTGATCGTCCGCTAGGCGGTGGGGCTGTTGCCACGACCTCATGATCAAGCCCGCGTCACCAGAAGCACGACTACAGTAATCAGCAGCCGGCAAGACCCGCCCGCGACGGACGCGGCCTATCGGCTCCGTACCAGGCCAGTCAGCGGGGCCCGCCAGTCGGCGGGCCCCAACGGTCTGCAGAGAAGACGGAGGCCAGAGGCACTGACGGCTGGGCCCGCGTCCAGCCGGATTACCATTGTACCCCTGGGGGGGTAGGCCTATATAAACCCCCAGGGCACCCATGCAAAGGGTTGGAACCCATTAGCTCTAGACCAGATGATATAGAAGGGAGAGAGCTAGCCTTGCCCTCTCCTACCACCAGAAAACAGCTCAAGGAGCAACCGTGTAAACACTTTGCCATAGTGATCATGCGGAGACCCCGTAGAGCAGCAGTAGGGGTATTTTCTCCCCGGAGAGCCCCGATGCTGGGTAAGATTTGCCGGCGTGCATGTCTTCGCCTCATCCCGTTTCCAGGCACCGGCGACGTTCTACTCACCCCCACCATGATAAGCCATCCGTTGGTATATGTCGCACCAAACCCCCGACACCAGGCGTTGAATGCCCATGGAAACTGCCATCCGGAGACCATGTAATAGGGCCTCGTATTTGGCTGCGTTGTTGGACTCTGTGTATAGTATTTGGAATACGTATTGGACTGTATCTCCGGTGGGGGACGTCAGGACGACGCCATCCCCCAGACCAGCCAGCATTTTAGAGCCGTCAAAGTGCATGATACAATTGGAGTACGCGTGGTACTCTTTAGGGAGTTCGGCTTCTGTCCACTCGGCGATGAAATCGGCCAGTACTTGCGACTTAATGGCTCGCCGTGGTCTATATGTTATTTCAAACGGGAGGAGCTCGATAGCCCATTTGGCAATCCGGCCCGTGGCATCATGGTTGTTTATTATGTCATTGAGTGGTACTTCTCAGGCCACCGTAATTGAACACTCTTGAATGTAGTGTTGTAATTTCCGGGATGCCATGAATATCACGTATGCTATCTTTTGATAATGTGGGTACCGTGATTTGCATGGAGTGAGGACAGTGGATACATAATATACCGGCTTTTGAAGTGGGAATTTATGTCCGTCCGTCTCTCGTTCGACGACGAGCACTGCGCTTACAACTTGGTGAGTTACCGCTATATATAACAGCATTGGTTCGCCGACAATTAGCGCGGCCAAGATTGGGTTGGTGGCTAGGATGGCTTTTATTTCTTCCAATCCGGCCGTGGCTACGTCCATCCACTCAAAGTGTTCGGTGCACTGAAGAAGGCGATAAAGGGGGAGTGCCTTTTCTCCTAATCGGGAGATAAAGCGGCTTAAGGCCTCCACACATCCAGTTAACTTCTAGATTTGCTTGAGGTCAGTTGGGATAGCCAACTGCGGCAGAGCTCGGATTTTAGCCAGATTTGCTTCAATTCCTCTACTAGAGATGATGAAGCCCAGGAGCTTTTCGGTGGGCACGCCGAAAACGCATTTTTCCGGATTGAGCTTAATGTCGTATGTTCGGAGATTGTCGAACGTGAGCCTCAAGTCATCTATTAAGGAGTCGACGTGTCTGGTTTTAACGACCACATCGTCTACGTATGCCTCCACTGTTTGCCGATCTGCTTTTCCAGACATGTCTGAATCATGCGTTGATACGTTGCGCCAGCGTTTTTGACCCCGAAGGGCATTGTGTTAAAACAGAAGGGGCCGTATGGAGTGATAATGCCGTTGCGGCTTGATCGGACTCCACCATCTTAATTTGGTGGTAACCGGAGTATGTGTCGAGGAAGCACCATGAGTCGTGTCCTGCGGTTGCGTCGATAATTTGATTGATGCGAGGGAGGGGGAAGGGATCCTTTGGGCAAGCCTTATTAAGGTCCTTGAAGTCGACGCATAGGCGCCAGGATTTGTCCTTCTTTGGTACCATCACCAGGTTTGCTAGCCAGTCCGGATGTTTTATTTCTCTGATGAATCCGGCCTCCAGTAACTTGGCTAGCTCCTCTCCCATGGCTTGTCGCTTAGGTTCAGAGAAACACCGAAGAGTCTGCTTGACCGGCTTGAATCCCTTTAGAATGTTAAGGCTATGCTCGGCCAGCCTGCATGGGATTCCTGGCATGTCTAAAGGATGCCAGGCGAATATGTCCCAATTCTCGCGCAGGAACTCCCGTAGTGCGGTGTCTACAACGGGGTTTAACTGTCCCCCGATGGATGCTGTTTTTGGGGGTCCGTTGGATGGACTTGGAATTTGACTATTTCATCCGCTGGTTTAAAAGAAGTGGACTTGGATCTTTTGTCAAGTACCACGTCGTCCCTGTCCATTGTGGAGCGCAGCGCAGTTAATTCCTCCGCCGCAAGGGTTTCAGATAATGCCTCGAGGGCCAGTGCGGCTATTTTGTTTTCAGCGTGGAGTGCTATCTTCGGATCACTAGCTAGAGTGATGATTCCATTGGGCCTGGGAATTTTGAGCTTCATGTACCCGTAATGGGGTATGGCTTGGAAGATCGTGAATGCCTCCCGCCCTAGAAGGGCGTGGTATCCGCTACTGAACGGGGCCACTTGGAATGTAATTTCTTCGGACCTGTAATTCTCCGGAGTGCCGAATACCACATCTAGTGTGATTTTCCCAGCACAACATGCCTCCTGACTGGGGATGATTCCTCGGAAGGTCGTGCTGCTTTGCTCAATACGGTTTCTGTCTATTTCCATTTTTTGAAGAGTCTCCTCATAAATGAGGTTTAGTCCGCTGCCGCCGTCCATGAGCACTTTAGTAAGCCAAAAGTCGTCCACAATTGGGCTGAGGACCAGGGCGGCTGGTGCTCGGGCTGTTCGGAATTTAGGTTCGTCACTGGCATTGAAGGTGATAGCCGTGTCGCTCCATGGATTTATTGCTGCCACGTGGTAGACTTCGGCAAGGCTGCGGACTGCTCGCTTACGCCTATTATTTGAGGTGAAGGTCTCGAAGACTGTCAATACTGTATTGTTATCCACGGGATGGTGCTCTGCGGTGTTTTGAATGAGGAGATCCTCACCGCTCTTGGCCACCTGCCGGAGTACCCAACATGCTCTAAGGCTGTGTGTTGGTATGGTATCCGCTGTACTATGAATTTTGTAGGGCCCGTTAAGCCATCCCTCCAATATGGTTCCACGCCCTGTAGTGGGCTTTTGCTTCTTTGTAATTGAGTCAGGCGACTTATGAGAGTGCACCCTTTTAGTTCAGACTGGGGGTTTTGTCAGGGCCGGATTATCCCAAAATTTTGTTTCGGTTTTCCAGGCGCTTTCCATCGCACAGTACTTCCATACTATGGCCGCCAAGTCAGCGAAGTGTGCTATTTCACGGCGACTTATGGCGTTGAGGATTCCCTTGTCGGTGCAATTGTTGCAAAAGAACGAAATGGCGTCTTCCTCGCAACAGTCCTTGACCTTGTTCATTACAAGGAGGAATCTAGCCCAATAGTGATGTACTGTCTCTTGGGGCTCTTGCCTAATGTGGGAAAGATCGTTTATATCTGGGTGGGTGGGTGGATTTAAGTCCAGACCTTGACCCAATCTGAGTCCCAGGGGTGGGGAGTTTCCGATCTTGGAAGTTCGAGCTCCGGGATGTTGCCCCGCAGGTTCGGCATGCTACCTGATTCTAGGTTCAAGGTTTGGGCGATGTCCTCCCGTGGATGGGTATGGGTATCCGGCTCGGAGAGCTCGGGAATCCGGACATAGTTCGTCCTCAGGATAGAGGAAGAATCGCCGCATTGCTCCTCCACCACCGCTATCTGATGGGTGACCGGCGGAGAGTTAACCTCCCTTTGGTTGAGTTTAAGCCGAATCCGATCATAGTCGGTAGCGACACCCAGAGCGGCGATGCGATCCAAGAGCTCATTCAAAAAGGATAGCTCCATTGGATCCATCTTCTCGGTGAATTTTGTGCTGGTGTGGAGGCTATTTCCGATGACCCGAGAAGTCATCGTCGGCGAGGTGGTTGAGCGGGCGGTCATGACGAAGCCGCCTAGTCGGAGAGTTTGGCCTACAACCAAGGCTCCCCAGAGGTGATGTTGTTCTTGACAACGAGACGAGCCATCCCTCCTTATGATGATGGCACAGTGGAACTCTCAGTGAAAGCACCAATGTCGGTGTCAAAACTAGCGGATCTCGGGTAGGGGGTCCTGAACTGTGCGTCTAAGGCGGATGGTAACAGGAGGCGGGGGCACGATGTTTTCCCGGGTTCGGGCCCTCTCGATGGAGGTACTACCCTACTTCCTGCTTGATTGATCTTGATGATATGAGTATTATAAGAGTTGATCTACCACGAGATCGTAGAGGCTAAACCCTAGAAGCTAGCCTATGGTATGATTGTTGTTGTCCTATGGACTAAACCCTCCGGTTTATATGGACACCGGAGGGGGCTAGGGTTACACAGAGTCAGTTACAAGGGAGGAGATCTACATATCCGTATTGCCAAGCTTGCCTTCCACGCCAAGGAGAGTCCCATCCGGACACGAGACAAAATCTCCATAGTCCAACAGTCCGGCCAAAGGATATAGTCCGGCTGTCCGGAGACCCCCTAATCCAGGACTCCCTCATTCACAAAGAGAGAAGGTGCTCCCCAAGCTGAGGAACTTGGACGAATGAATCCACTGCAAAGGGATTTGTCGATTTCCTCCTTAAGTTCAAGGAGTTCATGAGGCGGCATCCTGTAGGGTCGTTTGGCGATAGGAACGGTGCCTGGTTTCAAGTTGATGACGAACTCGATAGCCCGGGCAGGGGGTATTCCTGGAAGTTCTTCTGGAAAGACATCGAGGAAGTCGCGAACAACTGGAATCTTTTCAATTCCCTCAAGAGGTGCTGCATTCAACTCATTCAAGGCATAAAGTCGTGCTTCAGCGTTTTGAACAATCCGAGCATGGTAGCTTACTATCTCATCGGAAGGATGTAGGAGATGAGTGACTTTGGTGGCACAAATGATAGAGGCAGTATGTGCTTTCAACCATTCCATTCCTAGAATGAGGTCAATGTTGGAAGACTCCAGAATAATGGGAGAAACATGAAATTCCAACCATTCGATTTCAACGGGGACGTCGTGACCAATCATGGTAGTTCGACACTAACCCACAGGGGTGTGTACCACTATCGGAGTGTTCATGGGCTCACATCGGATGTTGTGTGCGTAAGAAAAAAAATTCTAACATGAATGAATGTGATACTCCTGAATCGAATAAAACAGAAGCTGGTACTGAATTTATGAGAAGAGTACCGATCACAGTGGCGGGCTGGTCTTGAGATTCATTCAGATCAACATTATTAGCCTGACCACGACCATAAGGTCTAGCATTGTTGTTATGGGGCTATTGTTACAACCAGTTGAGGGCAAAGCCAGCTGGTTCCTTTTCTGATTGCACTCTTTGGCTAGGTGACCTGGACGGCCACCTCTGAAGCACAGACCATCATTGGGATTGGTAGCAGGAGCTTAGGGTGGTACAGCTCGAAGAGGCTGCCTTTGCGGTGGAGGAGGCAGATGAGGTGCAGCATAGAACTGTCTTGGTGCAGGTGCAGGTGGACGATACATGCTGTGGGGAATCCATGTCCGACAGTTCTGCACTGAAGCGGCCGAAGATGAGCCAGTGTCACGGCTACGCCTAAGGGATCCCTGTTGTTCCTGCAGACCAGTCTCAACCTGAATAGCCTTGTTCACCAAGGTGGCAAAGTCGGCAAAGTCATGAATGAGCAGTGCTAGCTTGATATCAGGGTGAAGTCCATCACGAAACTTCTCTTGCTTATAAGCATCAGTTGAAATGTCTTCTTCAGCATAACGTGACAAGTCCAGAAATTCCCGATGATAAGCATCTACAGTCTTGTTGCCTTGGGTGACGTTGCGGAAATCTTGCTTCTTCATGTCCATGATTCCCTGAGGAATGAAGCGGGCACGGAAAGCAGCTTGGAAATCCGGCCAAGTGATGACCGTTCCAGTAGGCAGGGTATGCATGTGGCTGTCCCACCATTGAGCAGCGGGACCCTTCAGAAAGAAAGATGCAAAGGTGACATAGCTAGCAGGGGCCACACTAGCAGACTCCATTTCATACGTGATGTTGCGGAGCCAGTCATCAGCATCAAGGGGTTGAGTTGAGCTGCAGTAAATAGTTGGGTTGAGACACATGAAGTCCTGCAGAGTTACTAGGGTTGGTTGTTGATTCATGTTCGAACGAGGAAACTAGCCATCATTCCTTCCATGAACTGGCGGTTCAACTCAAATTGTTGCATCATTCCAGCAAAGAATTCGGGCGGTGGTGGATCGTTGGCACCACGGCCACGACCAGCGGGTCTAACCATCCTGCTAACATGTAATAGGGGGTAGTTCAGCATTGAGCATTTGCAAAAACAAGGATCATTCATGATGAAACATGCATAATGAAAGAGGTACGTAGGATACCACTTTGTAGTCAACACGACAGTGTGTGTACTATTCAGAAACTATTCTAAGGAATAACTATGGCTTATCCAACTTTAGGGTGAATGTGGTCACGGGATCCTAATGTTAGAGTTAGTAAATTCGTTTAACCCGAATGGAAGAGAGATCAGAGTCCCAGAGTATAGACGAGGAAAAAAAGATCCTAATACCACCCAATGGCGAGTGGACCCGTAAGACACACAACCAGTGTTAGTAAAAGTTTTTCAGTGACTAGACTCAACTTCGGCCAAGGAGTTGGAAAGGGGGCTACCTACAGGCAGTCATCTCTGATACCAACTTGTGACACCCTCGATTCAATCGTACACTAATCATACACGCAAATGTGTACGATCAAGATCAAGGACTCACGGGAAGATATCACAACACAACTCTGGACACAAATTAAAATAATACAAGCTTTATATTACAAGCCAGGGGCCTCGAGGGCTCGAATACATAAGCTCGAATACACAAGAGTCAGCGGAAGCAACAATATCTGAGTACAGACATAAGTTAAACAAGTCTGCCTTAAGAAGGCTAGCACAAAAGCAACAATGATCGAACAGGCAAGGCCTCCTGCCTGGGAGCCTCCTAACTACTTCAAGTCGTCAGCGGCCGTCACGTTGTAGTAGGCACCCTCGGGGTAGTAGTAAGCATCAGTGGTGTCGTCTGGCTCCTGGGATCCGTCATCTGGTCACAACAATCGGGTATAGGGGAAAACGAGGTAGCAAGGCAACCATGAGTACTCATCCAAAGTACTCGCAAGACTTACATCAAATCTAAACTAAGTATGCATCTGTATCAAAGGAATGGACTATATCTGTGGACTAAACTGCAGAATGCCAGAAGAGAAGGGGAAAACCTAGCCTATCAAAGACTAGCATCTTCCAGCATCTTGCAGCATAAAGAAGAGTACAGATCAACATAATTTAAAGTAGTAGTAGTGTTATCAACCTCGGCCAGAGATCCTTTCTTGACTCCCTGCGAGAAAGCAATCCCAGAGCCATACTATCCATTTCTCATATCCATTTCTCCTATCCATTTCTCATCTCAAGTATCTAGTTCTAGTTGTATCGATCGGGATACAACTCCAAGTGTCCGTTAACATAGGACAGGCTATTGATAGATGTTTTCTTCCCTGTAGGGGTGCACCAACTTACCCACCATGCTCGATTAACTCTGGCCGGACACACTTTCCTGGGTCATGCCCGGCCTCGGCCAAATAATACGCCGCAACCCGACCAAGGCTTAATAGAGAGGTCAGGCACGCCGGACTAAACCTATGCCCCCAGGGGTCATGGACCATCGCCCCAGGAACTCCTGCACGTTGCGTGGGTGGCCCGTGAGCAGATCTAGCCACCTCCTTAAAAAGGCAGGAGCTTATCAGTCCAACCCGGCGCGCACCGCTCAATCGCATGAAGTCTATTAAGCTTTGGCTGATGCATACGACGCAGAACGCCCATACAATGCGCACGTGATGGTTAGTGCTATCAGGCCAGAGGCCCCTCGGATCAAATATCCAAACCGTTAGTGCGTTGGCAGTGCGGTCACGAGCAGAGACTCACGAAAGATGTGACCCCGTCGCCCCGTCTCGAGTACTTGCGGCAAGGACTAAGAATGCCCGGCTACACCTCATAAGTATCTCGCGGGCACCTTCCAGGTCAACCCGACTCTACATCACTCGCTATTAAGCTCGCGCGAGTACCCCTCAGGGCTGACCCGTCTTTAGTAACATGGTTTAGTGTAAATTCATAGTAACCATAGTAACTGTGTGTCTAACACGAAGGGGAAAACCCGAGGAATCACCCCCGGTGAATTCCACTCGATGTTATCATCAAGGTGAACATAAGAGAATCCACCCTCTAGGTTCACACTTGAGGGGTTGCACAACTGAGCCGTAACGGAAGTGGTTAAGGAGGAAATCGCCCTCGATGACCTCGACCGTATAGCTACACTACAGAGATCTCATCAGGAGTGATGTAAGAGGTTCCACCCTTGGCACTCGATGGTAACTCTATAGAGTCGTACAACTAGGGGGTGATGTGCGGTGTCAGGACTTGGACATCGATCATGTTGATCGAGTCATCAAACATAAAGCGAGGCAACTGGGACAAGGTGGGGTCACTGATGGATCACTAACCAACCTATACTAAGCAGTTTAGGATAAGCAGGTAAGGTAACAATAAGCAGGTAACAAAAATAGGCTATGCATCAGAGTAGGGTCATATAGAAAACATTAGCAGTTCTAATGCAAGCATGAGAGGGAAAGAAATGGGCGATATCGAAAATAGTAGCAGTTTGCTTGCCTGGAAGCTCTGCTAAAAAAGAAGTGTCGTCGACGTAGTCGATCACAGGGGCGGCATCGGTCTCAGGTTCTATCGGAGAGAAGAGGGGGAAGAAACAGTAAATAGAGAGCAAACAGATGCATCACTAAGCATTACATGATGATAGGCAGAGCTAGGGTTGTCCTAACGTAGTACTACACGTTGCAGACGGAGGGGATAAACATCCGAGGATGAATTCCCGGCGTTAGACGAATTTCGGACAGATGGAAGAGAGGGGACGATTCCATGTTCAGCATGCTAGGGGCATGTGACAGGTGAATGGACCATGCATTCGGATTAGTTGGATTTTTTTAGCAACTTTCATGTAGAAAACATTTTCAGCGGAGTTACGGTTTATTTTCTATGAATTTTCAAAGTTTTAAACATTTTCTGGAATTAATTAAATTAGCATAAAAGAAAATATGACGTCAGCATGATGTGCTGATGACGTCGGCAGTCAACAGACTTGCTGACCAGGTCAAACCTAACCTGTGGGTCCAGTGGGACCCACATGTCAGCCTCTGTTAGCTTAACAGTGGATTAAACTAGTCTAATAGGCTAATTAGAGGTGTGGGCCCCTGGTGTCAGTGACTAACTAATGATTAAAACTAATTAATAGATTTATTTATTTATAAAATGTTTTAAACAAGTGGGGCCCACATGTTAGTGGCTGGGGCTGCCCAGTCGGCATGTTGACTGAGTCAACCCAGTCAACGGCCCCCCAGGACCCACTAGTCAGCGACCCAAGGGCGGGGCCCATCGATACACGTCGGCGTCGGCGCCGGAGAGAGCTCTGGCGACCAAATCCGCGGCGGCGCGTCGCCGGAGTGGTTCAGAAAATCGCCACAGGGGGTCGTTTCGCGCGTGGCTACTGGCGTTTGAACGGGCGCACGCTTGCGCGTCAAACTGTGGGGGGGGCTTGGCCGAAAACGGCCGAAGACGGCAGTGGCGAGTGGCGGAGCGGATGCCGGAGTTCGGGCATCGACGGAGTCAGCGACAGGGAGCACGAACGGAGGCACGGGTGGGCTCTTTCGAACGCCGGGTCGACGCCGTGCCCAGTGGTGGTAACTGGCGATGCTGGGGGGGTGGAGCTGGCCGGAGCAACGACGGGGAGCGGCGGTGGCGCTCGGGCCCCGTTCGAATCGCATCGGGAGCATCCTAGGGGATCGGTTGGGGCTGCAGCTCGGTGATGTGCACGCCTTGGAGGGCGCCAGTGTTGGAAATATGCCCTAGAGGCAATAATAAAAGCATTATTATTATATTTCCTTGTTCATGATAATTGTCTTTATTCATGCTATAATTGTGTTATCCGGAAATCGTAATACATGTGTGAATAACAGACACCAACATGTCCCTAGTAAGCCTCTAGTTGGCTAGCTCGTTGATCAACAGATAGTCATGGTTTCCTGACTATGGACATTGGATGTCATTGATAACGAGATCACATCATTAGGAGAATGATGTGATGGACAAGACCCAATCCTAAACATAGCACAAGATCGTATAGTTCGTTTGCTAGAGTTTTCCAATGTCAAGTATCTTTTCCTTAGACCATGAGATCGTGTAACTCCCGGATACCGTAGGAGTGCTTTTGGTATGCCAAACGTCACAACATAACTGGGTGACTATAAAGGTAGACTACGGGTATCTCCGAAAGTGTCTGTTGGGTTGACATGGATCAAGACTGGGATTTGTCACTCCGTATGACGGAGAGGTATCGCTGGGCCCACTCGGTAATGCATCATCATAATGAGCTCAAAGTGACCAAGTGTCTGGTCACGGGATCATGCATTACGGTACGAGTAAAGTGACTTGCCGGTAACGAGATTGAATGAGGTATTGGGATACCGACGATCGAATCTCGGGCAAGTAACATATCGATTGACAAAGGGAATTGCATACGGGGTTGATTGAATCCTCGACATCGTGGTTCATCCGATGAGATCATCGTGGAGCATGTGGGAGCCAACATGGGTATCCATATCCCGCTGTTGGTTATTGACCGGAGAGTCGTCTCGGTCATGTCTGCTTGTCTCCCGAACCCGTAGGGTCTACACACTTAAGGTTCGGTGACGCTAGGGTAGTGAAGATATGTATATGCAGTAACCCGAATGTTGTTCGGGGTCCCGGATGAGATCCCGGACGTCACGAGGAGTTCCGGAATGGTCCGGAGGTAAAGAATTATATATAGGAAGTGTTGTTTCGGCCATCGGGACAAGTTTCGGGGTCACCGGTATTGTACCGGGACCACCGGAAGGGTCCAGGGGGTCCACCGGGTGGGGCCACCTATCCCGGAGGGCCCCATGGGCTGAAGTGGGAGGGAACCCAGCCCATAGTGGGCTGGGGCGCCACCCCCTAGGGCCCATGCGGCTAGGGTTGAGGGGAAACCCTAAAGGGGGGCGCCCCCTTGCTTGGGGGGCAAGCCCCCCACCCTAGGCTGCCGCCCCCCTAGTAGATTCCATCTACTAGGGCCGCCGCCCCCCTAGCACCCCTATATATAGTGGGGGAGAGGAGGGACTTCATACACCAGCCCCTGGCGCCTCCCTCTCTCCCCGTTACGTCTCTCTCTCGTAGTACAGGCGAAGCCCTGCTACTGTGACGCCCTGCATCCACCACCACGCCGTCGTGCTGCTGGATCTTCATCAACCTCTCCTTCCCCCTTGCTGGATCAAGAAGGAGGAGATGTCTCCCGTCCCGTATGTGTGTTGAACGCGGAGGTGCCGTCCGTTCGGCGCTTGGTCATCGGTGATTTGGATCACGTCGTGTTCGACTACATCATCACCGTTCTTTGAACGCTTCCGCACGCGATCTACAAAGGTATGTAGATGCATCCGATGACTCGTTGCTAGATGACCTCCTAGATGGATCTTAGTGAAACGAGTAGGAAATTTTTTGTTTTCTGCAACGTTCCCCAACAGTGGTATCAGAGCTAGGTCTATGCGTAGTTCTCCTTGCGCGAGTAGAACACAATTTGTTGTGGGCATAGATTTGTCAACTTTCTTGCCGCTACTAGTCTTTTCTTGCTTCAGCGGCATTGTGGGATGAAGCGGCCCGGACCAACCTTACACGTACGCTTACGTGAGACCGGTTCCACCGACTAACATGCACTAGTTGCATAAGGTGGCTGGCGGGTGTCTGTCTCTCCCACTTTAGTTGGAGCGGATTCGATGAACATGGTCCTTATGAAGGGTAAATAGAAGTTGACAAATCACGTTGTGGCTTTAACGTAGGTAAGAAGTCGTTCTTGCTAGAACCCTAATTCAGCCACGTAAAACTTGCAACAACAATTAGAGGACGTCTAACTTGTTTTTGCAGCAAGTGGTTTGTGATATGATATGGCCAAAGTTGTGATGAATGATGAATGATCTATATGTATGAGATGTTCATGCTATTGTAATAGGAATCACGACTTGCATGTTGATGAGTATGACAACCGGCAGGAGCCATAGGAGTTGTCTTTATTCTTTTATATGACCTGCGTGTCATTGAGAAACGCCATGTAAATTACTTTACTTTATTGCTAAACGCGTTAGCCATAGTAGTAGAAGTAATAGTTGGCGAGCAACTTCATGGAGACACGATGATGGAGATCATGGTGTCAAGCCGGTGATAAGATGATCATGGAGCCCCGAGATGGAGATCAAAGGAGCTATGTGATATTGGCCATATCATGTCACGTTTATTATTTGATTGCATGTGATGTTTATCATGTTTTGCATCTTGTTTACTTAGAACGACGGTAGTAAATAAGATGATCCCTCATAATAATTTCAAGAAGTGTTCCCCCTAACTGTGCACCGTTGCGACAGTTCGCTGTTTCAAAACACCACGTGATGATCAGGTGTTTTATTCAGACGTTCACATACAACGAGTGTAAGACAGATTTACACATGCAAACACTTAGGTTGACTTGACGAGCCTAGCATGTACAGACATGGCCTCGGAACATAGAAGATCGAAAGGTCGAGCATGAGTCGTATAGAAGATACGATCAA
This sequence comes from Triticum urartu, assembly GCF_056163025.1. Classification (NCBI taxonomy): domain Eukaryota; kingdom Viridiplantae; phylum Streptophyta; class Magnoliopsida; order Poales; family Poaceae; genus Triticum; species Triticum urartu. The sequence continues at coordinate 526,646,886 of NC_141876.1, forward strand.
CATGAAGATGTTCACCGATGTTGACTAGTCCGTCTCACGTGATGCTCGGACACGGCCTAGTTAACTCGGATCATGTAATACTTAGATGACTAGAGGGATGTCTAATCTAAGTGGGAGTTCATTAATAATTTGATTAGACAAACTTAATTATCATGAACTTAGTCTAAAATATTTTACAATATGTCTTGTAGATCAAATGGCCCACGTAGTCCTCAACTTCAACGCGTTCCTAGAGAAAACCAAGATGAAAGATGATGGCAGCAACTATACGGACTGGGTCCGGAACCTGAGGATCATCCTCATAGCTGCCAAGAAAGATTATGTCCTACAAGCACCGCTAGGTGAAGCTCCCGTCCCACAGAACCAAGACGTTATGAACGCTTGGCAGACACGTGTTGACGACTACTCCCTCGTTCAGTGCGGCATGCTTTACAGCTTAGAGCCGGGGCTCCAAAAACGTTTTGAGAGACATGGAGCATACGAGATGTTCGAAGAGCTGAAAATGGTTTTTCAAGCTCATGCCCGGATCGAGAGATATGAAGTCTCCGATAAGTTCTTCAGCTGTAAGATGGAGGAAAATAGTTCTGTCAGTGGGCACATACTCACTATGTCTCGGTTACATAACCGCTTGTCTCAGCTGGGAGTTAATCTCCCGGATGATGCGGTCATTGACAGAATCCTCCAGTCGCTTCCACCAAGCTACAAGAGCTTTGTGATGAACTTCAACATGCAGGGGATGCAAAAGACCATTCCTGAGTTGTTCTCAATGCTGAAATCAGCGGAGGTAGAAGTCAAGAAGGAACATCAAGTGTTGATGGTCAATAAAACCACTAAGTTCAAGAAAGGCAAGGGTAAAAAGAACTTCAAGAAGGATGGCAAGGAGGTTGCCGCGCCCGGCAAGCAAGCTGCCGGGAAGAAGCCAAAGAATGGACCCAAGCCCGAGACTGAGTGCTTTTATTGCAAGGGAAGCGGTCACTGGAAGCGGAACTGCCCTAAATACTTAGCAGACAAGAAGGCCGGCAAAACAAAAGGTATATGTGATATACATGTAATTGATGTGTACCTTACTAGTGTCTGTAGTAGCTCCTGGGTATTTGATACCGGTGCAGTTGCTCACATTTGTAACTCAAAGCAGGGGCTGCGGAATAAGCGGAAACTGGCAAAGGACGAGGTGACGATGCGCGTCGGGAATGGTTCCAAGGTCAATGTGATCGCCGTCGGCACGCTACCTCTATATCTACCTTCGGGATTAGTTTTAAACCTTAATAATTGTTATTTAGTGCCAGCTTTGAGCATGAACATTGTATCGGGATCTCGTTTAATTCGAGATGGCTACTCATTTAAATCCGAGAATAATGGTTGTTCTGTTTATATGAGAGATATGTTTTATGGTCATGCTCCTATGGTGAATGGTTTATTCTTTATGAATATCGAACGTGATACTACACATGTTCATAATGTGAGTACCAAAAGATGTAAGATTGATAATGATAGTCCCACATACTTGTGGCACTACCGCCTTGGTCACATAGGTGTCAAACGCATGAAGAAGCTCCATGCAGATGGACTTTTAGAGTCTCTTGATTATGAATCATTTGACACATGCGAACCATGCCTCATGGGTAAGATGACCAAGACTCCGTTCTCAGGAACAATGGAGCGAGCAACCGACTTACTGGAAATCACACATACTGATGTGTGCGGTCCAATGAGTGTTGAGGCTCGCGGTGGCTATCGTTATGTTCTCACGCTCACTGATGATTTAAGTAGATATGGGTATATCTATTTAATGAAACATAAGTCCGAAACCTTTGAAAAGTTCAAGGAATTTCAGAGTGAGGTTGAAAATCAACGTGACAGGAAAATCAAGTTTCTACGATCAGATCGTGGAGGAGAATACTTGAGTCACGAGTTTGGCACACACTTAAGAAAATGTGGAATAGTTTCACAACTCACGCCGCCTGGAACACCTCAGCGTAACGGTGTGTCCGAACGTCGTAATCGCACTCTATTAGATATGATGCGATCTATGATGTCTCTTACCGATTTACCGCTATCTTTTTGGGGCTATGCTTTAGAGACTGCCGCATTCACTTTAAATAGGGCTCCGTCGAAATCCGTTGAGACAACACCGTATGAATTATGGTTTGGGAAGAAACCTAAGCTGTCGTTTCTAAAAGTTTGGGGATGCGATGCTTATGTCAAGAAACTTCAACCTGAAAAGCTCGAACCCAAGTCGGAAAAATGCGTCTTCATAGGGTACCCAAAAGAAACTATTGGGTACACCTTCTACCTCAGATCCGAAGGCAAGATCTTTGTTGCCAAAAATGGGTCCTTTCTAGAGAAAGAGTTTCTCTCGAAAGAAGTAAGTGGGAGGAAAGTAGAGCTTGATGAAGTATTGGCTCTTGAACCGGAAAAAGGCGCAACTCAAGAAAATGTTCCAGAGGTGCCTGCACCGACTAGAGAGGAGGTTAATGATAATGATCAAGATACTTCTGATCAAGCTCCTACTGAAATTCGAAGGTCCACAAGGACACGTTCCGCACCAGAGTGGTACGGCAACCCTGTCTTGGAAATCATGTTGTTAGACAACGGTGAACCTTCGAACTATGAAGAAGCGATGGCAGGCCCGGATTCCGACAAATGGCTAGAAGCCATGAAATCCGAGATAGGATCCATGTATGAAAATGAAGTATGGACTTTGACTGACTTGCCCGTTGAATGGCGAGCCATAGAAAATAAATGGATCTTTAAGAAGAAGACAGACGCGGATGGTAATGTGACCATCTATAAAGCTCGACTTGTCGCTAAGGGTTATCGACAAGTTCAAGGGGTTGACTACGATGAGACTTTCTCATCGGTAGCGAAGCTAAAGTCCGTCCGAATCATGTTAGCAATTGCCGCATTCTACGATTATGAGATATGGCAAATGGACGTCAAAACGGCATTCCTTAATGGTTTCCTTAAGGAAGAATTATATATGATGCAGCTGGAAGGTTTTGTCGATCCTAAGTATGCTGACAAGGTATGCAAGCTCCAACGCTCGATTTATGGGCTGGTGCAAGCATCTCGGAGTTGGAACATTCGCTTTGATGAGATGATCAAAGCATTTGGGTTTACACAGACTTATGGAGAAGCCTGCGTTTACAAGAAAGTGAGTGGGAGCTCCGTAGCATTTCTCATATTATATGTAGATGACATACTTTTGATGGGAAATGATATAGAACTCTTGGACAGCATCAAGGCCTACTTGAATAAGAGTTTTTCAATGGAGGACCTTGGAGAAGCTGCTTATATATTAGGCATCAAAATCTATAGAGATAGATCGAGACGCCTCATAGGTCTTTCACAAAGTACATACCTTGATAAGATATTGAAGAAGTTCAATATGGATCAATCTAAGAAAGGGTTCTTGCCTGTGTTACAAGGTATGAAATTGAGCTCAGCTCAATGTCCGACCACGGCAGAAGATATAGAAGATATGAGCGTCATCCCCTATGCATCAGCCATAGGTTCTATTATGTATGCCATGCTGTGTACCAGACCTGATGTAAACCTTGCCGTAAGTTTGGTAGGAAGGTACCAAAGTAATCCCGGCAAGGAACACTGGACAACGGTCAAGAATATCCTGAAGTACCTGAAAAGGACTAAGGAAATGTTTCTTGTTTATGGAGGTGACGAAGAGCTCGTCGTAAAGGGTTACGTCGATGCTAGCTTCGACACAGATCTGGATGACTCTAAGTCACAAACCGGATACATGTATATTTTGAATGGTGGGGCAGTAAGCTGGTGCAGTTGCAAGCAGAGCGTCGTGGCGGGATCTACATGTGAAGCGGAGTACATGGCAGCCTCGGAGGCAGCACATGAAGCAATATGGGTGAAGGAGTTCATCACCGACCTAGGAGTCATACCCAATGCGTCGGGGCCGATCAAGCTCTTCTGTGACAACACTGGAGCTATTGCTCTTGCCAAGGAGCCCAGGTTTCACAAGAAGACAAGGCACATCAAGCGTCGCTTCAACTCCATTCGTGAAAATGTTCAAGATGGAGACATAGAGATTTGTAAAGTACATACGGACCTGAATGTAGCGGATCCGTTGACTAAACCTCTCCCTAGAGCAAAACATGATCAACACCAGAATTCCATGGGTGTTCGCTTCATCACAATGTAACTAGATTATTGACTCTAGTGCAAGTGGGAGACTGTTGGAAATATGCCCTAGAGGCAATAATAAAAGCATTATTATTATATTTCCTTGTTCATGATAATTGTCTTTATTCATGCTATAATTGTGTTATCCGGAAATCGTAATACATGTGTGAATAACAGACACCAACATGTCCCTAGTAAGCCTCTAGTTGACTAGCTCGTTGATCAACAGATAGTCATGGTTTCCTGACTATGGACATTGGATGTCATTGATAACGAGATCACATCATTAGGAGAATGATGTGATGGACAAGACCCAATCCTAACAATAGCACAAGATCGTATAGTTCGTTTGCTAGAGTTTTCCAATGTCAAGTATCTTTTCCTTAGACCATGAGATCGTGTAACTCCCGGATACCGTAGGAGTGCTTTGGGTATACCAAACGTCACAACGTAACTGGGTGACTATAAAGGTAGACTACGGGTATCTCCGAAAGTGTCTGTTGGGTTGACATGGATCAAGACTGGGATTTGTCACTCCGTATGATGGAGAGGTATCGCTGGGCCCACTCGGTAATGCATCATCATAATGAGCTCAAAGTGACCAAGTGTTTGGTCACGGGATCATGCATTACGGTACGAGTAAAGTGACTTGCCGGTAACGAGATTGAACGAGGTATTGGGATACCGACGATCGAATCTCGGGCAAGTAACATATCGATTGACAAAGGGAATTGCATACGGGGTTGATTGAATCCTCGACATCGTGGTTCATCCAATGAGATCATCGTGGAGCATGTGGGAGCCAAAATGGGTATCCAGATCCCGCTGTTGGTTATTGACCGGAGAGTCGTCTCGGTCATGTCTGCTTGTCTCCCGAACCCGTAGGGTCTACACACTTAAGGTTCGGTGACGCTAGGGTAGTGAAGATATGTATATGCAGTAACCCAAATGTTGTTCGGGGTCCCGGATGAGATCCCGGATGTCACGAGGAGTTCCGGAATGGTTCGGAGGTAAAGAATTATATATAGGAAGTGCTGTGTTTCGGCCATCGGGACAAGTTTCGGGGTCACCGGTATTGTACCGGGACCACCGGAAGGGTCCAGGGGGTCCACCGGGTGGGGCCACCTATCCCGGAGGGCCCCATGGGCTGAAGTGGGAGGGAACCCAGCCCATAGTGGGCTGGGGCGCCACCCCCCTAGGGCCCATGCGGCTAGGGTTGAGGGGAAACCCTAAAGGGGGGCGCCCCCTTGCTTGGGGGGCAAGCCCCCCACCCTAGGCCGCCGCCCCCCCTAGTAGATTCCATCTACTAGGGCCGCCGCCCCCCCTAGCACCCCTATATATAGTGGGGGAGAGGAGGGACTTCATACACCAGCCCCTGGCGCCTCCCTCTCTCCCCGTTACGTCTCTCTCTCGTAGTACAGGCGAAGCCCTGCTACTGTGACGCCCTGCATCCACCACCACGCCGTCGTGCTGCTGGAATTTCATCAACCTCTCCTTCCCCCTTGCTGGATCAAGAAGGAGGAGACATCTCCCGTCCCGTACGTGTGTTGAACGCGGAGGTGCCGTCCGTTCGGCGCTTGGTCATCGGTGATTTGGATCACGTCATGTTCGACTAGATCATCACCGTTCTTTGAACGCTTCCGCACGCGATCTACAAAGGTATGTAGATGCATCCGATGACTCGTTGCTAGATGAACTCCTAGATGGATCTTGGTGAAACGAGTAGGAAATTTTTTGTTTTCTGCAACGTTCCCCAACAGCCAGTGGCTCACGGCGGGGGGGGGGGGAGCACGCACAACATGTGGACGGTGGCCATGGCGGGCGGCAGAGGTCAGCAATGCGATGGAGCGGCTACGGCTAGGCAGAGGGACATGGGAGAGCGGGGAGAGGAGGGTGAGCTCAAAGTGGAGCCGTAGGGAGTGGCAGCGAGCTCGGGGACGGCGCGAGGTAGCCGGAATCGAAGACGATGGCGGCGGTGCCCGAGGAAGAAGGAGAAGACGGGACGGCGATGTAATGGCTCCTGTCCCCAACGGCTTGCTGTAGAGGACGTAGTCGACGACGGAGGTGCTCGGTAACGCGTTGGCAAGGTGCGGCATGGACGGTGGCCGCGTGTTCGACGGAGAACGGCGGTGAGCTCTCAGGCAAGGTGGGGAAAAGAGAGAGGTGAGGCGCGTGGGGCTAGTGGGGGCAGGGGAGAACGGACGAGGATGCCAGGGGGAGTAGGGTGAGTGGAGGTGGGGAGGCACGGGGCCTTGTCACCTCCCTCGTCATCGACGGCGAGGCGGTTTGGCGGGGACATGCGGGAAGAGCCCCGGTCGGCTGAACAGGGGAGGAAGAGAGCGACCAGGGGAGGTGGGCCGCCTAGGATGGGCCGGCTGGTCCGGATGGCCCAAGGCCCAGGGAGGCAGGGGCTTCCTCTTCTTCTTTTTCTCCTTGCTTTTCCTTTTTCTTTTTCTTTTTAAATCTTTTCTGTTTTAGCTATTTTAGGCCACTTAGGCATTTTGCAAAAATGTTGGTTCACCACCAATATTACCAGAAGAATATGTTCCACATGATGAACATTTTAGTTTTCATGTCTGAGCATTTTTGAATTTCACACAAAAATTAGCATATGCAGGGAAGAAGAAAGAGACGATAGCAATCTCAACATGACAAGAGGTAATTTAGTGACATGAAAATTTCTACAACCATATTTTCCTCTCTCATAATAATTATATGTAGGATCATAAGCAAATTCAACAATATAGCTATCAGAAAACATATTCTTACCACGATCCACATGTATGCAAAGTTGACACTATTCCGAAATAGTGGGATTATCATAAAATAAAGTCATGACCTCTCCAAACCCACTTTTCTCAAAAATTCATAAGATTGAACATGCTCCAAATATGTGGGATCTAAAGTTGACACTCTTCCAAACCCACTTTCAATATTATTCCAAACACTATTATCAATCTCATATTCATCATGGGGCTTAAATAAATTTTCAAGATCATAAGAAGAATCACCCCAATCATGATCCTTGCAACAAGTAGTAGACATAGCGAAACTAGCATCCCCAAGCTTAGCGTTTTGCATATTATTAGCACAATTTACATCAATAGAATTTATAATAAAATCATTGCAATCATGCTTTTTATTCAAAGATCTATCGTGAATCATTTCATAAAATACTTTATCACAATTTTTAGATTCACGAATTTCAGGCAAAACCTCATAAAGATAATCTAGTGCACTCAACTCACTAGCAATAGGTTCATCATAATTGGATCTTTTAAAGAGATTAGCAAGTGGATGAGGATCCATAAACTCTTAGCAAGCGAAGATGCAAGCAAAAAGGAAGCACATGGTAACACAAGATTGAATGGAGGAAGGGCGAATAAAACGGTAAGGGTGAAGTGGGGGAGAGGAAAACGAGAGGCAAATGGCAAATAATGTAATGCGAGAGATAGGGATTGTGATGGGTACTTGGTATGTTGACTTTTTGCGTAGACTCCCCGGCAACGGCGCCAGAAATCCTTCTTGCTACGTCTTGAGCTTGCGTTGGTTTTCCCCGAAGAGGAAGGGATGATGCAGCAGAGTAGCGTAAGTATTTCCCTCAATTTTTGAGAACCAAGGTATCAATCCAGTAGGAGGCCACGCTCAAGTCCCTCGTACCTGCACAAAATGATAGCTACTCGCAACCAACGCGATTAGGGGTTGTCAATCCCTTCACGGTCACTTACGAGAGTGAGATCTGATAGATATAATATTTTTGGTATTTTGGGTATAAAGATGCAAAGTTAAAAGTAAAAGAAAAGTAAAAAAGCAAAGCAAGATTAAAGTGATGGAGATTGATATGATGAGAATAGACCCGGGGGCCATAGGTTTCACTAGTGGCTTCTCTCAAGAGCATAAGTATTCTGCGGTGGGTGAACAAATTACTGTTGAGCAATTGATAGAATTGAGCATAGTTATGAGAATATCTAGGCATGATCATGTATATAGGCATCACGTCCGTGACAAGTAGATCGAAATGATTCTGCATCTACTACTATTACTCCACTCATCGACCGCTATCCAGCATGCAACTAGAGTATTAAGTTAAAAATAGAGTAACACCTTAAGCAAGATGACATGATGTAGAGAGATAAATTCATGCTATATGGAATAAACCCCATCTTGTTATCCTCGATGGCAACGATACAATACGTGCCTTGCTGCCCCTTCTGTCACTGGGTAAGGACACCGCAAGATCGAACCCAAAGCTAAACACTTCTCCCATGGCAAGAACTACTAATCTAGTTGGCCAAACCAAACGGAGAATTCGAAGAGACTTGCAAAGATAACCAATCATACATAAAAGAATTCAGAGAATATTCAAATATTATTCATAGATAGACTTGATCATAAACCCACAATTCATCGGTCTCAACAAACACACCGCAAAAAGAAGATTACATCGAATAGTTCTCCACAAGAGAGGGGGAGAACTTTGTATTGAGATCCAAAAAGAGAGAAGAAGCCATCTAGCTACTAACTATGGACCCGAAGGTCTGAGGTAAACTACTCACACTTCATCGGAGGGGCTAGGATTTTGTAGAAGCCCTCCGTGATGACGGCCCTCTTCCGGCGGAGCTCCGGAACAGGCCCCAAGATGGGATCTCGTGGATACAGAAAGTTGCGGCGGTGGAATTAGGTTTTTGGCTCCTCATCTGATTGTTTGGGGGTACATAGGTATATATAGGAGGAAGGAGTACATTGGTGGAGCACCGAGGGGCCCACAAGGCAGGGGGGCGCGCCCCCCACCCTCGTGACCTCCTCTTTGACCCCCTGGAGTAGGGTCCAAGTCTCCTGGATCACGTTCGGTGAGAAAATCACGTTCCCGAAGATTTTATTCCGTTTGGACTCCGTTTGATATTCTGTTTATCCGAAACACTGAAATAGGCAAAAAAATAGCAATTTTGGGTTGGGCCTCCGGTTAATAGGTTAGTCCAATAAATAATATAAAAGTGGAAAATAAAGCCCAATATAGTCCAAAACAGTAGATAATATAGCATGGAGCAATCAAAAATTATAGATACGTTGGAGACGTATCAGGCATCCCCAAGCTTAATTCCTGCTCGTCCTCGAGTAGTTAAATGATAGAAAGAGAATTTTGGATGCGGAGTGCTACTTGGCATAATTTCAATGCAAATATTCTTAATTGTGGTATGAATATTCAGATTAGAAAGAATCAAGACAAAAGTTTATATTGACATATAAATAATAATACTTCAAGCATACTAACAAAGCAATTATGTCTTCTCAAAATAACATGGCCAAAGAAAGTTATCCCTACAAAATCATATAGTCTGGCTATGCTCCATCTTCACCACACAAAGTATTTAAATCATGCACAACCCCGATGACAAGCCAAGCAATTTTTTCATACTCTAACTTTTTCAAAACTTTTTCAATCTTCATGCAATACATGAGCGTGAGCCATGGGTATAGCACTATAGGTGGAATAGAATGGTGGTTGTGGAGAAGACAAAGAGGAGAAGATAGTCTCACATCAACTAGGCGTATCAACAGGCTATGGAGATGCCCATCAATAGATATCAATGTGAGTGAGTAGGGGTTGCCATGCAGCGGATGAACTAGAGCTATAAATGTATGAAAGCTCAACAAAAGAAACTAGTGGGTGTGCATCCAACTTGCTTGCTCACAAAGACCTAGGGCAATTTTGAGGAAGCCCATCATTGGAATATACAAGCCAAGTTCTATAATGTAAAATTACCACTAGTATATGAAAGTGACAACATATGAGACTCTCTATATGAAGAACATGGTGCTACTTTGAAGCACAATATATGAGACTCGCTATATCATGGTGCTACTTTGAAGCACAAGTGTGGAAAAAAGGATAGTAGCATTGCCCCTTTTTATTTATTTTCTTTTTTTGGCCTTCTTTTTTTCTTTGGCCTTTCTCTTTTTTTATTGGGACAATGCTCTATTGATCATCACACTTTTATTTATTTACAACTCAATGATTACAGCTCGATTCTAAAACAAAGTATGACTCTATATGGATGCCTCCGGCGGTGTACCGGGATAGCAATGAATCAAGAGTGACAAGTATGAAGAAATTATGAACGGTGGCTTTGCCACAAATACTATGTCAACTACATGACCATGCTAAGCAATATGACAATGATGAATGTGTCATGATGAACTAGATGGTGGAAAGTTGCATGGCAATATATCTCAGAATGGCTATGGAAATGACATAATAGGTAGGTATGGTGGCTGTTTTGAGGAAGGTATATGGTAGGTGTATGATACCGGCGAAAGGTGCGCGGTATTAGAGAGGCTAGCAAAGGTGGAAGGGTGAGAGTGCGTATAATCCATGGACTCAGCATTAGTCATAAAGAACTCATATACTTATTGCAAAAATCTAGAAGTTATCAAAGCAAAGTATTACGCGCATGCTCCTAGGGGGATAGATTGGTAGGAAAAGACCATCGCTCGTCCCCGACCGCCACTCATAAGGAAGACAATCAATAAATAAATCATGCTCCGACTTCATCACGTAACGGTTCACCATACGTGCATGCTACGGGAATCACAAACTTTTAACACAAGTATTCTTTAAATTCACAACTACTCAACTAGCATGACTTTAATATTATCACCTCCATATCTCAAAACAATTATCATGTTTCAATCTTTTCTTAGTATTCAACACACTCAAAAGAAAGTTCCACAAATCTTGAATACCAAGCATATTATTATTAAGCAAATTACCATGCTATTAAGAGACTCTCAAAATGATTTAAGCGAAGCATGAGAGATCAATAGTTTCTTTAAAACAAATCCACCATCGTGCTCTAAAAGATCTAAGTGAAGCACATAGAGCAAAATTATAACGCTCAAAAGATATAAGTGAAGCACACAGAGCAAAACTACTTAGCTCAAAAGATATAAGTGAAGCACATAGAGCAAAACTACTTAGCTCAAAAGATATAAGTGAAGCACATAGAGTATTCTATCAAATTTTAATTCATGTATGGATATCTCAAAAGGTGTGTACAGCAAGGATGATTGTGGCATAATAATGCACAAAGACACAAATAATACAAGACGCTCCAAGCAAAACACATATCATGTTGGTGAATAAAAATATAGCTCCAAGTAAATTACCGATGGAAGTGGACGAAAGAGGGGATGCCTTCCGGGGCATCCCCAAGCTTTGACTTTTTGGTGTACTTGGATTATCTTGGGGGTGCCATGGGCATCCCCAAGCTTAGTCTCTTGCCACTCCTTGTTCCATGATCCATCAAAAGAATTCACCCAAAACTTGAAAACTTCACAACACAAAACTCAAAATAGAAAACTCGTGAGCTCCGTTAGCGAAAGAAAACAAAAGAACACTTCAAGGTACTGTAATGAACTCATTCTTTATTTATATTGGCGTTAAACCTACTGTATTCCAACTTATCTATGGATTATAAACTATTTTACTAACCATAGATTCATCAAAATAAGCAAACAACACACGAAAAACAGAATCTGTCAAAAACAGAACAGTCTGTAGTAATCTGTAGCTAGCGCAAGATCTGGAACCACAAAAATTCTAAAATAAATTGCTGGACGTGAGGAATTTATCTATTAATCATCTTCAAAAACAATTAACTAAATATCACTTTTCAAATAAAAATGACAGCAGTTCTCGTGAGCGCTAAAGTTTCTGTTTTTTACAGCAAGTTCAACAAGACTTTCCCCAAGTCTTCCCAATGGTTCTACTTGGCACAAACACTAATTAAGCACAAAAAACACAAACAAAACAGAGGCTAAATAATTTATTTATTACTAAGCAGGATCAAAAAGCAAGGAATAAAAATAAAATTGGGTTGCCTCCCAACAAGCGCTATCGTTTAACGCCCCTAGCTAGGCATTGATAATTTTAATGGTGCTCACATGAAAGACAAGAATTGAAGCGCAAAGAGAGCACCATAAAACATGTGACAAACACACTTAAGTCTAACATACTTCCTATGCATAGGCATTTTATAAGCAAACAAATTATCATAGCAAGCAAAAATTAGCATATGCAGGGAAGAAGAAAGAGACGATAGCAATCTCAACATGACGAGAGGTAATTTAGTGACATGAAAATTTCTACAACCATATTTTCCTCTCTCATAATAATTATATGTTGGATCATAAGAAAATTCAACAATATAGCTATCAAAAAACATATTCTTAACACGATCCACATGCATGCAAAGTTGACACTCTTCCGAAATAGTGGGATTATCATAAAATAAAGTCATGACCTCTCCAAACCCACTTTTCTCAAAAATTTCATAAGATTGAACATGCTCCAAATATGTGGGATCTAAAGTTGACACTCTTCCAAACCCACTTTCAATATTATTCCAAACACTATTATCAATCTCATATTCATCATGAGGCTTAAATAAATTTTCAAGATCATAAGAAGAATCACCCCAATCATGATCATTGCAACAAGTAGTAGACATAGCGAAACTAGCATCCCCAAGCTTAGCGTTTTGCATATTATTAGCACAATTTACATCAATAGAATTTATAATAAAATCATTGCAATCATGCTTTTTATTCAAAGATCTCGTGAATCATTTCATAAAATACTTTATCACAATTTTTAGATTCACGAATTTCAGGCAAAATCTCATAAAGATAATCTAGTGCACTCAACTCACTAGCAATAGGTTCATCATAATTGGATCTTTTAAAGAGATTAGCAAGTGGATGGGGATCCATAAACTCTTAGCAAGCGAAGATGCAAGCAAAAAGGAAGCACATGGTAACACAAGATTGAATGGAGGAAGGGCAAATAAAACGGTAAGGGTGAAGTGGGGGAGAGGAAAACGAGAGGCAAATGGCAAATAATGTAATGCGAGAGATAGGGATTGTGATGGGTACTTGGTATGTTGACTTTTTGCGTAGACTCCCTGGCAACGGCGCCAGAAATCCTTCTTGCTACGTCTTGAGCTTGCATTGGTTTTCCCCGAAGAGGAATGGATGATGCTGCAGAGTAGCGTAAGTATTTCCCTCAGTTTTTGAGAACCAAGATATCAATCCATTAGGAGGCCACGCTCAAGTCCCTCGTACCTGCACAAAACGGTAGCTACTCGCAACCAACGTGATTAGGGGTTGTCAATCCCTTCACGGTCACTTACGAGAGTGAGATCTGATAGATATAATATTTTTGGTATTTTGGGTATAAAGATGCAAAGTTAAAAGTAAAAGCAAAGTAAAAAAGCAAAGCAAGATTAAAGTGATGGAGATTGATATGATGAGAATAGACCCGGGGGCCATAGGTTTCACTAGTGGCTTCTCTCAAGAGCATAAGTATTCTGCAGTGGGTGAACAAATTACTGTTGAGCAATTGATAGAATTGAGCATAGTTATGAGAATATCTAGGCATGATCATGTATATAGGAATCACGTCCGTGACAAGTAGATCGAAATGATTCTGCATCTACTACTATTACTCCACTCATCGACCGCTATCCAGCAAGCAACTAGAGTATTAAGTTAAAAACAGAGTAACACCTTAAGCAAGATGACATGATGTAGAGAGATAAATTCATGCTATATGAAATAAACCCCATCTTGTTATCCTCGATGGCAACGATACAATACGTGCCTTGCTGCCCCTTCTGTCACTGGGTAAGGACACCGCAAGATCGAACCCAAAGCTAAACACTTCTCCCATGGCAAGAACTACTAATCTAGTTGGCCAAACCAAACGGATAATTCGAAGAGACTTGCAAAGATAACCAATCATACATAAAAGAATTCAGAGAAGATTCAAATATTATTCATAGATAGACTTGATCATAAACCCACAATTCATCGGTCTCAACAAACACACCGCAAAAAGAAGATTACATCGAATAGTTCTCCACAAGAGAGGGGGAGAACTTTGTATTGAGATCCAAAAAGAGAGAAGAAGCCATCTAGCTACTAACTATGGACCCGAAGGTCTGAGGTAAACTACTCACACTTCATCGGAGGGGCTAGGATTTTGTAGAAGCCCTCCGTGATGACGGCCCTCTTCCGGCGGAGCTCCGGAACAGGCCCCAAGATGGGATCTCGTGGATACAGAAAGTTGCGGCGGTGGAATTAGGTTTTTGGCTCCTCATCTGATTGTTTGGGGGTACATAGGTATATATAGGAGGAAGGAGTACATTGGTGGAGCACCGAGGGGCCCACAAGGCAGGGGGGCGCCCCCCACCCTCGTGACCTCCTCTTTGACCCCCTGGAGTAGGGTCCAAGTCTCCTGGATCACGTTCGGTGAGAAAATCACGTTCCCGAAGATTTTATTCCGTTTGGACTCCGTTTGATATTTTGTTTATCCGAAACACTGAAATAGGCAAAAAAATAGCAATTCTGGGCTGGGCCTCCGGTTAATAGGTTAGTCCCAAAATAATATAAAATTGGAAAATAAAGCCCAATATAGTCCAAAACAGTAGATAATATAGCATGGAGCAATCAAAAATTATAGATACGTTGGAGACGTATCAGCTGGCCCGCAACAATAACAACACAAGTGAACCTGGCACTTCGGAAGCCAAAAATAGCAACGGCAAGCCCCGACGCAACAGACACAAGCGTCGAAGCAACGGTGATCATACCGATGACACGGCGGTCAACGCCGATTCAGTGGCTCCAAGTCCGGACAGCGGAAGAAGCCATATAAAAGAAATAATACAGGCCCTTCCAGCCTGGACCGCATACTCGATCGCCCATGTCAGATCCATGTCACCCCTAATAAACCAGCCAATCATACCCACAGGAGTTGTTGGGTCTTCAAACAGGCCGGCAAATTAAATGCCAAAGAGAAGGAGAAGGGGTCGCAAAGCGAGAACGATGACGAGGAGCCCCGTCCATTGAACATAGGGGGACAGAAGAAGTTTCCCCCTCAAATCAAAATGGTGAACATGATATACGCTACCCATATCCCCAAGAAGGAGTGCAAGCGCGCGCTCAGGGATGTCTACGTGATAGAGCCAGTCGCCCCAAAATTCAACCCATGGTCGTCATGCCCGATCACCTTCGGTCGCAGGGACCATCCGACCAGCATCCATCATGGCGGGTCAGCCACACTGGTCCTCAACCCAATAATTGATGGATTTCACCACACACGAGTCCTCATGGACGGTGGCAGCAGCCTCAACCTACTTTACTAGGATACAGTGCGCAAAATGGGCATTGATCCATCAAGGATCAAGCCCACCAAAACCACCTTTAAAGGAGTTATACCAGGTGTAGAGGCCCGCTTCTCAGGCTCAATTACATTGGAGGTCATCTTTGGATCTCCGGACAACTTCCGAAGCAAGGAGTTAATCTTCGATATTGTCCCCTTCCGCAGCGGCTATCACGCACTGCTCGGACGAACTGCGTTTGCCCGATTCAATGCGATACCACACTACGCTTATATCAAGCTCAAGATGCCCGGACCACGCGGTGTCATAACAGTCAATGGAAACACGGAGCGCTCCCTCCGTACCGAGGAGCACACCGCCACCCTCGCAGCAGAGGTACAGAGCAGCCTCCATAAACAGAACCTTAATTCAGCGGCCATACTCCCGGACGCTGTCAAACGAGTCCGGACTACTCTTCACCAGGACAGCCCAGCTCGTCAAGAGCTCGACTAGCAATTCGGCCTCCGTCCCAGACCCCACCAAGTGGCGGCGTTCGTGTCGCGCGTACATAATTACGCACTCAAAATACCATGGGCATAGACGGAGGCATGACCAGATTAGGATCCATAATACGGCTTGACCTCCCCTGGACACACATACTTTGACCCTTTCTTTTTTTATTTTCTTTTTTATTTTCTTTTTCCTTTTCAGGTTTCTCTTCCACAGGCCCCTCTCGACGGCCTCCTAATCGGTCCTTTCGAAGGACGGGCACACCAAGGTGGCAAGTAGCACAGATGTGTCGGGAAATCTCTAGATGTTCTTCTCGACGATCATTATACCCGCTTTCAGGACCCGTACACAGCTCCTCCTTGGTCTTGGCATGTTAAATAGCCACTGTTGCTTATCGCACTACTTGTACAAAATACGCTTTGACGTATTAATCAAACTATGATGGAAACAGTTTGCAACCCAACTTCTGTGGCACTAGTTTGTTCTTTTGATAATCTTATCAAATCGCACCCGTACACTTTGGTACGTTTTATTCCGCCAAGGGCTTCATTATGCCCCATAACACGGCAACAAAGTCCGAACACTTTTTATAGTATAGTTCGGCACCCTGAATTTAGCATTATATGCATCGGCTCCGAATCATGTCTCTGGTCAATAGTTGGGTTGCCCGGCTCCTATGCTTACTACCTTATGTTCCGCTATATCAGCTAGGGTAGTAAGGAGAGAACTACTGCGGTTGTGTCCTGGTTTATCCGGATGAGCACCTTAGTAGAGAAAGCCGAAAACTGACTGTCATGATGCGGCGTGAGCCGGTCAGCTCTTCGGAGGTTTCAAATCTTTAGTGATTTTTTCCACATTATGCGATGAATTGGTTCTTATCCGGTCAGGTGTTTACAGCACCCTAGTTCGGATACTAGGGGCTGCGCCTAACTTTTATTGTCAAACTCCTATGGCTAAGTGAGGGTGATAAAGCCACATAGTCTGATTGTCTGGTTCGTAGTGCTAAACACCTCCTTTAAGGACCAAATGTTGGGATAAAGAGTGTTTAGATTCCTCCCGAACACCCCTGTACTACCTATGTGGGGGCCGAAGCCGACGACTGGCCAACCCTCAGATTTAACAAAAACGACCGCATAGGAGGTAAAAAATTCAACAAATAAACAAGCATTATATTACATAACGGCTCTGTTTAATACTACAGGATGGGATAACATGAATATACTCATTCAAAAATAATGTCCTTAGCACATTGCTCCGCTACAATGTGGGATCCCTCCAGGACATCGTCGAAATATTGCGCGGGCGTGCGGTGCTCCTTTCCCTCGGGCGGTCCTTCGGTCACGAGCTTGACGGCATTCATCTTCGCCCATTGCATCTTGACACGGGCGAAGGCCATCCGCGCACCTTCTATACAGACCGACCGCTTGACGGCGTCAAGTCGAGGGCAGGCCTGGACCAGCCGCTTCACAAGTCCGAAGTAGCTGTCGGACATAGCTTCTGCAGGCCACAGTCGGATTATTAAGTCCTTCATGGCTAGTTCGGACACCCTATGCAGCTCGACCAGGTGTTTTAGCTGGTCTCTAAAAGGCAACATATGTTCTGGCGCAAGGTATTGGGACCAGAATAGCTTCTCCGTTGCACTCCCTTCTTCGGCTCGGAAGAATGCCGCACTGTCAGAAACACCGCGCAGGAAATCTGCAAACGCCCCTGGAGAACTCCAAATTCGGGTCAGTAAGAGATATCTTGTCTTCACATACTTGCTTTGCATAATAAAAGCCTTACCCGCCGCAATCTTCTTGGCCTCTTGGATTTCCTAGAGGGCGCCTTGGGCTTCGGCCCGGGCCGCTTGTGCACTTTGGCAGACCCTCATGAGTTCGGACTCTTGGTCCGCATTCTGGCGCTCCAAGGACTCGTATTTGTTCACGGCATCTTGGAGCTCCTGCTGGACCTCGCCAATCATGGCCTCATGCTTCTCTCGAGCAGCATGTTTCCTCTGCCGCCCTCTCCTTGGCCTCGGCCAGCGCCTTCTTGAGGGCCTCTACCTCGGTCGCCGCCCCTACGAAAATATCGTGGCACTGTGGTCAGCGCACAAACATTCATCCCTCTCGGATATACACAAAAACATTGAATACCTTGATTGTCCTCCAGCTGCTTTTTCGCACGACTGAGCTCTTCCTCGGTTTGTTCCAACCTCTGCTTCAGTCTGGAGACTTCGGCAACATGAGAGGTCATGGCCAACAGAGATGCCTGCTTATTCACATAAACATATTTGGTTAGTCTCCTGCGAAAAACTGTTTGATCCTCAGTTCGGCCCTTCTTTCCGAACACCGAACAGAGTCTCAGGGGCTACTATCTATACTATGATTTTCTTTTCACAAAGTTACATTGCTTGCCTCAAAGCATGTTAGAAGGCTTGTGCAGGCTTCGGTCAGTCTGCTTTTCCCGGACCAAATCTTCTCAATCACCGCACCCATAATGGTACGTTGTTCCTCAACGATGGAAGCACTTTGCAGTGCTTCCAGTAGAGTATCTGGTGCCTCTGGTTGGACAGAGGTCACAGGGGGAATAGGCACACCTCCTTCTGATGAAGGAGGCTGACTGCCGGATTCCGGAGCCGTATAGGTCTCCGGGACCGTATCCGGCTGGGGCCCGAATTGGATGTGGCCCCCATCGCCAGTCTCCATGGGGATCTGCTCCCCCATGTGTCCGGCGGCCGAGGTCTTTCCCTCTGGCGCCGCTCTGACGGCCTCTCGCGTCTCTCCCTGGTCTGGGATCCTTCGGGACAACACCTCGGAGTCATCCATGACCTTGGGAGAGGAGGCCGTCGGAAGGGACCCGATGTCCATCGCCTTTGGGTCCAGCGAGTTCCCCGAAGACGAGTATCACTCGAGGGCAGAACGAGCCGGACTACAAGTACATGGTTCAACATGTTAAAATCATAAAGTAAAAAGGCTGATATATGAATGCGTCGGGGTCTTCGGATACTCACGATTTGGCCAGGGGCTTATCCCGGGGGCGCCGTTCTGGGCTGCTATCGACGTCCCATGCGGAGCTATCCGCGAGGGAGGCCTTCCCCTTCTTGGATGCCTTCGCCTCTAGTTTTGTGGAGGCCACCCTCTTCTTTCCCCCTTGAGGAGGGGGAGTTGCTTTCTTCTTCCTCTTCCTCCTCCTCGTCATCTTCGGCGACGGAGTGAGTTTCGGCGTCTTCGGACACCATGTCCGAAGTACCCTTGGGGCGGAAGCCACCTCTGGTCCCCTTGGCCTTCTTCTCCGGTGCCTTGTAGGGAGCTGGAACCAGCATCTTCGTCAAGCGTGGGATGGCTGGGTCCTCGGGTAGCGGAGCCAGACACTGAATCTGCTCCGCCTTCTTCGTCCAACCCTGAAAAAACAGATAGGGAAATTGGGACATCCTCCTTGAGTAAGCAAGTAAGGGATATGCCTTGAAACATGGAGAACTTACCGAACTGGCGGGATGAGCCATGTCGTGCCCACGGTCTTCTGTTGTCTTCGGCCACGTCTCGTTGGCCTTGAAGAGCACCTTCCAGATGTCTTCATGTGTAGTCCCGAAGAACCGTTGCAGGGTCTTGTGTTCGGACGGATCAAATTCCCATAGGTGGCAATCCCGGATCTGGCATGGAAGGATCCGGCGAATTAGCATCACCTGAATCACATTAACAAGCTGGACATTCCTGTCCATCATGCTCCTGATGCGCGTCTGAAACGCTGTCAGCTCGTTCGACGAAGACCAATCCAGGACCTTCTCTTGTCTGGAGGTAAGCCGTGTTGGGGCCCCAGATTTGAATTCGGGAGCCACGGCCCAGGAGGAGTCGCGGGGATCTGTGACGTAGAACCACAGCTTCTGCCACCCCTTGACAGTCTCCACGAAGGTACCTTTGGGCCATGGGATGTTGGGCATCTTGCCCACCATGGCACCTCCGCACTCTGCGGGTTGGCCGTCCACCACCTTCGGCTTCATGTTGAAGATCTTGAGCCACAGTCCGAAGTGTGGTGGAATGCGGAGGAAGGCCTCGCACACGACAATGAATGCCGAGATGTTGAGGAAGGAGTTTGGGGCTAGATCATGGAAATCTAGCCCATAATAGAACATGAGTCCGCGGACGAAAG
Source organism: Triticum urartu (assembly GCF_056163025.1). NCBI lineage: Eukaryota > Viridiplantae > Streptophyta > Magnoliopsida > Poales > Poaceae > Triticum > Triticum urartu. The sequence goes on from NC_141876.1 coordinate 526,666,835, forward strand.
GGTGGAGAGGAAACCCTAACCCACGGACGAAATGGGGGATGAACACCACCCTCTCATTGGGCTTCGGGGTGGCTACGATTTTCCCCTTGGCCGAAAGTCGGTGGGCGATTTCTTTCGCCAGGTACCCGGCCTCCTGAAGATCGGTGATGTCCTTCTCCTTGTCGGAGGAGGCCGTCCACTTGCCTTGCGCTCCAGATCCGGACATGGTCGAGTGCTTTCTTGAGGCGGAAAAGATGAGGACTTGGGCACTGGAGCTCGAGAATGGGAGGGCAGAGAGAGGAACAGTGTGGGTGAAAGAAGGGAATTATTATCTCCTTATAAAGGCAGTGAATATCAAGCGCCTCCCCGCTCACCTTAAAACTCGCCTGTTCCCAACGGCTGTGCAAACGGCATGGTTGGATTACCCACGCCTGTATTGATGAGAATCCCGTAATAAGGGGACACGATCTCTGCTTTGACAAGACGTGCCAATGAGACCGCATCTCGAAGCGGCAGGCCGAAAAACGGTTCGAAATAATGATCGGGTGATGACGTGGTGTAACATTATCAAAAATTGTCAGCAGATTGGACTCGTGAAATATTATACTCTCTGTTGTGGTGTGTGGTACTTGTTTTGCAGATCTGGACATGTTAGTCGTATTCGAAGACTGTATTGGAGTATTCGGAGGAGGAACTTGCCTTGCAATGCCGAAGACAATCTGCGCGCCGGACACCTCGTCATTGAAGTCTGGTTCAGGGCCTGCTAAGGGAGTCCTGGACTAAGGGGTCCTTGGGCGTCCGGCTTGTTGGACATGGGCTGGACTGATGGGCTACGAAGATACAAGACCGAAGACTCTCACCTGTGTCCGGATGGGACTCTCCTTGGCATGGATGGCAAGCTTGGCGTTCAAATATAAAGATTCATTTCTCTGTAACCGACTTTGTATAGCCCTAGTCCCCTCCGGTGTCTATATAAACTGGAGGGCTTAGTCTGTAGAGACAATCATAATCAGATAGGCTAGACTTCTAGGGTTTTAGCCATTACGATCTCGTGGTAGATCAACTCTTGTAACCCCCATACTCATCAATATTAATCTAGCAGGACGTAGGGTTTTACCTCCATCGAGAGGGCCCGAATCTGGGTAAACATTGTGTTTCTTGTCTCCTATTACCATCAACCTCAGACGCATAGTTCAGGTCCCCCTACCCGAGATCCGCCGGTTTTGACACTGACATGAGGTCCTATCGGAAACTAAGGGATATTAAGGCCCCCTTTTAATAGAGTACCGGAACAAAGCATTAACACTTAGTGAATACATGAACTCCTCAAACTATAGTCATCACCGGGAGTGGTCCCGATTATTGTCACTTTGGGGTTACCGGATCATAACACATAGTAGGTAACTATTGACTTGCAAAATAGGATCAAGAACTCACATACATTCATGGAAACATAATAGGTTCAAATCTGAAATCATGGCACTCGGTCCCTAGTGACAAGCATTAAGCATAGCAAAGTCATAGCAACATCAATCTCAGAACATAATGGATACTAGGGATCAAACCCTAACAAAACTAACTCGATTACATGATAAATCTCATCCAACCCATCACCGTCCAACAAGATTACGATGGAATTACTCACGCACGGTGGTGAGCATCGTGAAATTGGTGATGGAGGAAGGTTGATGATGACGACGACGACTGATTCCCCTCTCCGGATCCCCGAACGGACTCTAGATCAGCCCTCCCGAGAGAGATTAGGGGTTGGCAGCGGCTCCATATCGTAAAACACGATGAATCCTTCTCTCTGATTTTGTTTCTCCCTGAACGTGAATATATAGAGTTGGAGTTGAGGTCGGTGGAGCCTCAGGAGGCCCACAAGATAGGGGGCGCCCCCCCCCCCACCCTCGTGGATAGGGTGTGGGCCCCCTGACGTTGATTCTTTCGTCAGTATTTTTTATATATTCCAAAAATATTCTCCGTGAAGTTTCAGGTCATTCTGAGAACTTTTATTTTTGCACAAAAATAACACCATGGCAACTGCTGAAAACAGCGTCAGTCCGGGTTAGTTCCATTCAAATCATGCAAGTTAGAGTCCAAAACAAGGTCAAAAGTGTTTGGAAAAGTAGATACGATGGAGACATGTCAGTCTTCACTCTTCATGTTCCTCGCATCAATACCAAGTCTTCAGGATCACACCAATTTCTTCACTTTCAAAGTCTTCAGAAAACCAAAGTCTTCAGTTGAAGACATTCATTTTTAGGGGTCGACTTTCTCTATAAATATCAAACTCCTCATAGACTTATAGACCTGTGTACACTCACAAACACATTAGTACCTTAACCTATAAATTTTCAATACACCAAAATCACTAAGGGCACTAGATGCACTTACAATCTCCCCCTTTTTGGTTATTGATGACAATATAGGTTAAGTTTTCCAACGGGGATAAACATATGAAGTGTAAATACTGATATTGAGGAATTTGATTGCAAGATATAGAAGAACTCCCCCTGAAGATGTGCATATGTGAGGAATTTGCTTTTGAGAAGCAATGCACATTGAAGAGTAGTATCATGGAGATCTCCCCCTATATCTTGTAATTCATACACGCATTTAACATATGATATGAAGAATTTGAAATGCATGATGAAATATGGTGGCTGATGTAATTCAGCATGCGTGCATTAACATTTATGAGGAAATAGCATGCAAAGGAACATAGCGAAAGTATCAGACCACCATCGGAGTTAAGATTACAACTCGATCCAACAAAGTTTTCAGAAGAACGAGAGTTGTAACTTAGCAAAAAAATGCCCATATAGATAGACCCGCTTGAAGACTAACTCAAATCCCCCCTTTGTCATCGAATGACCAAAAGGGGTGAAAAGTGAGTACTAACGCCCCTGAAGAACACATCATGAGGTTGATGGAGGAGCGCCAGCGTTGTTGGGGTGGTCCGTTGGAGTAGGGCCTGCCGCAATGTCGTTCAAGTCTTCATTTTCATAAGTCTCGCGCGATGAAGAATAAGAGCTTGCCACAAGCTGGGGAACTTTGACCTTCTTGAATTTCTTCGAAGGTGGTTGTGCCCATCTAAAGTCCTGTTGAAATTCCATCTTCTTGAGATCATCGGTACTGTATAGGTTAGACAGAATGGCCCAGGTGTGGTCAAAGACTTCATGCAGATAATAGTGATTCTTCTTCACAGTATTTTGAGTGACTGTCATGTTCTGAAGAATAGCACCAAACTAACGTTTGACCTACTTGTGGTTGCGATCAACCTTCTGATGAAGACTGAGGAGAAGCTCATGATCAGTCATCACCCTGGGAGCAGTGGCTTGAGGATTTTGCTTTGAAGCATTTGCGGCAGTGTCATGCGTGGCAGAGTCATCATTAGTGGAATATGAGACAGCTTTGCAAAACTGTCCATCCAATGGACGAATGCCTTCATCAATAATAGCAGACTTTCCCTTCTCATCAGATGAGGAAATAGGTCGTTTGAAGACTTCAATGGGAGGCAAGTAGCTGAGATGATTCTGAAAATCAGCCTTGTAATTGATTGAAGACCTTGATCTAAGGAATCTCATAATCCAAGGAGCGTAGGGCTTCAACTCAAAAGGTGACGGTGCAACATTGGCCAGAGTCCTCATGAAGAAACCATGGTAGTTGATTGGAACGCCATGAATGATGTTGAATAGCAAATTTTTCATGATGCCAACGACTTCTTCTTCATTAGAATCGTGGCCTTTGATAGGACTCAAGGTCTTGGTCAGAATGCTAGAGATAGTCCTTGGCACATATACCAGTTCCTTCACAACGAATTTGGTTCTGGGGGCTTGACCAGGCTTCAGCGGCTTCATCAATACTTGCATGTAATGATCAGATAGCTCAGGTTCATGGTAGATGAGTTGCACAACTTCAAGGGGAGGACTGATAGGCAGGGCATGACGCAATTCAGAGGCCAGTGCTTTGAAGTGAGTGTTTTCTGTCATCTAGTCCAACACCCAAGAATTCACATCTTCAACATTGCCGGTGATGTGCAGCGTCGCATAGAACTGAAGAATTAGTTCTTCATTCCAGTCACAGATGTCGGTGCAGAAGTTGAGCAGCCCAGTGTCATGAAGAACACTGAGGACTGGGGTGAAGCAAGGCAGCGATTCCATGTCAACATGAGGAATATGCTCATGGTCGAAGATCTTGTCTTTGTCAAAAAGCAGTGAAGGATAGAAATTCATCAGACTTGCTGTCCAGAAACGCTTCCTTCGAAGACGAGCAGAATCATATGGGGTGTAGTCAGTGAAGAATACATGCTCATGAAAGAAGTCATCTGCTTTGAATTTCTGCTTCTTTGAGAAGGGATTCTTTGGCTTGGGCTGAGGAGTGTCAGTCAATGTCTTCACAGCCTCTGGAATCACAGTCTCTAGAGCTGTAGGCTGAGGAATTCCATCAGTGGCAGCCTGGGTCTCCATTTCTTCAGTAGCATTTCCATCAGCGCTAGTGGCTGGAATATCTTTATGGATTGTAAGAAGAGAAGCTTTAGGTTCATCAGAGCCCATGTGAATTTCTTTAGTCTGGACAGGGGACTGAGGAATCTGTTGCAGTGGGGTGAACAGTGGTGAATTGGAGTGTTGACTTTCCCAAAAGTCATCGTTCGGAACAGGAGTGGAGCACCCAATGTCCACGTCTTCTTCTCCTCCATTAATTTCTTCAACGTCAGCCTCTTCAGTAGTGAACTGAGGCATGGGCGATGATACAAGTGGAGTTGAAGGGATATACTCCACTTCAATTTCTTTGTCCAACTGCTCTGATGAAGTTGCAGAAGGAACATCTTCATCAGATCCACTTGGGATCTCATAATCCTCACCAAAGGGAACAAGTTCCTTTGATGGCATGCTTAAAACAGGAATAACATCAATGGGATTGTCAAAAGAGCTTGTCAAAGTCTTCATCTTCTTTGGTACTGAAGACTCTGAGGCGGCTGATGCTTTCCTTTTCTTCATGGTTGCTCGCTCCGCAGCTTTGGTTTTCTTCACTTCTGATGCAGAAGAAAGAATTGGGCATGGTGTTGGTGCAGGAGGAGCAGAGGAAATTGGATCATTTTCTTCAGGCGCAACTGATTTAGTTGCCCTAGCATTGTCAGTGTCTTCGTGCGTAGTGAGAGATGCTTCAGCTGGCCTGGCTTGTTCTTCAGGTGCAACACTAGTGGTTGCCCTGGCAATCTCATCAGTGGCTGGAATTTCTTCATCAGCCCTGGTACTTTCAGTTTCTTGAGCAGCCTGATTCTCATCAACGATGCTGGCATGACCTTCAGTTGGCTGGGCAGATGCTTTAGCCTAAGGAGATTCATGTTGCGTTGGAGCAGCAACATTTGATGTGAATCCTTTAGTCAGTTTCACAAATCTGACTTTGGCTCTAAGCCAATCTATATGGTAGACGTTGAATTCATCACCGAGACATTTGATCTCAGACTGTATAGCAACAAGTTCATTAGTTGTCATGTTGACAACATTCTTCTTCAAAAAACGCTCCTTCTTGTACTGAGCTTTCTTCAGCTTCTTGGCCTTCTCAAATTTCCATTTTTCTTCACTAATGAAGGCAGTCAGCATGTGACTTTGGCCAGGAGTTAGCTTGAACTTAGGCATAGGTGTGTTTGGGTCCTTGTGCCAGAGATCAATAAAATCAAGAATCAGCTTGGGATCCAACAGAAGAGGCACATTTGTGCCTTTGGATCTAGCGGCCTTTTGTTGTCTATCTCTGATGATTTTAGTGAGTTCTTCATCATCAGCTTCGTCATCACTGGACGTCACATGAAAGGCAACCTGCTTCTTGTGAGGACTTGGTCTAGAGCCTCGTCCAGCAGTAGCCTTGGTCTTTAGCAAAGTGGGGCCTGTTGAGGATTGCGGAGGAGCTGAGGAACTTGCAGAGGCTCCTAAGGCAATTGAAATGCCTTTGGTCCTTTGACACGTGGCGAGATGCACAGGTGCCGAGGACTTTGCCGGAGGAGCTGAGGTTTTTGCAACTTGAGGAACTGGGGCAGCTTGAGGAATTGGCCGTGAGGGCATTGATGAGCTTGGCTGTGAGGGCATTGGTGAAGAACTGGGCTTGTGGGCTGGCTTCTTTTGCATAGACTTCCTGGGCCTGCTAGCAGAAGCCTCAGCAGTAGCAGAGTCTTCATTGAATTTCCTCACTGCTTCTTTAGCCATTTTGGCTAGCTTCGCTTGCCATTTTGCCCATTCATCAGGATAGTCCTCATCGCGCTTGAGGCCAGTGGGATCAGCTTCTTGGCCAGGTGCCAATGGAGATCTTGGGCAAGGAGGGTGAAGAGAAAATTTCTTCATGTACTTTGGAGTGACATATCTATATTCCCTCCATTCTCTGGCCCATCTCCTCTCAATCTTTTGAATGTTCACTTTGCGCTCATTCTTTGTTTCCTCAGGGGGTGTGCAGTACCCTATATAGATGTCTTCAGGGATTTCAAAAGTTGTGTTGACTTCTAGTCTCTTGCCTCCCTTCTGAGGTTTCTTGCCATCTGCCATATTCTTCAACGGATTTTGAACAATTGAGTTCTCTGAAGAAGTGTGCAATTTTTCTTCGAGGAACGCTGCAAATGAGTTTAAGTTGATGAGAACCTAGTGATTCAGCAGCGGACATGAGTACCTATGAACAGAGTATAGGTGCGAAGAATTTGGAGAGGTCATAGGCGTTCTCAAAAGTTTTTGCAAAAAGAACAAGTTTGAGGAATTTGACCAGTGGCGTCTTGAGGAATTTCACTAAGCACCTTTTGACTTAGGTTCCAGAGTTTTATAGATTGAAAATCCACACAATTGAGGAATCTTGAAGAAAAATGTTGCTTAAGAGAAATAGATCAAGAACAGATGCTTGTGTGAGGTGTTTAAAGAGTGGAAGTTGAAGAATAAACACCTTTTGAAGATTTGTGGAAATCATCAGAATCAACAAGGGTGGTAAAAGTAACTTTTAATTACCCTTGACGAAGAACACGACGAACTGGGAATGTAGATTGGAAGTTCGTCAGTCCAGATCTTCCACACCCTAGCTTGGCAGAGGAAGACAGCTACGGCGGCGGCGGAGTGAAGAAATCCGCGGTCAGCGTGAGTACGACGACGATGAGGTCGAGGCAGTGAAGCTCTTCCTCACCGGCGACGATGGAAGTAGTGGCGGCTCTAGGTTAGGAAGATCGAGCGAGGGGGGAGTGAGGTCGAGCAAGGTAAATGCAGTCTGAGGAGGTGAGGGGTATATATAGCCGAGGTGAAAACCCGCTCGCCCGAAGAAATTGGACGAACATGCCTGTCGTGTCAAAACCGGTGGATCTCGAGTAGGGGGTCCCAAACTATGCGTCTAGGCGGATGGTAACATGAGGCAGGGGACACGAAGTTTTACCCAGGTTCGGGCCCTCTTGATGGAGGTAAAACCCTACGTCCTGCTTGATTAATATTGATGATATGGGTAGTAAAAGAGTAGATCTACCACGAGATCAGAGAGGCTAAATCCTAGAAGCTAGCCTATGGTATGATTGTATGTTATTGTTGTGTCCTACGGACTAAAACCCTTCGGTTTATATAGACACCGGAGAGGGTTAGGGTTACACAAGGTCGGTTACAAAGGAGGAGATATCCATATCCGTATTGCCTAGCTTGCCTTCCACGCCAAGTAGAGTCCCATCCGGACACGAGACGAAGTCTTCAATCTTGTATCTTCATAGTCCAACAGTCCGGCCAAAGGATATAATCCGGCTGTCCGAAGGCCCCCTAATCCAGGACTCCCTCATTAGCCCCTAAGCCAGGCTTTGAATGACGATGAGTCCGGCGCGTAGTATTGTCTTCGGCATTGCAAGGCGGGTTCCTCCTCCGAATACATCACAGAAGAATTTGAATACAAGGATAGTTTCCGACCCTGCAAAATAAGTTCCACATACCACCGTAGAGAGAATTATATTTCCGCAAATCTAATTTGCTGACTTGTTTTGGCAACACGACATTATGTCATGGCCCGGTGATTATTTGAACCGTTTCCTTTAACCAGCCTAGCACATAACGCGAGGCAGTTTTTTGACACGTCTTGTCAAAGCAGAGATCGTGTCCCCTTATCACGGGATTCTCATCAATACGGGCATGGGTAACCCAACCGCGCCATCGATTACGGTGCTTGGGGGATAAGCGAGTTTTACCAGGCTAGTGGGGACGCATAGTTTCGTCCGCCCATATAAAGGGATAAGGATTCACCTTTTCATCCACGCCTTCTTCCTCCTTTGCTCATCCGTTTTCGCGCACTCGAGCTCTAGCGCCCAAGTCCGCACTTCCCACCTCAACCTTCTCCAACCATGTCTGGAGCAGGAGGCAGGTGGATGGTCTCCTCCGTCACGGAGGGAAACATCAAGAAGCTGAGGAGAGCCGGATACCTGCCCGACGACATCGCGCACGGGCTCCCAGATGAGGGGCAGCTCACCCCCACCCCCAGGCCCCATGAGAGGGTAGTGTTCCTTACCCATTTCCTCTACGGACTGGGATTCCCTCTCCACCCATTCGTCTGGGGGATCATGTTCTACTACGGCCTGGATTTCCACGATCTGGCCCCGAACTTCATCCTCCACATCTCGACGTTTATCGTCGTGTGCGAGGCCTTCCTCCGCATCAAGCCCCACTTCGGCTTATGGCTGAAGACCTTCAATGTCAAGCCGAAGGTAGTGGGCGGCCGCCAGGCGGAGTGCAGAGGCACCATGGTGGGCAAGATGCCCAATGTTACATGGCTCGAGGGCTCCTTTGTGGAGACCATAAAGGGGTGGCAATCGGGGTGGTTCTACATCACCGAGCCGCGTGACCCTGCATGGGCAGCGGCCCCCGAGTTCCGATCTGGCATCCCCATGCGGCTCACCTCCTGGAAAGAGAAGGTCCTATCCTGGGGTAGTTCGAGAGAGCTGACCGGACTCCAAACATGTATTCAGAACATGGTGAACAAGAAGCTCAAACTCATCAATGTAGTCCAGGTCATGCTCATCCGCCGGATCCTCCCGTGTCAACAACGGGCCTTCAACTTGTGGGAGTTCGACCCGGCCCAGCACCAAACTCTGAACAGGCTCTTTGATACAACACACGAGGATGCATGGAAGGTGCTATTCAAGGGCGCCGAGGTTCCTCCTCCTACTACTGAGGATCGCGGATTCTGCGCGAAGCTCCAAGCCAGCGCGGTAAGCGGTTTTACCTCTTACAGGATACTTGTTTTTCACAGTTTGACTCTATGCGGGATCTAAGATCCCGTTCCTTTGACAGGACTGGCAGGAAACGGTCGGTCAGATCGACTCTCCGGCTCCCTTGCCCGAAGGCCCAGCGAACGCTCTCCTGACGGAGATGCTGACTCCGGCTCCTTACAAGGTGCCAGAGAAGACCAAGAAGGCCAAGGGAACCCGAAAGAGTTCCCGACGCCAGGTGTTATCGGACTCATCGTACGATGACTCTGCGGCGCACTCCTCCCCCGAAGACGAGGAGGAAGAAGAAGATGCTCCCCGTTTAGTTGGGGGAGACAAGAACAGGAAGGCCGCCCCAACTGGGGGGCCGAGGGGTCCAAGAAAGGAAGGACTCTCCTTCCGGACAGCTCCACCGCCACCGCCGAAGGCGAAGACGAGTGGTTGCCCAGGGCCAAGCCCCTGGGGAGGTCGTAAGTATTCGGATACTAGAGTAACTCATAGCATTCCTTTGTCGCACTGCTTTCCCTAACGCCGAATATGATTATGCAGGCCGCCACGAGCCCGTATCGATGTATCGTCGGACGGCTCCCTAGGCTCGTCGGATATGGATAGCGATCAACTTCCGACCGCCACCTCCCCTTGCCCTGCGGACGACACCGAGGTGTTGTCTCAAGAGGCACCGGGTCGAGGGGAGACAGTCCCAGAGGTGCCTCAAGGCGACCTTCGGACTCTGGGAGCTGAGGGGACAAGGCCCCTGAGGGCCCCGAGTTCGGCCCTCAGCCGAACACCGCGCCGGAACCTCCACCGGTTCCGGACTCGGGCAGGCAGCCTCCATCTAAGAGGGGCAAGACGCCTGTGCCGGTGACCTCTGCCCATCCAGAGGCGCCGAACAATCTGCTGGAAGCGCTTCACAGCGCTTCCAGCGACGAGGAGCACCGTACTATTATGAGTGCGGTCGTCCAGAAGGTTCAGTCCGCCCAGAGCAGATTGACTGAAGCCTGTGCCAGCCTTCTAACAGGCTTTGAGGTAAGTGTTAAAATATAGGAAAAATATTGCCGCATAGACAGTAGCCCCTGATGCTCTGTTCGGTGTTCACAAAGAAAAGCCGAACAGAGGATCAAACAATATCGCAGGAGTCTAATATAAGTATGTCAATATGCGTATGCAGGCTTCGCTGCTGGCATCTGCCGCACTGACTGCGGAGGTCGCCGCACTGAAGCAGGACCTTAAAGGGTCCCAGGACGAGCTCGGCCTTGTCAAGAGGCAGCTCGAGGAGAACCAAGGTAAGTAATACCCTACATATAGATATGTATATATAAAAGAAGACGCGGTTGCAAAATGACAGGATCATCTTATATTTGCCAGGGGCCACGACCGAGGTGGCATCCCTGAAGCAAGCGCTATCCGAGGCCGAAGACAAAGCGGCCAAGGAGCGCGCCGAGCAGGAAAGGCAAGAGGCACGGGCGAAGAGTGCCAAGGCCGAGGCCCAAAAGGCCCTCCAGGAGATTGACGCGATGAAGAAAATAGCGGCGGGTAAGGCATTCTATATGCAAAGCAAGCATGTGAAAGTAAATTACCTATTACTTACCCGGATCCGGAGCTCTCCAGGAGCATTCGCAGATTTGCCCCGCAGCGTGTCGGATGCCGCACAGTTTTACCAGGCCGAGGAGGGAAGCTCAACGGAGAAGCTGTTCTGGTCTCAGTATACTAGGACCGAACACCCGGTGCCTATGAGCGACCAGCTGAAGTAGCTGGTCGAGCTACACAAGGCGGCTGAACAGGCCATGAAGGGCTTTATAGACCGGCTGTGGCCTGGCGACGCCCTTTCGAATAGCTACTTCGGCCTAGTGAGGCGGCTAGTGGATGCCTGCCCATGGCTGGAAGTCGTCAAGCGGCCCGTCTGTATTGAAGGTGCATGTCGGGCTTTCGCTCGTGTGAAGGTGCAATGGGCCAAGCTAGACGCCGTGAAGCTGATCAAGGAAGGACCGCCGCAGGGCAAGGAGCATCGCACCCCCGAAATTTATTATGAGTGTGTCCTGAAGGGTGCCCGTCTTGTAGCGGATGAATGTTCAAAGGATGTAATATTTGAGTAAACTTGCTCGTGTGATCCTGTATGCTGAAAACTTGTTTCATATGCGCTATGCAACGCTTGTTTGAATTTAAAATATTACCTTATGTTTGGTTTTTTATCCAATCTGAGACATGGTTAGTCCTTGGCTTCTGCCCCCATGCCGCGAGTGCTGGGGTGTTCGGGATAAACCTGAGCACTCTTGTTCCCATGTTTGGGTCCTTCGAGGGAGGTGCTCAGGACAGCGAACAAGGCAACCGGACTAATAATGCTTTATCACTCTCACTTAGCCATAGAATTCTATAATTTTAAATTTTTGTGAAGCCCCTAGTATTTGGAAGGCCGAATTCGGGGCGCGATACATGCCTTTAAGCCGGACAGGACCGGCTCATCGCTCTAAGCGACATAAGTCTTTAGGGACTCGAAACTTCGCCGAACAGCGACCAATCTCTCGCCTTATCATGACAGTCAGTTTTAGCTTTCTCTACGGAGGTGCTTAGCCCAGCAGAACCGGGGCACAATCGCAATAGTTCTCCTAGCGCTACCTTAGCCGACAGAGCGGAACGTAAGGTACCAAAACATAGCAGCCGGGCAAACCCAACATTTGACCAAGGACATGATTCGGGGTTGATGCATATAATGCTATAAGTTCGGGGTGCCGCACTTGTGAAAGTGTTTGGACTTCTCACACCGCATTATGGGGTACTTAAGCCCCTGGTGTATTGGCCGTACCATAGTGTACGGTTGCAAGGCGTCATTAAGGAACACATATATAAAAAAGAAGAATGCGATAATAGTCTTAATGCTATGCATTGTTTATTCAAATAGATGCGTTAAAGCAGGATGATACAGATAGTGCGATAAGCAAAAAGTAGGACTATGTCCCTTCCAAGGGCAAGCTGAGGAATAGTATTAAAGCAAATATTTCACTCGTTATCGTAATCCACCTGGTAGTTCCATGGTGTGACGTAGCTTTTTGCCTCCTTGGTTGCTGCATCATGTGTTCGGCAATCATGCTACCGGACGGGGTTTCCGGAGATTAAAGTCCTGAAAGAGAAAAATAATAGAGCGGGAAGCCCCTAGTGCGGTTTAGGCCGCCTCTGGGGGCGTGCCGTAGTTGTGCCCCCCTCCCCACCTGTGCCCATGGTATTTTTAATGCGTAATTATGTACGTGTGGCACGGATTTCGCCGCGTGGCTGGGACTGGGGTGGGGGCCGCATTGCTACGCGAGCTCAGATCGTGCCAGGCGGTCTAGTTGCCGATTACTCCGAGCGCGCTTGAAGGTGTCCGGGTCTTGAAACGCCGAACTGGTGGATTGCCTTGAGAGGCTGCTTTGTGCTCCTGCTGCGAGGGCCGCAGTGTGCTCCTCCGTACGGAGAGAGCGCACTGTGTTTCCATTGACTGTGATGACCCCCGGGGTCCTGGCATCTTGAGCTTGAGGTATGCATAATGCGGTACTGCATTGAATCTTGCGAATGCGGTTCGCCCGAGTAGTGCATGATAGCCACTGCGGAACGGGACTATATCGAAGATTAATTCTTCGCTTCAGAAGTTATCCGGGGATCCGAAGACCACTTCCAGTGTAATTGAGCCCGTGCGATGGGCCTCTATACCTGGAATGACGCCTTTAAAGGTCGTTTTTGTGGGTTTGATCCTTGAGGCGTCTATACCCATTTTGCACACTGTGTCCTGGTAAAGTAGGTTCAGGCTGTTGCCACCGTCCATAAGGACTCGAGTGAGGTGAAATCCGTCAATGATTGGGTCTAAGACCAGTGCGGTGAATCCGCCGTGATGGATACTAGTGGGGTGGTCCCTGCGATCGAAGGTGATCGGGCAGGAGGACCATGGGTTGAACTTTGGGGCAACTAGCTCCAACGCATATATGTCCCTGAGTGCACGCTTCTGCTCCCTCTTGGGGATGTGGGTTGCATATATCATGTTCACCGTCCGCACTTGTGGGGGGAACCTCTTCTGTTCTCCGGCGTTCGGCTGCCGGGGCTCCTCTTCGTCATCACTGTGTGACCCTTTATCTTTATCCTCGACAATTAACTTCCCGGCCTGCTTGAACACCCAGCATTCCCTGTTGGTGTGGTTGGCTGGCTTGTCAGGGGTACCATGTATTTGACACGAGCGATCGAGTATGCGGTCCAAACTGGACGGGCCAGGAGTGCTTCTTTTGAATGGCTTTTTCTGCTGACCGGGTTTAGAGCCTTTGAATCCGGCATTGACTGTTGTATCCTTAGTATTATCGCTGTTAATGCGGCGCTTATGTCTGTTGCGACGTGACCTGCTATTGCCGTCCTTGGTATCCGAAGTACCATGGTTTTTTGATATGTTGTTACTGCGAGCCAGCCAGCTGTCTTCTCCCGCACAGAAGCGGGTCATGAGTGTCGTGAGGGCTGCCATAGATTTCGGCTTTTCCTGTCCAAGGTGCCGGGCAAGCCACTCGTCGTGGATGTTATGCTTGAAGGCTGCTAGGGCCTCTGCATCCGGACAGTCGACGATTTTATTTTTCTTTATTAGGAACCATGTCCAGAATTGCCTGGCCGACTCTTCTGGCTGCTGAATTATGTGGCTCAAGTCATCGGCGTCTGGTGGTTGCACATAAGTGCCCTGAAAGTTGTCGAGGAATGCGTCTTCCAGATCTTCCCAACAACTAATGGACTCTGCTGGCAACTGTTAAGCCAATGCCGCGTTGGTCCTTTGAGCTTTAGTGGGAGGTATTTGATGGCGTGTAAGTTATCGCCGCGGGCCATGTGGATGTGGAGGAGGAAATCCTGGATCCAAACCGCAGGATCTGTTGTGCCGTCGTATGATTCAATATTTACGGGTTTGAAACCCTCTGGGATTTGATGATCCGTTACTTCTTCTGTGAAGCATACGGGGTGTGCGGCGCCTCTGTATTGAGCTATATCGCGACGCAGCTCGAATGGGTCTTGCCCGCTGTGTTCGGCCCGGACGGATTTACTTTTACTGTATCCGGCGTGACGTTTATTGTCTCGCATAGTGGTGTGCCCCCGTTATCCGTAGATCGATCTTGCATGTTTTGCTTTCTCCTCCAATACGTCTCGCAAGTCTGGTGTATTTCCCCATGCTTTTCTATTTGAATGGCGTCGGGGTGCGGGCTGAGTTTTTGGCTGGAATGCCTCTCTATCACGGCCACGAGATGGCCGATCAGCCGCGTCATACGCTTCTTCCTCCAGTCGAGGTAGCAACCTGCATTTTGGGTAACTCTTGGAGGGGCGCTCGAGTTTGTATTCCTCGGCCGCGAGGACTTCATTCCATTTGTGAGCTAGCAGATCTTGATCAGCTTGAAGCTGCTGCTGCTTTTTCTTAAGGCTATTTGCCGTGGCCATAAGCCGGCGCTTGAAGCGCTCTTGTTCGACGGGATCCTCTGGCACGGCGAATTCGTCATCGCCGAGGCTTGCCTCGTCTTCGGAGGGGGGCATGTAATTATCATCCTCCACTTCTCCATCTACCGCTCTATCAGGAGGGCTGGCTCCTCCATCCTCTTGCTCTAAATCTTGCTGGAGGGGATTGTTGTTATCTTCGGCACTATCCAGAGTGTTATTATCTCTTGTGCCGGTATCACCACTTTTGCTTTGGCAGGACTTAGAGCGGCGCCGCTGACGTCGGCGTTTGGGTTGCTTCTTGGAGGGGTTATCCTCTGTTGTCTCGTCGCCATTGCCTTCTTTGGGTGTATCCACCATGTATATATCGTATGATGAGGTGGATGTCCAGTGCCCTGTGGGCAGTGGTTCCTCTTCGTCTCCCGCATCGTCGTCCATACCGTCGATGTCTTCGGAGTCAAAGTCGAGCATGTCGGTTAAGTCATCGACAATGGCTACTAAGTGGGTGGTGGGTGGGTCGCGAGTTTCTTCGTCGTCCGCATCCCAGTCCGGCCGGACATAGTTCGGCCAGGATCCTCCTGACAAGGAGAGAGACCTTAATGAGTTCAGTATGTCGCCGAAGGGCGAGTGCTGAAAGATATCCACGGAGGTAAACTCCATGATCGGCGCCCAATCGGATTCGATAGGAACAGGCGCAGGCGGTACGGAGTCCGTGGATGGAGAAAGATCCGGCGGTTTAACAATACGGCTCTCGTGCAAGGTAAGGTCGATATTCGGCTCGATCGCTGCTGAGGGTAAGGCCTCCGTGGCGGGGTCCTTGCACCCATCCATGGACGGCGCAACTGGCTCCCAATTGAGGGTCTGAGCGGCTGCCGGTGCGATCTCCTGAACACTGTCTGATGGTAGAGCTACATCATACTCATCGTGACTGCGTGACGCGCGAGGCAGAGGCTCGAATCCGTCGAAGATCAAGTCTCCGCAGACGTCGGCCGTGTAGTTTAAGCTTCCAAACCTGACCTGGTGGCCAGGGGCGTATCTTTCAATCTGCTCCAGATGGCCAAGCGAATTAGCCAGCAGTGCAAAGCCGCCGAATACAAAAATCTGTCAGGGAGAAAAGTCTCACCCTGGACTGCATCGCTAACGATGATAGAAGGAGCCATCAAGCCTAACGGCGATGACACAGAGGAACTCTCAATGAAAGCACCAATGTCGGTGTCAAAACCGGCGGATCTCGGGTAGGGGGTCCAAAACTATGCTTCTAGGCGGATGGTAACAGGAGGCAGGGGACACGAAGTTTTACCCAGGTTCGGGCCCTCTTGATGGAGGTAAAACCCTACGTCCTGCTTGATTAATATTGATGATGTGGGTAGTACAAGAGTAGATATACCACGAGATCAGAGAGGCTAAACCCTAGAAGCTAGCCTATGGTATCATTGTATGTTATTGTTGTGTCCTACGAACTAAAACCCTTCGGTTTATATAGACACCGGAGAGGGTTAGGGTTACACAAGGTCGTTTACAAAGGAGGAGATATCCATATCCGTATTGCCTAGTGTCGGTGTCAAAACCGGCGGATCTCGGGTAGGGGGTCCCGAACTGTGCGTCTAAGGTGGATGGTAACAGGAGGCAGGGGACACGATGTTTTACCCAGGTTCGGGCCCTCTTGATGGAGGTAAAACCCTACGTCCTGCTTGATTAATATTGATGATATGGGTAGTACAAGAGTAGATCTACCACGAGATCGGAGAGGCTAAACCCTAGAAGCTAGCTTATGGTATGATTGTATGTATATGATCTATCGACTAGCCTGGCCTCGGTTTATATAATGCACCAGAGGCCTAGGATAACAAGAGTCCTAGCCGAATACGCCGGTGGGGAGGAGTCCTTGTCTTGATCGTTAAGTCTTGTGGAATATTCCTTGTATGCGGCAGCTGTCCGAACTGGCCCATGAGTATACGGCCATGGGGGTCCTCGGCCCAATCTAATAGATCGGGAGATGACGTGGTGAGTACCCCCTAGTCCAGGACACCGTCAGTAGCCCCCTGAACCGGTCTTCAAGTTAGGGATGCTCCTCGATTCTTCCGAACTGTTCTTCATCTTCAGTTGACGGTCTTGAAAACTGGTTCAACAAATCTTCTCATCTTCGATCTTGAGGATCGCCGAAATGCATTCGGCGAGTTTACACGTCGGGTATCCGAGGAGCCCCTTTAAGTTTCTGGCCTTTATCAATGCCTTGTTATTTTTATGCCACACCTCAGGTTTGAAATTGTTCCCGGGCGGCAGCGTCCTCTTGCGTCCGAGCTCCAACGCCGGACTGCATTCGAGGTATCTTTTGCAGCCGAGCACCAACGTCGGACCGCTTCCCAGCTCTAACGCCGGAATGTATCCGAGCTCCAACGCCGGACTATGTATCCGAGCTCCAACGCCGGACTATATCCGAGCTCCAACGCCGGACAGTGTCCCAGCTCCAACGCCGGACTATATCCGAAGTGTCATATCACCTTGGTTCAAAAAAGTTGAAGGAGTTAAGCTGAGCTTAATGCCGGAAATGCCCTCTATGGAGCCACCCACTAGCGCCCGAGCTTTATGCCGGACTGCTTCCGAGGTGGTGCACCACCCCGACTGTGGGCCGATTTTTTGTCAATATTTTTTATTATTGCAATTTATTCTCTACCGAGATATATGGCCAGTAGCCCTCAAGGTGTGTATTGGTCTAAAACCCGAGATGCACCTGAAGGATGACGTAAGACCGCTGATCCAAGTAGCCGCTGAGACTCAGGTTGATTTGCAAAATCGGCCTGAGGATCAAGTCCTAGCTCGGCAGAATACTTCGGGACACAAAAAGCGGCGTGCTTAGTCCTCGAGACTCAGGTTGGGTGCGGCCGACCAACCTGAGGATCAAAATCTCCTCGGCAACTGTATTGCACTTAAAATTTTCTGCATTGAACAGTCAATGCAGTAGCCCCCGAGACACTGGTCGGGTGGCAACACCAGATCAGGGGATCGATGTGCCCCTTTAATATTTGTAAATAATAAGGCCGAAGCCCAGTAGCCCCTGAGCCTTAATGCGGGCACGGGTGGCCGAATTAAGGATCGATATCCATAGTAAAATCACAAATTATGTGTAATGACTCTATGTATCCAAGTACTTTACGTCATTAATGCTTGGATCCGCATTGTACAAAACTTTATTGACCGACCATCGGCTTCCACCTCCTCGGCTAGTAGCCGAGGAGTGTTTGTCCTACTTTATAAAGCCTTTATGAGGGCAAAGATTTACGACAAACAAGGCAATCTGGCCATACGGTTTTATGAACAAAGGTACGCAGAGAGATATGTTATATTACTGTTTAACATAAGAAAATGTCTTCCAAAGAAAATAGTCCCGCTATCGGTTCCTTTCTTTGGGTTGTCATGCTAAGCATGATCATGCAGCCTCAGCTCTAATGTAAGAGCATAATATCGAGGATTTAGTTTGGGAGGCCAGTTAATAGCCCCCGGTAGTGTTCGGCGACAGTCGGGGTCAAGCCGTAAACACTTCGGCCAATGTTATGAACAACCCATCATTTAACATAGTCATCGGATCGCTGACCAGTTTACGCTTATTTGTGAAAGTCAGTTTTCGGCTTTCTCCACTGAGGTGCTTAACCATGTGAGCTGGAAGCACAATCGCAGTGGTTCTCCCTTTGCACGCCTAGCCGAACAAAACAGAACGTAGGAAGAAAGTGCAGGAGCTGGGCAACCCAACTATTGACCGAAGACACAATTCGAAACCGATGCATATATAGCAATATCTGAGAATGTTTTTGCCGAATCCCTAAAGGTGTCCAGCGTTGCACAGCGAGACTAATGCTGGAAAGGCACAAATAGTTTAAAAGTGCCAAAAAGCTTGGAAAACCAAGAAACGTCAGTAAAAACATGACGTCCGAACAATATCAAGTGTTCGGTGCCAATCCGAAAGTTGGTCTTAGAAAAAAGAAGTGCTTCTGTCGTGCTTTAACATGATATATCCTATCTCAAGACTTCGAGCGGGTCAGCCTACGGCTTCAACCTCCTATCCCGAGGGCGGAGTACTTCTCATCAGGCCAGTTTAGCAAACTAAACTCTAGCGGCTTTGAGAGAGAAATTAGGCTCCCCGGCTAGTGACCGCACACTCGTGTCAAAAAAGGAGTGATTAATAATAATAATAAAACTTTGCAACGACTAAGAAGAAGAACACTTATTATAAAGAGGCTCAAATAAGCTTTAGAGCCCCCAAGTGACTTGGGTAGAAGAATGATTGCATGTACCGAAGTACTTATATCATATCTATGTTCAACCGAACTTTAAACGCGTCTTAACCGACCGTCAGCTTCTCCCTCTTCGGTCAAGGACCAAAAAGTGTTATGTACTCCATCGGTCGAGAATATCGACGGTGTTTCCAATAACCAGGCAATCAGGCCATAAGGCTGTAACAGAGAAAGCGCGCTCAAGGAACTTATGCTATATTACCGTGAAGTGTAAGAAGCATCTTCGAAGAAAATAGTACCCCCACCGATACCTTTCTTCGGTGCTCATTGTTATTATGAGACTTGTGCAATAGATTTTTTGTACTCATGAGTTCCGTTGTGTGCCGGCCATCATTGAAAACTATAAGAGCGCTAGCTTTCGGCTTCACCCAGTCTGAGGTCCGGCTCGGGCGACCCGATCGTGACAATCGCAGAGGTGCTCCCTTTACTCCCTAGCCGAACAATCGGGAACGTAGGGGTAAACACAGGAGCGAGGCAACCCAGCTTGCAAATCGCTTAAGTCAATATGGTGCATATTGTGGCGTAATACACAAACAAGGAATGAAGTCGTACAAGTATAATCATATGCAAGTGGAAAAGCTTCATGAAGGAAGCCCCCAAATGAAGGTATTTGAATTTATGCGTCACAAACAAAGTTTGGACAAGGAAATTTTTTACAAGCAACTTTTTTCCAAAAAAGTATAATGCTTGGTCGAACCGGACGCAAGTTAAAAATTAAAGCTTTGAGCATGAAAGCGACTTAGCTGGTTAATGTGTTCGGTATTGATGACGCAGTCCGAGCTTGATGCGGCGCAAGGTTCCATCCCCCAAGCTGGTCCCGAGGTGGAGGAGCGGAGAGCTCGACACGCCAAAGTGGTGACATAGCACGGTCAATACAGACCGGCAGAGTGACGCCGAAGTCCCCGGATCATTTTCTTGTGCACAAAAAATAGTGCAAACCAGATATAATAGTAATAATGATAATTAAAAAAATGTTGCATAATAAATAATTTATGCAAAGTGAGGAATAGAAGAAATATGGCCTGGCGCTGAAGTCAATCTTGATGCAGGGCGTCGGCGTGATGTAGTAAAGGTGTGGCAAAGCCTGAATTCATAGGTCAGTCCGAGCTCCGGATGCGGCGTTCGCCGGACTATGTACGGAAACTGATCGAACCACCACACGACCGTCGTTAATGCAGTCACCATTTGATAGACCTGTGTACATATCATGGACAAACCAGAGTAATAATTCCTTGGGAAAAATGAACCCAAACAAGCAAAAAATACTGGGATTAATAGCACCTAGTTTATTTGTTGTAGCAATCCGAAGGAAGGTGATTCCCAAAATTGGGACTCCCTCCACACACCCATTGCCTGATGGGCGATAAAACGACGACATGGCAATGCTGGTAAAGGTTGACTTGCCGAGGCAAAGCCCTCGGTCCGGCTAACGTGATGGAGCTGGTCGGCTAGTGACGCCGAAGTGTCCGGAGTAGGTTGATGAAGAGATGGCGAAGCCCCCGGTCCAGCCGAGATGTCGAAGCCTCGACGTCAGCCGATGAGTCGAAGTAGGTCGGCGTGATGGATACCAGCTTGAAGAAACAATAGTGCGGCCCTGTCGATGCAGGTCGTGACGTGGTCGTTGCCGGCTTGATGAAGCAACCGTGCGGCGATGCCGGTATGCTCGCTCCGTGTAATACGTGGGGCGGCGATGTTGATGATGATTTATCCTTCGCGATGCCGGACTCTTGTTCGGCTTGCCGAGATGATGATCCGAAGAAGTTGAGCTCGGCTAAAGTGACGACGTGTCTAGCACAGGTCGGCAGCCGTGGAGTAATATTGCCAGACTGGTTTGACACCAGCATGATGTTGAAGATCATGTTCAAAAGATATTAAAGTTAGTGGGATGTGTTCGGGAACAAAACACAATACCCCATACAAAACTTCCTTCAAAAGGGATGTCCGAAATCCCGTTCATAAAAAAGATGAACTCGGGTCGGATTCGTTTTCGCGCAGAAAACAGATCCGAAAAGTGATGCACTAATCTTAAGGTTCCCGGAGTTTGGATGGTCGAATCGAGCTGAAATTTTGAGAGGTGGTAGATATAGGAATTCCGCAGCCGATCAACGGTTGGATCTTCCAAAGGACGTCCGAGCTAGAAGCTGGACACCACGCCCTAAACTCATCCAAATTCCCATCCAAATTTGACAGGGCTCCGGTATATCGTGGATTGCCAGAGATTCCTCCATCGGAACTCGACGAAATTTTCCAGGGTTGTTATAGACTCAATTCCGCACAATTCCACCAAAGCGATCGTCAAATCAATACTCGAGGAGGTGGTGGCGGCAGATACGAGTTTGCTGTCCAAAAAAACAGCACGGTCGCTTGAGGGCAATGTTGACGTTGAGCCCCCGAGCTCCATAGATGATTCCTCCGTGATCTTGATAGAGATCGGAGTTGATGTTTGATGAAGGCCCTCATCCGAACATGGTGATCCGAACACGGGGTGCAATTCTTGGTCGAACCAAGGTGACCAGTCGAACTGGTGACGGAGACGCCGAAGTCGCAGTTGATCTGTCGGCGAGCCATCGATCCTTTTGTCGATCACACAGCGAAACTCTCAATGAAAGCACCAATGTCGGTGTCAAAACCGGCGGATCTCGGGTAGGGGGTCCCGAACTGTGCGTCTAAGGTGGATGGTAATAGGAGGCAGGGGACACGATGTTTTACCCAGGTTCGGGCCCTCTTGATGGAGATAAAACCCTACGTCTTGCTTGATTAATATTGATGATATGGGTAGTACAAGAGTAGATCTACCACGAGATCGGAGAGGCTAAACCCTAGAAGCTAGCCTATGGTATGATTGTATGTATATGATCTATCGACTAGCCTGGCCTCGGTTTATATAATGCACCAGAGGCCTAGGATAACAAGAGTCCTAGCCGAATACGCCGGTGGGGAGGAGTCCTTGTCTTAATCGTTAAGTCTTGTGGAATATTCTTTGTATGCGGCAGCTGTCCGTACTGGCCCATGAGTATACGGTCATGGGGGTCCTCGGCCCAATCTAATAGATCAGGAGATGACGTGGTGAGTACCCCCTAGTCCAGGACACCGTCACCTAGCTTGCCTTCCACGCCAAGTAGAGTCCCATCCGGACACGAGACAAAGTCTTCAATCTTGTATCTTCATAGTCCAACAGTCCAGCCAAAGGATATAATCCGGCTGTCCGGAGACCCCCTAATCCAGCTGTCCGGAGACCC
Organism: Triticum urartu; assembly: GCF_056163025.1. Taxonomy (NCBI): domain Eukaryota; kingdom Viridiplantae; phylum Streptophyta; class Magnoliopsida; order Poales; family Poaceae; genus Triticum; species Triticum urartu. Next base: position 526,688,962 of record NC_141876.1, read on the forward strand.
CCTAATCCAGCTGTCCGGAGACCCCCTAATCCAGGACTCCCTCAGTGCCCCTGACCCTTCTCATCCTAGCGACATGTTTCACCCACGTACAGAGCGGTGGCGATCGTGTGAGATCGTGGGTGAATAGATAATTCTTATCGTGGGATGTGGAACAGTTTAGGCGGCCAAAGCCGAAAATTTGGATAAGAAAATTTTAATGTTTTGTTCGCAAATTCTTCAGCTGACAAGGACACAATGAAGACTTTGAACAGGTTTCAAATAGAACGCACATGAAGAATTTGTGAATAGAATGGGTTGAGTTTAGCATGGAGGGGAAGGGTCCGATCACATTCACTTAGCAGAAAAAACAACTTGAAGAAATAGCAATAAGTGAATGCTGTAGAGGACTTAAACTCATATAAATATATAGTCAATGAAGAACTCAATCGAAAAGAGCGAAGACAATGCAAAGTTGAAGAATTTGAACAACTGAGGAATTTCAACTGAAGAAATACTCAAATTGAAGATTTTCAACTTTTGTTGGTGGCGTGACCCACCGTATAAGAATGATGATTTCAGACGCCGTGTACAATTATCGTAGGGCTCTAAGAGTCAAATTCTTCGTTAATTTCTTCACACTTAGAGGGTTAGTCTTCATTGATTGAAGAAAAATGTTACTTCATGTGTTGCACATCTAAGTCATCAATTTTGCATAAGTGTTAGAATGTGTGTCCTTTTCAAAGAACATTCAAAGATTCTAAGATGTTTAGCTCACACCGCAACTTGCTAAATCTCTTCTCATCCAAGGGCTTTGTGAAGATATCGTCTAGCTGTTCTTCAGTCTTCACGTGCTCAATAGAGATGTCGCCCTTCAACACATGATCACGAAGAAAATGATGACGAATCTGAATATGCTTTGTCTTTGAGTGCTGAACTGGGTTATGAGCAATCTTGATGGCACTCTCATTGTCACAGTAGAGAGGCACATTCTTCACATTGATGTCATAGTCCTTGAGGATTTGCTTCATCCATAGCAATTGTGCACAGCTTGAACCAGCAGCAATGTACTCAGCTTCAGCAGTTGAGAGTGATACACAGTTCTGCTTCTTTGAAGACCAACATACCAAGGATCGTCCGAGGAAATGGCATGTGCCTGATGTTGACTTGCGGTCCACACGATCACTAGCATACTCAGAGTCTGAATATCCAATGAGATCAAAAGCCGAGCCCTTGTGATACCATAATCCAAGTGTTGGAGTGTGAGCTAGATATTGAAGAATATGCTTCACAGCCTTATGGTGTGATTCCTTCGGTGTAGCTTGAAAACGGGCACACATGCAAACACTAAGCATATTATCTTTCCTAGATGCACATAAATACAATAAAGAGTCAATCATGGAGCGGTATACCTTTTGATCGAAGTCAATACCATTTTCATCAGTGCATAGATGGCCATTTGTGGGCATAGGGATTTTGACTCCTTTGCAATCTTGCATGCCGAATTTCCTCAATACATTCTTGAGGTATTTTTCCTGAGATATGAAGATGTTGTTGCGTTGTTGACGTATTTGAAGACCTAAGAATAATTTCAATTCTCCCATCATAGACACTTGATATTCTTCACTCATCATATAGGCAAAATCATCATTGTAACATTGATCAGTACAGCCAAAAATGATATCATCAACATATATTTGGCACACGGATAGTTCATCATCATAAGTTTTGGTGAAAAGAGTTGGGTCAAGTGAACCAGGTTTGAAGCCTTTCTTCATGAGGAATTCCTTCAAAGTATCATACCACGCCCGAGGGGCCTGCTTGAGGCCATAGAGGGCCTTATTGAGTCTGAAGACTTTGTCAGGATGCTTTGGATCTTCAAAACCTAGGGGTTGAGCAACATATACTTCTTCCTTAAGCTTACCATTAATGAATGCACTTTTCACATCCATTTGATATAAGATGATATTGTGATGGTTAGCATAAGCAAGTAATATGTGAATAGCCTCAAGTCTAGCAACAGGTGCAAAAGTTTCATCAAAGTCAATTCCTTCAACCTGTGTGTAACCTTGATCTACCAGCCATGCCTTATTCCTCACCACAAGGCCATTTTCATCTTGCTTATTGTGGTAGATCCATTTGGTGCCGATTATATTGTGCTTGTGTGGCTCTGGTCGCTTGAAAAGTTCCCACACATTGTTGAGCTCAAACTGATGTAATTCCTCTTGCATTGCTAGACACTCAGGATCCAGAAATGATTCATCTACCTTCGTGGGCTCTGTGATAGAGACAAAAGCAAAGTGCCCACAAAAGTTAGACAAATGTGAAGCTTTTGAGCGTGTGAGAGGACCTGGTGCGTTGATGTCACTGATGATTTTCTCAATCTGCACTTCATTTGCGACGCGAGGATGTGCTGGTTGACGATGAGGAATTTTCTCATCATTTTCTTCAGGTGCACCAGCATGATGTTCTTCACGATCAGGAATGACTTCTTCAGCAGATTCTTCGGTAGGAATGACATCCTCAGTGGCCTTGAACTTGATGGTTTTCTCAGGTGATTTTTCATCTAGCACAAGAGGTAGGTGCTCTCTTTGCGAGCCATTAGTTTCATCGAACCGCACATCTACATGTTCAACAACCTTGTGGTGATAGGTGTTGAAGACTCTGTAGGTGTGCGAGTCCTTTCCATAACCAAGCATAAAACCTTCATGTGCTTTTGGTGCAAATTTAGAACTGCGATGAGGATCTCTAATCCAACATTTAGCACCGAAGACTTTGAAATAACTCACATTGGGCTTCTTGTCGGTGAGGAGTTCATATGAGGTATTTCTGAAGAATTTGTGAAGATATACCCTGTTGATGATGTGGCACGCAATATCAATTGCCTCGGGCCAGAAGCGAGGAGGTGTCTTGTATTCATCAAGCATAGTGCGAGCCATCTCAACAAGAGTCCGATTCTTGCGCTCCACGACGCCGTTCTGCTGAGGAGTATAAGGAGCAGATAATTTGTGAGTAATACCAAGTTCATCAAGATTGTCATCAAGACCAGTATTCTTGAACTCGGTTCCATTATTACTTCTGATGTGCTTGATCTTCACACCAAAGTTGGTTGAAGCCCTCAAGGAAAACTGTTTAAAGACTTCCTGCACTTCAGTTTTGTAAGTGGTGATATGCACCCATGTGTAATGAGAATAGTCATCAACTATGACGAAGCCATATAAAGATGCAACATTAGTAAATGTAGCATAGTGAGTTGGGCCAAAGAGATCCATGTGAAGCAATTCAAATGGACGAGTGGTAGTCATGATGTTCTTTGAGGGATGCTTGGCCTTGGTCATCTTTCCAGCTTCACAAGCTCCACACAGATGGTCCTTGAGGAATTTGACACCCTCGATGCCAATGGCATGCTTCTTCTTCTGTAGAGTGTCCAGGTTCCTCATGCCTGCGTGACCAAGTCATCGATGCCATAGCCAGCCTTCTAAAGCTTTTGCAAGTAGACATGTAGCTGGTTGTGGTCCTGTAGAGAAATCAACAATATACAAATCTCCTCTCCTAAAGCCTTCGAAGACTTTGGAATTGTCAGCTTCCATGATCACAACACAACGATACTTGCCAAAGACAACAACCATATCAAGATCACAAAGCATTGAGACAGACATGAGGTTGAACCCTAAGGACTCGACAAGCATGACTTTGTCCATGTGTCGATCCTTTGAGATAGCAACCTTACCTAGACCCAATACCTTGCTTTTGCCTTTGTCAGCGTAGGTGATATGCTTCAGATGCGATGGAGATAAAGCAGTGTCCATCAATAAGTTCATGTCACCAGTCATGTGATTTGTACATCCACTATTTAGGACCCACTCAGTGGCTTTGGGTTGATCATCGTGCAGATGAATTAGTGCAACTTACGAACTCATATACTTCATCAGTGAAGAATATGACAACAAATTCATTAGATCAATTTCATCAAGCAAGAGAACAGGTAAAGCAGTATGAGGACAAGAGAAATGAAAGTTCATTTCTTCATGATTAGCTTGCGTCCTTTCAAGCATATTTAGGTCTCCAGCAAATTCTTTAGATGTTTTAAGTTCGTCTGGAGACCTGGCCCTGCATAAGATATTGGTTCTTTTTCTTCACCACCACCATCTGGAGGGTTGGAAAAGAGTTCATCATTCTGCGAGCTCCATAAGAGAAAGGTGGCATAGAAGCCAGTCCACTTCTTTTCACAGAAGAGGGGTTAGAATAGGCATATGAATAAGCAGAGAAATTCTTCGAGGACTTATGAACATAATGATTTGAAGAATAATGCACATATTCATAACCCTTAGATCTTCCTGCGAAACAGAAGTGTTAGCACGATGATGTTCATAAGAGGACTTTGCTCCATATGAGGAATTTGATCCATGTGAGGAATGTGGTCCATATGAAGACTTTGGTTCATATGAAGAATTTGATTTGGGGTTCCTATTCTTCACAGGTGGTGTCATGATGACATTCACCTGAAGACTTTCAAGGCACCTTTTGGGAACCCAGATTTTCTTCATACGGGGTCCGTTCCTGCAGTTAGTGCCAACATATCTGGCAAATACTTCACCATTCTGATTTTTGAACAGTTTATAATTGGAGTCAAATGACTCATCAGAAGAATATGAAGATTCACATGTAAAGCCGGATAAGGTAGATGGCTCCACTGAAGGTCCCTTTGCAGCAACCCATGAGGTTTTGGGATACTGCTCAGGTTTCCAGTAGGTCCCATCAGCATTGAGTTTCCTCTCAAAGGCAATACCCTCTTTCCTAGGGTTCCTGTTGAGGATCTGCTTTTTAAGCACATCACAAAGAGCCTGATGCCCTTTGAGGCTTTTGTACGTGCCTGTCACATAAAATTCCTATAGCCCTACATGGTCAGTGATACTAGCAACATCCTCGGACGAGAAATTAGTGATAGCAGAGACAGTTGAAGAATTTGCAGCAATAGAAGCATTTGAATTTTCAGGTGAATAATGCATTTCAAACATGGTGGCATGAATTCTTCCTGAGCAGCGCTGATTTGTTGAGCAAGTAATGAATCACGCTCCTTCTGAAGATCTTCATAACTCACCCTTAGCTGCTCAAGGTCTTGCTTTGTTTGAAGAAATTCATAAGAAAGCTTCTCATGATCAGATAAGAGAGTGTTATGATTACTTTGAAGATTATCAAACTTAGTCTGAAGTCTCTGAAGATTTTCAGTCAAAGTTTTAGTGCGATCCATTTCTTCACCCAACATATGATCATTTTTGTCTAGCATATTTTGAACCTTTTCAAGAGCCTCTTGTTGTTTCACAACTATCTTAGCAAGTTTAGAATAGCTAGGCTTGAGGTTTTCATCAGATTCATCCTCACTTGATTCAGAGGAGGGATATTTGAGTACCTTTTCACCTTTTGCCATGAAGCAATAGGTGGGAGTATAGTCATCATCGCCGTCATCAGCAGTGTTGGGGAGGTCATTTTCCTCAGAGTTGAAGATGGACTTGCTGACGAGCGTAGTAGCGAGGGCTAGGCTTGCCACACTAGAGTATGACTCCTCAGATGCCTCCTCTTCCTTATTTTCCTCACATTCAGCCTCAGAGTCCATTTCCTTGCCAATGAATGCTCGAGCCTTCTTGGAGCTGCTCTTCTTGTGAGATGAAGACCTTGAGGATTTTGATGAAGAGGACTTTGAAGATTTCTTCTTCTTCTTTGAATCATCAGAACTGTAGTCCTTGTACTTCTTCTTCTTTGATTCCTTTTCCCACTGAGGACAATCTTGAATGTAGTGATCGGGTTTCTTGCATTTGTGGCAAAGTCTCTTCTTGTAGTCACGGATCGGGAATATGATATTATGTCATCACTTCTTGAGGATTTGCCAAAGCGACCACGTCTTGAGAACTTCTAGAATTTCCTCACGAGCATTGCTAGCTCCTGGCTCAGTTCTTCAGGATCACCAAGGCTGCTACCTGAATCCTCACCTTCAGATTCAAAGACTGCCTTGGCCTTTAGTGCACATGATCTGCCATAGCTCGGTCCATAGAGATCTCTCTTCTTAGCAAGTTGGAACGCATGAGTATTCAGCCTCTCGAGGATATCAGCGGGATCAAGTGACTTGTAGTCTCCACGTTCTTATATCATTAGTGCCAGAGTGTCAAATGAGGAATCAAGCGATCTCAGCAATTTCTTCACCACCTCATGGTCGGTGATGTCAGTGGCACCAAGTTCTTGAAGCTCATTTGAAATGTCAGTGAGGCGATCGAAGGTTTGCTGAACATTTTCATTGTCGAATCTTTGAAGCAGTTGAAGAGATTGTGAAGAACGTCAACTCGAGAGTCACGCTGTGTTGAGACTCCTTCATTGACCTTGGATAGCCTATCCCAGATAAGCTTTGCTGTCTCCAAAGAACTCACTCTGTCATACTGCCCTTTGCTTAGATGGCCACATGTGATGTTCTTCGCTTGAGAGTCGAGTTGCTTGAATCTCTTCACGTCAGCAACATTGATGGTAGGAGTGATAGAGGGAACACCATTTTCCACAACATACCAGAGATCATTGTCAATTGCCTCAAGATGCATTCGCATCTTGTTCTTCTAGTAGGGGTAGTCCGTCCCATCGAAGGTAGGACACCCAGCAGAGACCTTGATCATACATGCGGTCGACATAACTAAAACTCCAGTTGGTTAAACCAAAATCACACAGAACAAGGGAGTACCTTGCTCTGATACCAACTGAAAGTGTGTTAAGTCGACTATAGGGGGGATGAATAGGCGATTTTTACAAATTCATCACTGAGGAATTTCAGGGTGAGGAAATTCCTATGCAATGAACTACTTAGCAGCGGAATAAGTACTCATATGCAAGCATAACAGAGTAGTAGCACAGTCATCATGAAGAATTGAAAACAAGCACAGAGTACAGAAAGCGTAAACACAGGATAAGTAGGCTGAAGACAAGCTGACTGAAGAATTTGAACTGGGGAAATTGAGAAAGTCTTCAGTCAAAGTATTCAAACAGTAACGATCAGGTACAACAACACAGTAATGAGGAAATGAAAGGGTTGAGGAAATAGAACCAGTTAGCTCGGTGAAGATAATGATTTGGTAGACCAGTTCCAACTGTTGTGACAGTTGTACGTCTGGTTGGAGCGGCTAGGTATTTAAACCTGAGGACACACAGTCCCGGACACACAGTCCTCACCATATTCTCCTTGAGCTAAGGTCACACAGATCTCGCCCAATCACTCATGGTAAGTCTTCAGGTGACTTCCAAACCTTCACAAACTTGGTCACCCGGCGATCCACAATTTCCTCTTGCATGCTCTAGACCATGACGCCTAACCGTCTGGAGGATGCACACTCCTCAAAGGTAACAAGCGTCAGTTCCACACAGGAACAATCTCTTCATTGATGCTCAACCACTTTGGGTTTGTAGGTGTTTGGTTTGGGGTTTTGGGTTTTTCCTCACTTGATGATTTTCGCTCAAAGTCCTCGGAGGATGGGATGCTCTCAATGACAAGTGCCAGTTTCTCGTGCAGCAGCCAACCAGCTAGTGGTTGTAGGGGGTGGCTATTTATAGCCTAGGGAGCATCCCGACATGATAAGACATAAATGCCCTTCAATGATATGACCGTTAGGTGGATCAGATGTTTTGGGACAGCTGGCGCATAGCACAGCAACAGTCAGAATTTTGAGGTTCAAATTCCTCAGGGCTATCATGTTCCTCACTTGTAGGCAATCCGCACTGGCGGATTCCTAACTCCTCAGTCAGAACAAATTCCTAACTCTTCCAAACCCACTTTCATCAATGTAATCATCATAAATAGGAGGCATGCTATCATCATAATAAATTTTCTTATCGAAAGTAGAAGGAACCAAAGGACCATATTCATTAAGCAAAGCATCCCCAAGCTTAGGACAAGCATTATTTCTGGCAAATAAATCTTCAAACATATCATACTCATCAAACATAGCATCCCCAAGCTTGTGGTTTTGCATATCATCACAATCATTCTTATCAATAGCATGAATGGCACCAATAGTATAACAAACTTTATTATCATAATCTTCCAAACAAGTGCTAAAAGGATTTTCAAGATCATAAGGAATATCATTGTATTCCCAATCATAATCATAACAACAAGCAATAGGCATAACAAAATCATCCTCCATCAACATATTTGATTCACTTTCATGAGGCACGATGGTGATAGGAGCAACATTATTTGGAAGACTTACCTTTTTACCTCTTTTCTTTCTTCTTTTCTTCTTCTTCACTACATCATGTGTGGGTTTAATTAAAAAATTTAAGCTTCTTGTTGGAGAGATTGATTGGATAGGAAGCTCCTCCTCGTTACCTAATTCATCATAATAAACACTAGGAGGGTTTTGGGAAACATTTTCCTTTCATTAGTACTCTCTTCATACTCCATTTGTTTCCTTGTCTTTAACTAGCTGGCAATATAAGGATTCTCAATGCAATTTACCGCACAAAACATATAAATTTCTTCTAGATCAAAACCAAGGAATCTCTCGGGATTTGGAAAACCCTTAGTTATACATTTCATTTCTTCATACCCCAAAAGAAGGCTAAGCTCTTTATGATGCTCAATGGTAATCAAGTTATCACAATTTTTGGACACGATTTGATCATGAAATAAATTACATTGGAGATTTAAATGACCACGTTCATTGCAAAGTTCACAAGGATGGCAAAAAAATTACATCTTTCAGCACAATCATCTAGCCTCTCTTGCAAATTTTTTGTTTCTAAATATTTATGCTTCTTACAAAATCTATCTTCCCTTTTTGGTGTGCAAAGGCGGTCCTAATTCACTGTGCAAAAAAGTGACATACTTATAAGAAACATTTTTGTCATGACTGGTGCAATCATCATTAGTATTTTGTATATCCAAAGAATTCACACTAACAACATTGCAATCATGCTCATCATTCAAATAATTTGTGCCAAGCATTTTATTGACTTCTTCTTCTAACAATTGAGCACAATTTTCTGAACCATCATTTTCAAGAAAGATATTATAAAGATGATCAATAATATGATGCAACCTAAATTCCATTTTTTGTAGTTTTCTTTTTATAAACCAAACTAGTGATAACACAAGAAATAAAAGATTCAATTGCAAGATCTAAAGATATACCTTCAAGCACTCACCTCCCCGGCAACGGCGCCAGAAAAGAGCTTGATGTCTACTCGCAACTTAATTCTTGTAGACACGTGTTGGGCCTCCAAGTGCAGAGTTTTGTAGGACAGTAGCAATTTTCCCTCAAGCGGATGACCTAAGGTTTATCAATCCGTGAGAGGTGTAGGATGAAGGTGGTATCTCTCAAACGACCCTGCAACCAAATACAAGAAATCTCTTGTGTCCCCAACACACCCAATACAATGGCAAATTGTATAGGTGCACTAGTTCAGCGAAGAGATGGTGATAAAAGTGTAATATGGATGGTAGAAATATATTTTTATAATCTGAATAAATAAAAACAGCAAGGTGGCAAATAGTAAACGGGCATAAAACGGTGTTTCAATGCTTAAAAACAAGGCCTAGGGTCCGTACTTTCACTAGTGCAATCTCTCAATAGTGCTAACATAGTTGGATCATATGATTATCCCTCAAAGTGCAACAAAGAATCACTCCCGAGTTCCTATTAGCGGAGAACAAAATATAAGAATTGTTTGTAGGGTACGAAACCACCTCAAAGCTATTCTTTTCGCTCGATCTATTCAAGAGTTTGTACTAAAATAATGCAAAGCTATTTTTTCCATTCGATCTATCCTAGAGTTCGTACTAGAATAACACCAAAGCATATTCATATTCATAATACTCAATCCACACAAAGAACTACAAGGGGACCCCAAAGTTTCCATCGGAGAAAATATAATAAAAACATGCATCCACCCCTATGCAAAGATTACCCCAATATCGTCGCGGGAATCCGCAAGTTGAGTGCCATAATGTATATCAAGTATTCATACCGCAAGACATAAATCATGTGTTCTCAAATCTGAACATTCAATCCGACATGACAAAACTTCAAAGGGTAAAGATTCAATTCATCACAACAAGAGTATAGAGGGGAGAAACATCATATGATCCGACTATATTAACAAAGCCCATGATATAGATCACGAGAGAGAGAGAGAGAGATTAAACACATAGCTACTGGTACAAACCCTCAGCCCCAAGGATGGACTACTCCCTCCTCATCGTGGTGGCCGCCGGGATGATGAAGATGGCCACTGGAGATGATTCCCCCCTCCGACAGGGTGCCGGAACGAGTCTAGATTGGTTTTCGGTGGCTACGGAGCCCTGCAGTGACGGTACTTCTGATCTAGGTTAACCCCAAAGGGTTTCAGAATATTTGGGAATTTATAGTGCAAAGAAGGGGTACGGGAAGCCACCGAGGTGGGCTCAACTCACCTGGGTGCGCCAGGGGGCCCTGACACACCCTGGTGGGTTGTGCCCCCCTCGAGGCACCCCCAAGGTGCTACTTTGGTCCAACGGGAGTCTTCTGGCCCATAAAAAATCCACAAAAAGTTTTGTGGTGTTTGGACTTCATTTGATATTGATTTTCTGCGATGTAAAAAACAAGCAAAAAACAACAACTGGCACTGGGCACTGGGTCAATAGGTTAGTCCCAAAAAATGATATATAGTTGCTATAAAATGATTGTAAAACATCCAAGAATGATAATATATTGGCATTCATAAATTATAGATACGTTGGAGACGTATCATACTGTGATGCTATGAAGGTTTCAACTTTGGTTCCCACAGGAAAAAAAAGGTTTCAACTTAGGATTAATGTGTCCTCTTGCCTCAAGATTGTCTCATTACAGCATTCCACGAAATACAAATGAAACTGCCATGGCTGCTAATGCATCTCAAAGGTTCAGAGATCAGCGCGAATATTCACATCACAACTGAAGACAAAGTTGTGAGAAGGTGTACAAATAAAGAAAAATATATAATTGATCGATGTTGTTCGTAGGCATGGCTCCATTTCCTGGGCACAATGTTCATTGGTTGGCAACTAGTTTCACCCAGCTTCGTAGCCAAAAAAGAGGTGTATGGAGGACATCAAAATCCGACCATTTTGTGCAGCTCCACTAAAATCGAGTTGATCATCCCTGTTTACAAAGATATTCAGTCAGTGTGATTACAATAATAGTGGAACTAGATGATGAAACATAACACACACAAATAGAAGCCGGTCCCCTCTGCGATCTCTCTTTAGGACTAACTACTTGTTGGAGAAGATTAGGCACGGAGTTGGATGCGGAGGATAGCAAAACCAATCTCCCTTTCTGCAGTCCCACAGAAATGTAAAAACGTTGCCCGTGTGACATTTTGGCGGAACTGCACAAAACACTCTTAAGAAAAAAAGTGATTTGTGCAGTTCACCAAAAGGTCGCAATAGCAACAAGGTGAAATGGATAGCCCTGTTTGTAGGAGGTAGAAAGGAAACAATTACTGCCTAATAACACGAGTTGGAGACACGTATGCCAACAAAAAAGAAGCATATTCCATGTAATATGGGAAAGATGGAAAGTACGCCGGCCGAGATACGTTTTAAGCAAACAACTAGAGAAGATCCACATGCAGCAACGTGGGAAGATGGGCAGTGGAGCAAGGTCGGAGGAAGTTGTACCTGAGTCGTCGGGATGTAAGTAGGAGGGCGCCGGCGGCCGGAATCTGCCCATACTGCGGCAGCGAGCAAGTGGCGAAGGCCCTACTACGCCGGAGCTTGGTCAGAGAGAACGACAGGTGCCGCAGATCAGGACGTGCTGCCTCAACGCCGTTGAATGGAGAAACGATGAACATCCTCCATTTCCGCTGGCGGACGGGTTGCGGCCGGATCAGTGACCAACGGTGAGAGAAAGAGGCCACCGCTGCCTTGTGTGACATGGTGTGATGAGAGACAAACCCCAGCAGGTAGGCTCCATTGTATATAGTAGAGCGGATTTTCCTTTTTTTCTCGATGACAATCGTTTTATATTCTATACGTGCCATTGAGGAATATAACTTTATTTAATACTAACGCATCAAGTCGAAGTTTGTTCTGTCTACGTGTGGTACACAACCCTCCTTCGAGTAAACAACCGCTACATGCGTCATATTATCATCTGGGCTGCCTTTTCATATAGAAATGAACTCCACCGTGTACCCGCACGTGTGTGGCCGGGAACGCGATACGTGAGTACGCGCATCGTGCGTGCACCTCTTCTTTAGGTGCATGTACGTACGTGGGTGGGTGTGAGAGAGATGGTTTGTGCGAAACAGAGGCAATGTGTCGATGATATCTCAAACAAGAAAACGTAACATATGCAATGTGTGTGAAACAGAGTCATGGATATATCATATATAGAGGGAGCAATCCACGAGAAGAGAGTGGAGGGATCATCGGCGTCAGATATCGATAGAATCAAAAACAGGGATGAAGTGTGTGGCTGCGCGATTGATAAAGAGTGCCATCGAATTTGTGTTTGCCCACGTCAAAGATACAGGGCAGCTGGCCTACTGGAATTTGAGAGGGCAGAGGTGCAGTTTTCCTATGTGGCATGGATACCTACCTACAACGTTCGACTATCGGTGTGTGGGGGGGAGGGGGCAGAGACCTAACTATAGAGAGGTAGATCAAGTAGTATATGTGTGGAGAAGGAGAGAGACCTAGCTATGTATTGAGGGAGATCGATCGGCATCCATGCATATGTGTAGTAGAGGAATAAGGTTGGGAGAAAGACAAAGGTAGAGTGTCGGAGGGTTGGTGGTGGAGTTGCTTCTCACAAATGGTGGGAGAGGCCTGCTAGACAAATAGAGGGTACGAGTGCAATATCAATAAGAGAGGGCCGGGGATGTCTGCCTGTCTATGCTTGTGCATGTGAGAGACAGGTCGGGAGGTATGCAAGGATGATGAGGGGGGACGATATGGTTGTGGTAAGCAGACGTAACTACATAGGAAGAACAACCATCGTGTGTCCAAGAAAGGGAGAGATATAACTACTGAGGTAATTCTATCGGTGTGTGGGGAAAAAGAATTATAGTCGACCTAGCTATATGTAGGGAGATCGGTACGTATACATGCATGCATGTGTTAGAAGCAAATAAGGTCCGGAGAGATGGACAGGAGGAGAGGGGTGCGGCTAGGAGGTGGTGCGAGAGGCCTACTATGTCGAGGGTGGAGGAGTGTGCGAGTATGAGATCAATGAAAGAGGGGCGGGAGTGTGCACTTGCGTGGAACCGTATTGGACATAGGGGGCATGGACGGTGAGAAGAGAAGAGGGGAAGTGTGTGTTTGTGGTGGGCACACTTGTCTAGAGAGGTATATCGACCGGTGTGTGCCGGAAAGAAGCAGCCGGGGGGCCTACACACACCATGGGTGAATGACCTAAAGAGAAATAATGAATGTGCGCGATGGAGGGGACGCCGAGGGAGGGTGAGAGGGGGGCGGGCGTGTGCATGCATGATAGAAAGTTAGTGCTAGCTAGCTACAAAGAGAAGAGGATCGTGAAGGTGTAAAAGACGAACAAAGCTCATAATTCATTATAAAAAAGTGGATACGGATATTTGAAGAAGATATCATAATGTAGAACATTGATTATAATTTGGGATAATGTGTGGCTTTTGCAGCTCAGGGCTAAATACTTGTCATAATGTAGGGGCGGGGCACTATATTTTGTGTGATAAACACGGTGTACGTATGAAACATGGTTTAGATTATGAATATCTAGTTAGTACATCAAATTTACTATTATTTGGAATCAACATCAAGTGTATTCAAAAATTTGAATTCGAGTTCATATAGTACACGTGGTTCATATCTATCTCTATATAGTAATCATGTGGTGTGTTGTTAAGGTAATACATGAATGATGGTTGAAGTTGGCAACAATCATGATTGTAGATTCTGATTCAAATAGAGAAACAAGTTCAAATTTAGTTCGAATTGCAGCGGTAGTATAGACATTTGGAATGCACTAAAATGTTGGTATGAGTATTACATGCATTATACAGCCAGCGAAAAAATTTAATTGGACATAACATGGATTCATAGCTTTGAATAGCATTTGTATAGTAAAACGGGACAAGACTCTCTCTTTGTGTGGTGTGAATAGTTTTATTTTTTCGTTTTTTCGTTGAGGGAAGTGCGAATTGATTTGGCACGTACAAGTACAATATTACACGTTAGGCTTGTCCCTAAAATTCAACCCGCGCCTTGTTATATCCTGAAAATTCAGATATCGTGCTCCCAAAACTCGCGCCTTCACAACCTGCGCCTTGCTATCCCGAAATTACAACGCGCGCGAAAACTCCCTCCAGCTGCCAAATCCCGACATACGAAATCCCCCTTCTAACCCTGAGCCGAGAGCGCCGCTAGTTCAAATCGGTGGGGTTACTTTTGTAACACACCCTACATTTTGGACAAGTGCATCCCTAAGTCATGGTTCCCCCTCCCATCGCCCCCTTTTCGCCATTCGAAATCCCAGGCCGCCATAACCTCTCTGCTCCAGCCACGAAACCCCACTATCCTCCGTCAGCCACCTCACCGCTGCCCAGCTGGAGCCTCTTCCCTGATGACGTCATCCACAGCAACAGCTCGACGTCCCTCATCCACCTCCCCGAATGAGGATTCGTCGTCCATCTCGTCGTCCCACCGGTTCGGCCGCCCCGTCCTCCACCTCCAAGGAGCTACTCCGACGATCGCCTCATCTGTCGCGGCTTCTCCATCCCCACAGCGCTACCTTAACATGCTCCACCAGAACCGCAGCATTCTCACCGACTCCTCGGACGAAGCCGAGGCCTACTCGGCGCCACCAAAGAGGTTGTATACTCATCGCATCGCACCTTCTCCTTAACTCGACCTCCCGGCGCCGACGGTGCTCCATCCCTCACCCCCATGACACGGCTACCTCGAAGCTGGCGCTAGAGCGACATCTCCATGGCGGCTCTCCCCTAGTGCGAGGCCCCTTCGGCGGCGGCATCCATACCAGTCGGATCTGTTGCTGCTGCTCCGGCTCTCACTCGCTGGCTCGCGCTACTGTTGCTCTCCCCCTCACTCATGTTGCTGCTCTGCTCCGATTTAGCTACACTTCAGTCGACTGAATCGACTTTTGGGTTAGTCAATTTTCAGGGGGTGGGGGGCTCACCAGAGTTAAGGAAGAACCACCCGCAGCGGGGAGGGGGGCTCGCCGAAAAGGTACCCTACTATCTATCTTAGGGTTCAGGGCGGGGCGGTGGTCGCCGACGGTGGGGCACGGTGGTGGGTGATACGTCCCCGTCGTATCTACTTTTCCAAACACTTTTGCCCTTGTTTTGGACTCTAACTTGTATGATTTGAATGGAACTAACCTGGACTGACGCTGTCTTCAGCAAAATTGCCATGATGTTGTTTCATGTGCAGAAAACAAAAGTTCTCGGAATGACCTGAAACTCCACGGAATATCTTACAATAAATAATAAAAAATCCTCACCAAAGATGAAGACCAGAGGGCCCACACCCTTCTCACGAGGGTGGGGGCTCCCCCCCTAGGGCGCACCCCCCTACCTCGTGGGCCCCCTGGAGACCCCACGACTCCAACTCCAACTCTATATAACTGCTTTCGGGGAGAAAAAATAGGAGAGAAGAAATCATCACGTTTTACGATACGGAGCCGCTGCCAAGCCCTAAAACCTCTCGGGAGGGCTGATCTAGAGTCCGTTCAGGGCTCTAGAGAGGGGGATTCATCACCGTCGTCATCATCAACCATCCTCCATCACCAATTTCATGATGCTCACCGCCGTGCGTGATTAATTCCATCGTAGGCTTGCTGGACGATGATGGGTTGGATGAGATTCACCATGTAATCGAGTTAGTTTTGTTAGGGTTTGATCCTAGTATCCACTATGTTCTGAGATTGATGTTGCTATGACTTTGCTATGCTTAATGCTTGTCACTAGGGCCCGAGTGCCATGATTTCAGATCTGAACCTATTATGTTTTCATCAATATATCAGAGTTCTGGATCCTATCTTGCAAGTCTATAGTCACCTATTATGTGTTATGATCCGTTAACCCCGAAGTGACAATAATCGGGATACTTACCGGTGATGACCGTAGTTTGAGGAGTTCATGTATTCAGTATGTGCTAATGCTTTGTTCCGGTTCTCTATTAAAAGGAGGCCTTAATATCCCTTAGTTTCCATTAGGACCCCGCTGCCACGGGAGGGTAGGACAAAAGATGTCATGCAAGTTCTTTTCCATAAGCACGTATGACTATGTTCGGAATACATGCCTACATTACATTGACGAATTGGAGCTAGTTCTGTGTCACCCTATGTTATGACTGTTACATGATAAACCGCATCCGGCATAATTATCCATCATTGATCCAATGCCTACGAGCTTTCCATATACTGGTTTACACTTATTTACTTTCCCGTTGCTATTGTTTTTTTGACTGGGGACTGTAGGGAAAAACCCCCCACAGCATATCAAAACTTTATTATAAGGCAAGACAAGAACAAGTACAAGGGGGATTACAAGGGGTAATCAAGCTAAACTAAAAGGAGGAAAAACAACAAAATACCAAAAACATTACTTTGCTTTCATTACTCTTTTGTTACCGTTGCCATCACTATCATATTACTTTGCTACTAAACACTTTGCTGCAGATACTAAGTTTCCAGGTGTGGTTGAATTAACAACTCAGCTGCTAATACTTGAGAATATTCTTTGGCTCCCCTTGTGTCGAATCAATAAATTTGGGTTGAATACTCTACCCTTGAAAGCTGTTGCGATCCCCTATACTTGTGGGTTATCAAGACTAATTTCTGGCGCCGTTGCCGGGGAGCATAGCTCTATTCTTTGAGTCACTTGGGATTTATATCTGCTGGACACTATGAAGAACTTGAGAGATCCGAAAACCAAAATTTATCCCTCAACTACGAGGGGAGGTAAGGAACTGCCATCTTGCTCTGCACTTGATTCACCTTCTGTTATGAGTAAGCTTGCGACACCTAAACCTGCTTCTGCTATTCATTCTGATATGTCGCATGTTATTGATGATGCTACTTCTGCTATACATGATACTTATGATGAAACTACTTCTATGCCTAATACTACTATGCCACTTAGTGATTTTCTCGAGGAACGACTTGCTAGGGCTAGAGAGATTGAAAATATTGAATTTGATTATGAAGATGAAAGTGATGATGAAGAATCACTTGTTATTCCTGAGGGTTATTTATTTGATCCAGATGCTTCTTTAGCTATTTTAGCTTGCAAATATAGATATGAACTCAAAAGGTTATTAGCTAAATGGAATAAGCAATCTCTAAATGCTAGGATGAGACCTGACCCTGCTTTTGCTACTTCACCTATCTGTGTTGCTGATAAGGATTATGAATTCTCTGTTGATCCTGATATAATTACTTTGGTTGAATCTGATCCTTTTCATGGCTATGAATCTGAAACTGTTGTGGCACATCTTACTAAATTAAATGATATAGCCACCCTGTTCACTAATGATGAGAGATCTTGCTACTTTTATATCCTTAAAATATTTCTGTTCTCATTAAAGGGTGATGCTAAGATATGGTTTAATTCTCTTGATCCTGGTTGTGTGCGTAGTCCCCAGGATATGATTTACTACTTCTCTACTAAATATTTCCCTGCTCATAAGAAACAAGCTGCTTTAAAGGAAATATACAACTTTGTGCAAATTAAAGAAGATAGTCTCCCACGAGCTTGGGGGAGGCTTGTCAAGTTACTTAATGCTTTGCCTGATCATCCACTTAAGAAAAATGAAATACTTGATATCTTTTATAATGGACAAACTAATGCTTCCAGAGATTACCTGGATAGTTTGCTGGTTCTCTTTTCAGGGAAAGAACACCGGATGAAGCTGAAATCTTATTGAATAATATGTTGACAAATGAAAATAATTGGGCATTTCCTGAGCCAGCTCCTGCTCCAATTAATGATCCTATTCCTAAACCAACTCCAAAGAAGAGGGGTATTCTATTTCTCAGCCCTGAAGATATGCAAGAGGCAAAGAAATCTATGAAAGAAAAAGGTATTAAAGCTAAAGATGTTAAGAATTTACCTCCTATTGAAGAAATACATGGTCTTAATTTACCGCCTGCCGAAGAAACATATGATCTTAATCCTTTATTTATTGAAGAACCTCCAGACACCGATAACCCGACACAGGTAGTAAAGGTAAATTCTCTCTATAGATATGATAAAGCTGAAATCCCTCCTACTAAAATTACTAGTCAATGCTTGGATGAGTTTGATAATTTTATGTTTAAGCAAGAAGACTTCAATGCTTATTTTGGTAGACAATTAAAACAAGATGCTGATATGATTAAATACTTGGGTGACTATATGGCTAATATTAGAGGTGAACTTAAACTTGTTAGCAAACATGCTTCTATGGTTACCACTCAAGTAGAACAGGTACTTAAAGCTCAAAAGGAATTGC